>NW_005358520.1:258211-267220 GCF_000412655.1 Myotis brandtii | reverse complement strand
GTCAGAGTTCCTTCAAGTTGGCACCTATTTCATTCTGATATGACCCACTAATATTTGATAGTTTTCTTATATTCAATAAAAAGAGATCTCAGGCTCAAGTTGCCCTGAAACATTATTCAATGTTTCCTGTCCCAGATCTGTAATCAACCTTTTCCAAAAGAACCCCGATTTGTTTGAGCAGAAAATATTATTTAGAAAGCACAATCTGAAAGTTAATGTCCCTTTGCCTTTTTAAAATATTAGCCTTTAGTTTACATTTCGGCAATAAATAGGGTGGGCATGCAAAAAATAATGAAATAAGTAGAAATATATTGTGTATGTATCAACTGTACTGTGAAATTTACTCTACATCTAGTGAAAATAAACGTTAAATATTCAACTTGGGAAGGAGCATGTATTTATTTTAGTTGGTTGATAACACAGATGCCCAAGGCTCTCATGTTTCCTATGACATAGTTGCTCCAGCTGTTGCTTATATTACACAGCTGTGCTCAGAATTTTCCATTTTCTATAGCACAACATGGAGCCACGTATTTCCAACAGTTGCATTGTTCATGGCTCCCCAGCGACTAGACGAACATCCTGCAAATGGCGTGACCTAGCACGTGGCAAACACATGGGCGGACAGCGCACCAAGGAGCAGCTAGAGCTTGGCTCACTGTTGACTAATAATTAATTGTCAGTGACCAGTGTGAATCAGCACATGCACAAAAAGTAATTAAAACGAAAGGGAGATGCTTTATTTAAATATAATGTGTGGGAAAAGAGTGAATATTTCTGAAAATCATAAAAAGTGGTAGGTGTTCTAGATTGAAATAGTTGAGGTACTTCTCAGACATACAAGGACACAACTGTTTCATTAGAGTTTCTCAGATAAACTTATTATAAAGAACAACAAGGCCAGGCCGGCGTGGTTGAGCATCAGCCTATGAACCAGGAGGTCACGGTTCGATTCCCGGTCAGGGCACAGGCCCGGGTTGCAGCTCAATCCCCCTGTTGTGGGTGTGCAGGAGGCAGCTGATCAGTGATTCTCCCTCATTGATGATTCTGTCTCTCTCTCCCTCTCCTGTCCTCTCTCTGAAATCAATAAAAATATATATATTTTAAAAAAGTCTATTTTGAAGAAGTACTGTTGATATTTGGCTCTGTTGACTAATGAGTTTGCCGACCACTGGCCTAAACTATAGTCCACAAAATAAAGAATGGAGCCCTAACCGGTTTGGCTCAGTGGATAGAGCATCGGCCTGCAGACTGAAAGGTCCCAGGTTCAATTCCGGTCAAGGGCATGTACCTTGGTTGCGGGCACATCCCCAGTAGGAGGTATGCAAGAGGCAGCTGATTGATGTTTCTAGCTCTCTATACCTCTCCCTTCCTCTCTGTAAAAAATCAATAAAAGATATATTTTTTAAAAAAGAATGGATAATTCTTTCCTTTACTTATTAATATTTGAAACAATGAGTTCAATGAGGCCATAGAAGGCTCTAGAAATGTTCAAGTTTTTAAAGAGCAATGTTAACTTACAGTTTTTCTGTATCTGATATGCTTCAATTAATTCAGTTGCTGTTCTTTCTTATGTTCAATTGTCCCACACGTGGACAGTCAGAGTTCCTTCAAGTTGGCACCTATTTCATTCTGATATGACCCACTAATATTTGATAGTTTTCTTATATTCAATAAAAAGAGATCTCAGGCTCAAGTTGCCCTGAAACATTATTCAATGTTTCCTGTCCCAGATCTGTAATCAACCTTTTCCAAAAGAACCCTGATTTGTTTGAGCAGAAAATATTATTTAGAAAGCACAATCTGAAAGTTAATGTCCCTTTGCCTTTTTAAAATATTAGCCTTTAGTTTACATTTCGGCAATAAATAGGGTGGGCATGCAAAAAATAATGAAATAAGTAGAAATATATTGTGTATGTATCAACTGTACTGTGAAATTTACTCTACATCTAGTGAAAATAAACGTTAAATATTCAACTTGGGAAGGAGCATGTATTTATTTTAGTTGGTTGATAACACAGATGCCCAAGGCTCTCATGTTTCCTATGACATAGTTGCTCCAGCTGTTGCTTATATTACACAGCTGTGCTCAGAATTTTCCATTTTCTATAGCACAACATGGAGCCACGTATTTCCAACAGTTGCATTGTTCATGGCTCCCCAGCGACTAGACGAACATCCTGCAAATGGCGTGACCTAGCACGTGGCAAACACATGGGCGGACAGCGCACCAAGGAGCAGCTAGAGCTTGGCTCACTGTTGACTAATAATTAATTGTCAGTGACCAGTGTGAATCAGCACATGCACAAAAAGTAATTAAAACGAAAGGGAGATGCTTTATTTAAATATAATGTGTGGGAAAAGAGTGAATATTTCTGAAAATCATAAAAAGTGGTAGGTGTTCTAGATTGAAATAGTTGAGGTACTTCTCAGACATACAAGGACACAACTGTTTCATTAGAGTTTCTCAGATAAACTTATTATAAAGAACAACAAGGCCAGGCCGGCGTGGTTGAGCATCAGCCTATGAACCAGGAGGTCACGGTTCGATTCCCGGTCAGGGCACAGGCCCGGGTTGCAGGCTCAATCCCCTGTTGTGGGTGTGCAGGAGGCAGCTGATCAGTGATTCTCCCTCATTGATGATTCTGTCTCTCTCTCCCTCTCCTGTCCTCTCTCTGAAATCAATAAAAATATATATATTTTAAAAAATGAAAAAAGAAGAACCAGGATATAGCTGAAGAGGTGCACGTCTTATTGCTCTGTGAACTAGGCAATGTCTAGGAATCTTATAGGGAAGTACACGAGCTAACTGAGAATTAAAACACCTTTCTCAGGATCGATTTAGTAGGGAATGTCTTAATTCATTTATTCAACATGTATTTATCAAGTATCTCAGGACGAGAATAAGGCAGCGTTGGCCTTGCCCTCATGGAATTTACAATCTGGAGAAATATATACTGGTCTTTTTATTTACTCAACAAATATGTATTGAGCAGTTACTATATAGCTGGAATTCTTATAATTTTGCACATGTCATATTTGAGATCATTCTAAATTCTGAATATATACTTATGTCTAGCTTTCCTGAAGGTAGTATTTTATTATTTTTCTATTTTTTAACACCTTGCTATTTTATATTCCCAATTGTGTGATGTTAGCAGCCATTGTTCACTTATCCAGCAGCATATCATATTAAGTTTCCTCTTACCTTTCCCTCATTTTGGCATAAATGAATTTTCAAATACCTCTGCTTTTTTATTTTCTTTCATTGAAACGGCATTTTATCTAAGAGTTGGTTTAGCATCTAAGTTGACACCTTACTTGACTAATGTTTCTGTCTAAAATGTTTACATGCTATTAACTTGATGTCAGTTTTCACAGAACCATGTAGCAGAGATGTTGCAGATCTAACACAGTACGTGCCATTTTGAAAAAAAACATGCACTGCACAACATCGAATCCCGCAGAGTGGGCTCCTGAGAGAACGGAGTTGTGCAGAGCTCAAACCCTATTGAAATCCCTATCCGTGGCGCTAACAACAATGAGCTTTTCTATTTAAAAGACTAGCACAGTTTTAAAGGTTTTTAAATTACGAATTGTAAGTATAAAGCTTTGCTTTTGAAAAAGGGTGATGGTGATGGATGGAAGGCGCTGCCAGAAAGGCTCACGCCTGCTGAGGCGGGACGTGATGTTCAGGGGAAAGTGCAGGTGACCTGCATGGTGAGCTCTTCAGACCTGAGCACGGGGCCCAGCTGAGCGGAGAGGGACACGGAGGGTGGCCTCCGGGGCAGCATGCGCTTCCGTGGCCTGGGCGTGGGCCTCGCATCAGCTGTGACCCCGTGACGCCAAACGGTTAATGTGCCAGAAAGAACTTCTTAGGGGCCGGCATGGACTTGTGTTACACTGACCTCACCGCCCTGTACCAGTCACCATGTGCTCACTCATCTTACACAGCAGGTGTGGTGAGAGAACACACTGGGTTTAATTGTCCATATGTGTTCACCATATGGACCGGTGACTGCCTGAGCTCACCTTGTCCTGTAGCAGATTTTATACTCACACGAGGAAATGAATATGTACGCACACAGTGTTTCACCTCCGAGGAAATAATTTCCAAGCGAACATGTTCTTATAACGAGGTCCGGGGGTGATGTTTTCCTTCGGGTAGTAATTGTAGGACAATATTTCATTTGAAAGACGGTTAGGATGTCTCTCTAGTGGCCTCGGAATGAAATTCCCCCAGCATTCCCCTGCCATGTCATGACTTGCCTACTTTATATTAAATAAAATTTTGTTAAATGGATGAATTAAAGAATAAAACTCATTAGTTAAAAGCTCTATTATGAGCCCCCAGTGTATTACTCTAGTTCAGTGGTTCTCAACCTTCTGGCCCTTTAAATACAGTTCCTCATGTTGTGACCCAACCATAAAATTATTTTTGTTGCTACTTCATAACTGTAATGTTGCCACTGTTATGAATCGTAATGTAAATATCTGATATGCAGGATGGTCTTAGGCGACCCCTGTGAAAGGGTCGTTCGACCGCCAAAGGGGTCGCAACCCACAAGTTGAGAACCGCTGCTCTAGTTAATTTCTTTTTAAATTGTCATGTTCAAGGTGACATTTTGGTTCCTATAAAATACAGAGATTGAACCCTGGCAGGTGTGGCTCAGTTGGTTGGAGTGTTGTCTCATGCACCGAAAGGTCGTGGGTTCAATTCCCAGACAGAGCACATGCCTAGGTTGTGGGTTCAGTCCCTAGTTGGGGTGCATACGAGAGGCAGCCTGTTGATGTTTCTCACGTCGATGTTTCTCTCTTTCTCTCTCTCTCTCTCTCTCTCTCCCTCTCTCTCTCTCTCTCTCTCTCTCCCTCTCTCTCTCTCTCTCTCTCTCTCCCTCTCTCTCTCTCTCTCTCTCTCTCCCTCTCTCTCTCTCTCTCTCTCTCTCCCTCTCTCTCTCTCTCTCTCTCTCTCCCTCTCTCTCTCTCTCTCTCTCTCTCCCTCTCTCTCTCTCTCTCTCTCTCTCCCTCTCTCTCTCTCTCTCTCTCTCTCCCTTTCTTTCTCTCTCTCTCCTTTTTTCTCTCCCTTCCTCTCTATGAAAATAACAACAAAAACCTTAAAAAACATAGAGATTGTGGCTCATAGTCATTTTTAATCAAATAAAAGTCTTATTGGAAACTTTTATTAAAACAATTTAATTTTGGTAATTTTTATGGTGTTGAAGTGCTAATTGCTATTATAATTTGGTGAATCTGAGACCACAATAACTATCTGGTGAAAGATATTTCTTCAGAATCTTCAGGAGCACTCTCCATTAGTAAACATTGTGGATGGGCCAGACCAGAACTACACAGAAGACAGAGACTAGAAAGCCAAGATGAAGTAATTCCGAGTTCCCTACTGAGTTGTTAATGATGATGTAGAGGAAATTGGACGGAAAATGATGTAGAGACTAGTGCATACATGACTTTCAAGATCGTGCTGCCTATCTTTTGAAAGCAATTAATTGCAAATACCAAGAACTCTCATTCAGCACCAATGGACAGAGTGTTAAAGCTAAAGGGAACATGGTGAGGAAGTGGGACGTTTTTGTCTTAAAATGTGGCAGGTAGATTAAAATGATGTGCTATTTTTTTGTTATTTTACGCAATTAAAACTTATGTATTACCAATACCATAAAATCAAAGACATGTGTCCGTTGCAGAGAATTCTGGGAAGGATAAAGCATGTGAATATCCCCTTCTCCATTTTGATATATTCCCCCTCTCAGTTATGAGTTTCCCCTCTCTTCCTCCTTAACATTAGCATCAAAGGAAAATTATGCAAATACATAATATCATTAAATTATGTTAAATAGATAATATTTAAAAGAAAATGGAAAACACTACATTTGCTTTTAGTCTTTTTATAAAACCAAGATAATAATTCCTGTGGTTCTAAACTAGCCTCATTTCTAATCTAATTGAATCTATTTATCATCTATTTATCTGTTAATCATTGTGCTCCAATAATTATATAAGAGCTTTTAAAAATAGAAAAATATAACATGTCTAAAATAAATATGTACATAAAGTTATACACATATTTCCATAATTACTCTAAAAAGTCCAATCTAACTATTCCTAAAAATAAGAACAAGTTTCAGGAAAATTAAGTTGTGCCAACCTCTGGATAAATATGGCATACATGTCCACGGTGGTCTACACTCTTCTGCTGGGATACAGAAAGAACATTAGTGGTGAGGTCACCCAATTGCCAGGAGACAGGGATAGAAGTTACGTCTCTAAAAATAGTCTAATAATCTGTGAACGACGGCAACAACTTCACCTTTAGACAAAATTAGATTAGTACTAGTGCCGGTGCACGGATTCATGCACACTGAAAGGAAATTAGTTAGAAGAAATATTTTAGTATCATTATTCGCGTCTTGCTAATGGAAAGAAAAAAGGATTCTACTGAGTCTCCTATCTACCTACTCCAAGACTTCTGTGAGGTTCAAATGAGATGAGTCACGGGAAAACACTTCACAGACATTTGGTTAAACTGTAAAATGTTTGCACCTGGCTATAAAGCAAGTCAGGTTCCTGGGCTGAAGAAACTGCAAGGAGGCTAGTCACCAGGGAGAGGAAGCCGGGTGTTGCTACATGATGTCATTACCCGGTGCCCACACACCCTTTTGGGCTGGCTGGGCTGTGGGCCGCATTTTGCGCCATGGGGTCTTGGCAGCGTTGGCTGCGATTTGGTGGGATGTCGCTCCCGAGTGGTGGCTGGGCCTGTGTCCCATTTGGGGGAAGCCGAGTATTGGTTGTGGGCGCCAGATCCGGGGTGCTGTTTATTTTGAAATGGCCAGTGCACGCCATGGTAGTTCCTGCGTTGAGCGCCTGCCCCCTGGTGGTCAGTGAGCATCATAGCTGTCGGTCAGACGGGCAGACACTTGGCCTGTTATATAGAGAGATAAGAAATGGGGTGATGGAGTCCCCTAGAATGGCAGTGTGTGCTTCGTGAGCCTTGTGGTGGGTCTCCGTCTCTGCTATAAAGGCAGTGAGCGTTCCTCAGGCAGTGGACAGACCTTCAGAGATTTTCTCCCTCTGAGAAAATCAGAGGTGGGGGGGAGGAGAGGGCGTGGTGGGGGTGTGTAGAAATGGGGTGATGGAGTCCCCTAGAATGGCAGTGTGTGCTTCGTGAGCCTTGTGGTGGGTCTCCGTCTCTGCTATAAAGGCAGTGAGCGTTACTCAGGCAGTGGACAGACCTTCAGAGATTTTATCCCTCTGAGAAAATCAGAGGGGCAGGGGAGAGGGCGTGGGGGGCGGTGTGTACCCTGAGTAGATGCAGGAGAACTCTCAACAGCACAAGACAAGAGGCCAGACATACATTTCTTCACTCTCGCCCAAATGTTCAGTATGTGCTCTGAGTTCCGAGCCAAGTAAATGAGCGGTCTATCGGAGATCAAAGACAAAGCCTCTAGCACAGCGGTTCTCAACCTGTGGGTCGAGACCCCTTTGGGGGTCGAACGACCCTTTCACAGGGATAGCTTAAGACCATCGGAAAACACATATATAATTACATGTTGTTTTTGTGAGTAATCACTATGCTTTCATTATGTTCAATTTGTAACAATGAAATTGGGGGTCACCACAACACGAACTGTATTAAAGGGTCGCGGCATTAGGAAGGTTGAGAACCACTGCTCTAGCATTTAAGTAATTTATAACTGATCAAATATAGGAACCAATTGTCAAATCAGACATGCATGAAAGAGAAATTGGACAAATGATTTCAGAGCTGTAGGCTGTGAAACGACAAGAAAAGCTCGCAAGCGGCGGGGGGGGAACCTCAGGAGCGCCATGTGCTTCCCGTGTTCACCTCTCTGCACTGAACGTGGGCTCTCCGGTCCACGGTGACGCTCCACGGAGCGTGGTAGGCCACTCATCTGGTGAGGAGCATTTGCGTCAGGAAACATCTCTCTTCTTTAAAAATATTCCCAGAGTTGCACAGCTTATGTGACATTCTTTAGGGCCCTGCCTCGCAGAGCCTAGACTTCTTTACTATCAATAACCCTTTCGACAGGGGCCTCTGGACAAGGGTGTTCGAAGGGGAGGTTCCTACAGTCAGATCTAGGTCTGGGCAGAATGAACTCCCAGGATGGCAAGTTATATTGGAGCCCAAAACCAGAAAAACAATTTCCAACAGACAGGATCTTCTCTCAGATATTTCGGACAGGTCAAGGAATATGAGATTTGAAATGTCACGACGGGAGTTGGTACAATCCAGGATCCATTAGACTTTATGACCCTCAGTAGATGTGTTGTGCAAGTCTAAGCAGCAAGCCCAAGGGTGCACAGCCAGTAAATGAGGGAATGTAACGTTGGCCAAGTTACGTAACCCTCAATGTTAAACATCATAATAGGCCAACAAACAGCAAGGCTTCAGAGGAAAACTAAATTAGAGGTTAAAAAGGTATTTCTTTTTACAAATTGATAATGTTCCCATGTAAAACAATAAAAGCAACCTAAGAGGCAACATTTTTTTTTACAAAGATAAGGTTTTCAGTATTATTAGTCTCTTTACCCAGAGTTCAGTGCATGAGGCAGTAGGCCTGGGGAACGTGTCTTATTTTCACCCCCAAAGCATCCTCCGCTCCCTGCAGAGGGAGACAGCGGATTGCGGGTCAGTTGTTTGAGCTCCTTAGGCCCATCGTGGGTCAGGGAGACCAACGAGGCCAATCAGTGCAGTCACACTGTGCGCTGACCCTGGGGCCATGGTCCCTGGAGCCAGTGTTTACTGGGTGCTCCCTGTGGGAAAGGCCTGAATCCTTAGTTTATTCAGTCTTCACCACAACCCCAGGTGGTAGGTGCAGATAAATCCAAGGAACAAACTGGGAAACTTGTCAAAAGTACACAGCACATAAGGGGTAGAGCTTGGAATTAAAGTTTGGCCAAATATCTCCATAACCCACTCGTTTAAGGAACTGCTCTCCTCAGCGTTCCATAGAACTCCTCAGGAGCGCTCAT
>NW_005358520.1:257751-258141 GCF_000412655.1 Myotis brandtii | reverse complement strand
ATCCCGGGAGCCAGGGTTGAACTGAAGGTCTATTCACTTTGTATGATGGCTCCTAACCTTAGGCCTATTTCCAAAGGCAGCGATTTTATGTTTTCCTGGGAATTCTTAAAAACCTCCCACACCCAAGACAATGCCGTTTTTTACTTGTGATTGTAGGCATGTTGTCATCTATCCCAGATCCTAATCACTTTCCATTTTGTTTACTATCCAGCCAACAACCAGATTCAGCTTCTATAGCACAGAGAGGGGCACCAGGACACTCTCATTACACTCACCGCTGGGCGTGTTCTCCACGAACAAGCCTGTGGACTCGTGTTAGAGCTGACATGGTCCGCACCAGCTGGCTCACCCTTTCCGAGCTAGAGCACAGGTATTTCTGAGTTCCTTTAC
>NW_005358520.1:229953-257680 GCF_000412655.1 Myotis brandtii | reverse complement strand
TTACATATACTGCTATTCTTGCTTTTCTTTCAAAATTGTGGAGTATTTTTCCTTTGTTGCTTACCTCTCTGCATTGCCCCTGGAATTCCGCTCTAGTAATGTTCCTAACTGCTGCTGCTCTTTGGTGGGAGAGAGTTTCTGAGAGCACAGCTACTCAGCTACTCGTACCTTGAAGGAGCGCAGTGCACAGCAGCGAGTACTTAACTACCTTTTCATTCGCCTCGGACCATTTGCTTTTCCTTTAAGCTGTTTCTTAGCAAAGTCTGCATCCTGCTTTTGTAGCTGTAAGCGACACAGATTTTTTAAATAAACAGGCTTCCTCCCCATCTTTCATTCTCAGGCCCTGTCGTTGCGAGACGCCTTCTGCGCCGCCCCAGCTGTGCTGGCCGAGGGTCAGCGCCACGAGTCACGCTCGATGTGCTCTCCACACGAACAGGAACTGCACACACACACACACACACACACAAACACACACACACAAACACACACAACCAAAGACACACACACAAACACACACACAAACAGACACACACACAGACACACACGAACACACACACAAACACACACACACACAAACACACACACACACACAACCAAAGACACCGCTCTTCGGTTCTCCTTGCCGTTACACACTAGGGAGGGGAGGCGATTGTGTGGTTCCCACTGAGGGGTGACTAACTGCATTCTCCCCGATGCCAGTGGCATTGATCTGCTCAGTTCCGTGTAGGAGGTCAGGGAAGGGGAACTGGGACAAGCAGGGACACGTGCTTCAGAGATGCCCCCAATTATATTTTGGCTCAGAAATCCCTTGACAGTGTTAACAAATATTTTTACTAAAATGTCTTGAAGCAAAACATCACTGATAAAGTATTAACTAACCATGGGTTCCTTACGTCCACAAATCTCCAGTAACCAGGGCCTTGGTAGCCCGGGGCACGTACCTCTTTCTGCCCATCTCTTTCTGTGTTGATTAGGATGAGAGCATCTGAGATTGGGAGAGAACTTGATAAATGATGTCCTGAAATAGTTGAGAAATATCACTCCTGATTTTTACTGATAAGAAAGTCGAGATTCAGCGTTCTTCGGGATGTTCTCAGCCCCATGCAGATAAGCTATGTCAGGAACAGGCTAGCCTTCAACCTCATGACCGCGCTACTGTGATGCCCTATGTCCTCCCTGCATTCCTCCTCGCCTCCCCCTGGTCTCCCCATAAAATGAGTCCATGAGTCATGGGTGGCTGGTGTGTAGTGAGCCCGACACTGTGTGATAATTAAAGAAAATGGTCAGCGATCCACGCCGCCAACTTTCCCTGGGCGGGAGAGGGTTAAGACCTGGTGACACAGCGGGCCGGACCCAGACGGTTCTCATTAAAGAGCAATTGGGCCTCCCTGCCAATCAGGGGAGAAGCAGATCCACAAACACGCTCATGCCTGGGAGATGAGAGCGCCGGGCGGGCGAGGCCAGCTGGCTGGAGCGGCTCTTTCTTGCTCCTCTCGCTCGCTCTCCCAGAGGAGCGGGGTGAGGAGGAGTCCAAGGGCAAGAGTGAATCTGAGGATGCCTTGCCACGTAGCTCCTCGGGAAAGAGGCCCTCAGGCCACGTCTTCGAAAAGCAGGAAGGACCGAGCCCCACATTCTAAATGCCCCAGCACAGGCCTCTCTCCCAAACTGGGTCACCTCCACCCTCTGTCCTGGTACCACTTTGTCCATTCTTTCTTTTCATAAGCGGCTGTGCTTCTGCCTTCTATAATGCGGACAACGTTAGAGGCAAAGTCACTCCATGCAAATGGCGGGGACCGGGTTCACCAGGAGGACGTATGGAATGAAATACTTACCTGACATCTGCTTCGTGCGCCAATACGTTTAATTCAGTGCTTGGTTCTGGGAGAACTTTGATGTTCCTGCGAGTAGCACGGACCAAAAGCCCGCTACCAGCCCAGTTTTCCCGACTGCGTTGTGAGCAGTTAGAGGGCCTCATCTTGTGGACGCTGACAACGAAGTCTTGTGTAAATACTGTCGACCGAGGGACTATGGCTGTTTTTGTCTCTGGCTCTTTTTCGGGCCCCAAAGCGAATTCCATTGACCGGAGCCACCTGGTTTCAGGTTCTGGAAAGTTTCAAGAGCAGACAGTCAGGATAGGGATGAGCCGCCGTGAGAACGCCACTTTACAGTGTTGTCCCGAAAACAGCACACCTACTAGAGCCAGGACAAAGTTATGAAGTTTGGTAAAAATTTCCATCTTAGGAGAGGAAGGGACAAGGTGGGGGCATCGCAAGGTTCCCTCCTGTTTTCCTCTGCCCATCTGCTTCCTTTTCCCTGAGAGCAGGCATTAAGGAAACAAAAGAGACAGGACAGCTTTAATGGGAGAAAGGGGAAGAGACAAGAGGGAAAGATAGACGGGTGTGGAACCCTAGCTGGTTTAGCTCATTGGTTAGAGCGTCGGCCCATGGACTGAAGGGGTCCCTGGTTTGATTCCAGTCAAAGGCACATACCCTTGGTCAGGACACGTGCAGGAGGTAATCGATGTGTGTGTCTCTCTCTCCCACTCCCTTCCACTCTCTCTTAAAAAAAAATGGAAAAAGTATTTTCGGGTAAGGATTAATCAAAAAAAAAAGGAGGAGAAGGAAGAGGAGGACGAGGAGGAGGAGGAGGAAGAAGAGGAAGAAGAAGAAGAGTGTGGAGAATGGGTAGCTGGGAGGAGAGAGGATTCTGGA
This sequence comes from Myotis brandtii, assembly GCF_000412655.1. Taxonomy (NCBI): domain Eukaryota; kingdom Metazoa; phylum Chordata; class Mammalia; order Chiroptera; family Vespertilionidae; genus Myotis; species Myotis brandtii. The sequence continues at coordinate 254,969 of NW_005358520.1, read as the reverse complement.
GCCTAGTGTGGCTTTTAGATTTGCAGCATTGACCAGGGTAGGAGGCACTGCCTTTGACCTGGAGATGACTTTGGCTTGGAAATGTTAGAAGGTGAGGTGGGCACACAGAGATCAAAGCAGATCATTGGCATGGACTTTTTTTAAATCTTTGATTCAAAGGAAAAATTAATGGCCCTGCAGGCATTCATGCGTTTGTTAGCTCCGTTAGAAAAATGCAAGTGCGCAAAGCTCTGAGTCCAACGTGAAGTTCAAGCTCCCCTGTGTCATGTGATTTGTACCTTCTCCCAGCCAGGCTCCTCTGCCTCTTCCAAATGACTCAAATTTATTCTTTTATTTTTTATTTTATTTCATTTTTTTTTTCAGAGAGGAAGGGAGAGGGAGAGAGAGAGACATCTATGATGAGAGAGAATCATCGACCAGCTGCCTCCCGCACGCCCCACGTTGGGAATCAAGCCTGCAACCCAGGCATGTGCCCTGACCGGCCATTGAACCGTGACCTCCTGGTTCATAAGTTGATGCTCAACCCTTGAGCCATGCCAGCCAGGCCCAAATGACTCCATTTTATTCCGGGGGTTTGCTTGCTACCCTCCTTCCCCGGAGAACAGGGGGCTCATTTTAGAAACACTTTTGGGGGTTATATTTCTCCCGGGTAGGAGGGGAGACATGCAGTGCTGAGTGACAGGAGGAGGGACACATGTCAGTGAACATAGTGCAGAGCGTTGTCGGTGTGATTCCCTGGGCCTCACGGAGTGACACACTCACTTCTGGGGACACGGCCCTCTCGGGGCAAAGTCACTCGTGGGAAGGAGGCGCTTCTCCGGCACAGGGCGTGCGGCACCGATGGGGAGAGTGAGGAATTCACAGACACCCTGGGCCACGAAGCAGAGGACGTGGCCCTCAGAGAGGACACAGTTCCTCTGGCCGCGGTTGTAGTCTGTGGTGTATTCTGCGAGTCGTGGCCACGGGCGGGGAGGAGACGCCGAGCGGTGAGCATCCTCGGGGGTTCGGAGCCCCGGTGGCGTAGAGGAACCTGCTTGAGCGCTGGGGAAGCACCAGATATGCGGACCTTTGAGCTTTAAGGAAGATCAACAGTTAGCCACCAAACTGGGTGAAGCTTTACCTGTTATGAACACAAACAAATCAATTACTGTATTATCTCTCTAGACCTAGTCTCAACGAGCAATGGTTTTATCCCGACTTCGTTTTGCTGGTGCTCATAGGCTCCACCACCTTGAGGTGGCTCTACATTTATTCCATGGAGCCTTGGGGTGCCTAGCGTGTAATGGGCACTGGAATACGTTTATTAAGTGAAATAATTCAAGAGAAACATTAATATTTGAATTACTCAGAATCTTTAAAATATTACATAAAACTCAGAAAAGTATCTTTGGGTTACTATAATTTGGTCAATTAATGCAGATAATGTAAATTCTTAGGCATGTATTTACATTTTATATGTGGAATAATCATTTTTCATTGTGACACAGATGAAAAATAGAATCCGGGTGTTCCCAATACACGCATTTTTAGGAGCTGCCTTTGAAGACTAGAACACAGGTTTTCACTCCTTTTATTCTGCACTGAAGCCGCCATGTTGGAACGTTCCAGATTCTTTGTGGGACAGAGTCATGGGTCCTCTGAGGCACATACAGCTACAGCCTCGCTGGCTGAGTCCCCCCGGGCTTCCTCTGCGATGTCGAGGGAGCTTCTACATGGGACTCTATTTCCCTGATGACTTCATCCCAGCTGCACCGACACGCTCCGGATCCGAGCCTGAGCTTAAGGGGCCCTGTGTTCATGTGGGCTTTTTGGTCAGAACCTGAAGGGGAGCATGAACCTGAAATACGTGTTTCATTGCCCATACAGTGTGCTATTCGCACACCAAGAAGCCTCCTGGGTGACCTGATGGGGAAGAAGTACAGCACGGGCTCTCTTCCTCTTCCATTGTAGCTACCTGGTCGGGTTGCAGGTTTGACTTACTAGAAAAAGCATATCTTTTGCTTTCAGTTAGCGATTCCCTTCAAAAAACAGTCTCCGCATTTAGATATATTTGCATCCAGAGATGATCCTTTTGATGGTCTTAGCCAGAATGTTGGGTCATGAAAACTAGAATAAGCATGAGAGATGTTGACTTTTGGACTCATAGTTCAGACATTATGACACAAACATCATTGTATTAATAAGACCAAACTGAATTCTTTCACATCAGGAGAGATAAGAATAGCAAAGAGCATCATGATGGGAAAGGGGAAATAGAATCCGGGAGCGGGGTTGTGTAATCAGATATATGACTAAGTCTTGCTGAATTTCATGGCCTCTTTCTGCAGTCCCCTAGGGAGATACATCTATTCCTTGCCTTTATTGGTGTGGCAATAATGACATCTGGAAGCTTCCTTTTCATTATGACTAATGGTGAACAAAGATTTTTTTTAAATTAAATTTAAGGTGGTGACATTGGTTAATAAAATTATATACAATTTTAAGTGTACAATTCTATAATGCATTATTTGCACATTGCATTGTGTGCTCAGTGATTTTTTTTAAATCTATTTTATTGATTTCAGAGAGGAAGGAAGAAGGAGAGAGAGAGAGAAACATCAATGATGAGAGAGAATCATGGATCGGCTGCCTCCTGGCATGCCCCACATTGGGGATCGAGCCCGCAACCTGGGCATGTACCCTGAGCAGGAATTAAGCTGTGACCTCATGGTTCATAGGTTGATGCTCAATCACTGAGCCAGGCACCATAATGCTAATTTTAAAAAGCCAGTTACAAAGGACCACACACATGTTGTATGTTTCCATTTATATGAAATATCCAGAACAGGCAGTTCTGTAGAAACAGGAAGTACATGAGCAGATGCCTCAGAGGCGTGGGGGTGGGGTGGGGCCCAGGGTGCTGCGGAGTGACTGCTAACGAGCAGGGAGGTTCTTTGTGGAACGACGAGCTTACTCTAACATTGATCGTGGTGATGATGACACAACTCTGTGAATATACTGAAAACTCCGGACTGTACACTTTAAATGGATGCGTTTTTATTCTGTATGTTAATCACCGTTATAATTATATAGCAATGAAGTCTATAATAAAAATATATGTGTATATATGAGTATATACACACACTTTATATTCCGTAGTTTCAAAAGAAATGGTGAGCCAGTAGAGTTCCGGAGTCAGTTGCTAGCAACCCATAAGAAGATATAAAGTCTCCATTAGGGTACAATAACTGGTGACTATGTACTTGTGTTTAAAAATAGACTTCGTCTACTGAGATCATTTTAGATTTATATGCAGTTATGGGAAATAATACAGAGTGATTCCGTGCACACATTTGCCTCAGTAGTAACACAAGGCAAAACCGCGGACAAGGCATGACCTTGATATTGACATTACCACGGCCACGGTTTGTTTCTGGTATCCTTTATTATCTTAGTGATGTTTACAGGACCTGCAGTAAGAGTCCCTGCTTTATTCCTAATGTGATCATTTGGTCTTTTCTGCTTATTTCTTGTCGGTCTTCCTTGGGGCAGGGGTGGGGGTGGAGAATGCCCATTTTATTAGTATTTTTGAAGAATAGTTTTTTTCCTTTTTCTTTTGTTTTCTTTTTCATTGCATTGCTGTCCACTCTTTTCTCCCTTCCTTCCTTCCTTCCTTCCTTCCTTTCCTTCCTTCCTTCCTTCCTTCCTTCCTTCCTTCCTTATTTTATTTTTTTTTGTTAATCCTCACCGGAGGATATTTTTTTCATTGATTTTTAGCAAGTGGAAGGGAGGGGGAGAGACAGAGAGAAATATCGATGAAAGAGACACAGTGATTGATTGCCTCCCGCACATGCCCTCCCAGGGGCTGGGGTACATGCCCTTGACCAGAATGGAACCTGGGATCCTTTAGTCCAAGGGCCGATGCTCTAACCACTGAGCAACCCGCTAAGGCTTATCTTTATTTCTTTCTACTTGCTCTTCCTTTTTTAGATTAGATGATTGATTTGTGACTACCTTTTTTTCTATTATATTTTTAGTGTTATAAACTTTCCGCTCAGAGCTGCTGTCCAAATACTCAATTTGTATTTGTTGTATTTTCATTTGCATTCAGTTTGATGAATTTCTTGATTTCCCTTGAGACTCTCTCTTTGAGCTATTCGGTAGTGTATTGCTTAATTTCCAAGTGTTAGAAGATTTTCTTGCTATCTTTTTATTAATGACTTCTAGCTGGATCCTGTTGTGGTCAGAGAACATAACTCAAATAATTTTATTTTTTTAAAGTGAGTTGAAGTTTGTTTTATGGACCAGGATATGGCCTATATTGGCATATGTCTCATGAGCACTTGAACAGAACGTGTATTTCACTGTTGTTGAGCAAAATGTTCTATAAATATGTTAGAACCTGTTTGTTAATGATGTTGAGTTCTACTATGTCCTCGCTGATTTTCTAATTATTCTGTCAGTTGAGAGAGGGATGTTGATGTCTCCAACTATAATAGTTATGGATTTATCTATTTCTCCTTTCAGTTTTTTATTTTTTATTTTTTTTGCTTCACATATTTTGCAGTCCTGTTGTATGGTATGCAAACATTTAGGACCACTCTGTCTTTGTGGTAGATTGATCCTTCTTTCATTACGTAATGTCCCTCTATCTCTGGTAAACTTCTTTGCTCTAAATTCCACTTTATGTAGAATTTTCTCTAAATCCTACTTTGTTTTGATTAATGTTTGCATGATACACCTTTTCCTAGCCCTATTCTTCAATAGGACTTTATCATTTTATTTGAAGTGAGTTTCTTGGAGGCAGCATAAATTTGGGTCATGTTTTCTCTTAATCTACTCTGCTAATCTCTGTCCTTTAATTGGTTTATTAAGCCTCTTTAACTTTAATATAACAATTAATATTTGAGTTTAAGTCTGCCATATTATATTTTGTTTTCTGCTTGTTCTCTCTAATTTTTTCTTTGTTGTTTTTTTCTTACGCTCCAATATCCTACTTTTGAATAATTTTTACAATTTCATTTTGATTTATATCTTTGAGTGTCTTTTCATATAGTTTTGTAGTGGTTACTCTAGGTATTACATTATGTGTATATAGCCTTACAGTCTACTGTTGTCATTTAAAAGTTAGATGAGGTGTAGGTACCTTACACCTTTATGATTTATTATATGATTGTCTTAAATTATATGATTTATTATATGATTATCTGAAATATTTTCACTTCATACATTTAGACCCACATTAGACAGTGTTATAATTTTGGCTTCTATTGTCAAATGTAATTTAGAAAACTCAAAGAAGTCAGGGAGTCTATTGTATAGTATTTTACGTTTTAAAAAAATAAGTAATTTTTAAAAATAAGTAGTTTTGCTCCAGAGTCCTGGATGCATGAAACAGACTGACACATCTCAGAGGGGAGGGGGTTGGGGGATGAGAAGAGATCAACCAAAGAACATATATGCATATATGCATAGCCCATGGACACAGACAATAGTGTTGTGTGGCGAAGGGGATTGGGTAGAGGGGGGCAACTCAGGGGGCAGGGGGAATAAGGGACATCTGTAATACTGTAAAAAAAACAAACATTTGGACCTAATTATGACAAGAGACCTCAAAACTGTTTCTCCTTAAATTTAAAACAGGCATCTTAAAATTTAGTCACAGAGAGTGAAAATTTGAAAGACAAACTCCCCCCCCCCATGAATATGTTTGAAGTAATTAAAATAATTGTAGAAAATTTTCATTGTACCTTATATGAAAAATACCTTCAATATAAGCATATTTAATATGTTAATGACATCATATATTTTAAACAACAACTGTGTGATCAGTATTCACAAACAAGAGTGGGAAGGTGGGATTTCATGTACCATCAATGACTCCATGGAACCTTCGGTGTACGGGCCTGGAACAGCACATGAAGGGCGACTGTAAGTTGTTTCTGCAGACTTCAGCACACGCCAGCAGGAACCTCGTGGACACATCTGTAAGCCATCTGTTCGGGGCTCTGTCCTCTCTCTTCCTCAGTTCACAGTTCAAAGTCTTCCTCTGCCAGATCCCGGGAAGTAATGGAGAACAGGTGTGTCTTAATTACAGGATTTGATAATGGAACGCTTGTTAGAAACCATTTTTTGCCCATGAATAATTAATTTAAGGCTAATCATTGTTTCTATATTTCTCCATATTGTTAAGTCCTGACTCAAAGATGCTGAGTACATTTGTATCAGAAAGATTTCTAAAAGTTGCTGGGAATACTAGGAAGAATACATGAAGAATAGAAATGTGCGGTTACAAAATATGGTATTGATTTAGTCAAGCAGATGAAAAGAACTAAATCTTCCCAGTGCGGCCAACTGGTGAGTAAGAGGGAAGAGGGCTAAAGGAATTTGAAGGGTGTGAACACGAAAGCACGGACAACAAATGTTGAGCATTATGCAAATGCTCCCTGGGCAAAACAGCCACATGCCGGATAAATTCTGGTTCTAATAAAATGGTATTTCGACAAGAACAGTTGTCATTGGATGGGAAATTTATTGCTTGAATTATTTAAACTTAACAAATAAGAAATTTCAAATGTTTTAGCAGCTAATAGAAATTTTTTAGAGGTCACGTATAGAGACTTAATGTTTTATGCAAACCAAATATTTTTTAGACATTATCTTTCACCACATGATTAAATCCTAACTCAGAGATGCTGAAAATTTTGTTATATGTTTGCATATGTCATTCTTGTCAAATACTTCAGAAATGGACAATATGTGTCCCTGTTGGAAACTGACATCACAGTCATTAGGCTAGGATTTCTCAATCTGTGTGTGCAGTGCCCTGGGATGCACACAATCATCTCCGAGGCTGTCACAGAGATCCCCAACTCCACACTCCGTAAAAGCATTTCAGAACAAAGTCAATTTTAATTCATTTTAATCTTTTTAAAAAATATGTGGGTTTTTTTTATTTCAGAGAGGAAGGGAGAGGGAGAGAGAGAGAGAGAAACATCAGTGATGAAAGAGAATCATGGATCGGCTGCCTCCTGCACGCCACACACTGGGGATCTAACCTGCAACCCGGGCAAGTGCCCTGACCAGGAATCCAACTGTGACTCCTGGTTCATAAGTCAGTGCTCAACCACTGAGTCACGCCGGCCAGGCTAATCTTTTTTAAATCACCAATATTTGGAAGGCAAGGCATTTAGGAAGAATGGGTACCATGAAATAAAAGTAAATACCAAAAGGTTTAAGAATCACTATTTTAGCCAATAAATATAACCATTGAGCGAGAGACTGCTCATCTGTAAGATTCCCCCAGTGACTCAGTTCATGATTAGCCCGCACTCCAGAAGGCAGATTCCATAGCCCTAATGGTACTGGAGTGTGGCTTTGTTTTGTTTTGTTTTTTGTTTTTATCCTTTTCAAGACCATTAATTATAGGGATTGTATATTTCTTCTAACTGGGATCAGATTTTAGCATTTGACAATCCCACAGAACATAATGGGACTGACTGCAAAATGGCACAATTTTTATTTTGGTTTAAAAACATCAGAATACAAGGAGATCCAAGTTGGCTGCGGATGGGATAGCAGGCTGCAAGATAGTGTGTAAGTGAGAGAGCGAAGGAGAGTGTGGATGTGTAGGGAGTGTCTGTATTTGTGAGTGAGGGACAGCTATATTCCACAGGACTGCTGGGGATTGGTGGACCAGCCTCCCCTGGCCGGGCAGCCTCTACTATTGCTGAAATCTCTCCCGGAGCAGCTGGCTCTGCCACAGAGCTTGCACCATCTTGAAGGGGAGAGCGGCTGTGATCGGAAGCTTAGCCTTACCTGCTACCAGGGAGACCTCGGATACCTCCCGGAACCCTACAACCACATCGCTCAGGGACCAGCTGCCTCAGCTGCAAACTCGCAAACACTGAGACTCCAGCCTCTCTGGCTGCAGGCACCTAAAAAGTTTGTCCAGGAGGAGACAAAGTGGCAACGAATACACGGATGGGCCCTGCACCTTCTCACAGAGCAGATAGAAGGAACAGCTGAATCAAATAACATCCACCCGGAATTGGCAAATTAAACACAGCTCATGAGGCAATTGATGGACAGAAAGGTCAGAGATTGCCTAGAGAGAGGAGAGAGAGAGCTACACAACCAGACACCCTGAGAGGAGCGAACATGGGGAGACAAAGAAACAGCCCCCATATAAAATAAAAGGAGGAATCACTGGAAAAGGAACCATCAACAGTAGACTAGAAGAAGTGGAGGACCTCATCAGTGAGCTAGAAGACAAGGTAGGAATAAATACCCAAGCAGAGCAGCAACTGGAAAAAAACATTTAAATAACAGGAGGAGAGCCTAAGGGAACTTTGGGACAAAATGAAATGAAACAACATCGCATAATAGGGGTCCCAGAAGGAGAGGAAACTGAGCAAGGAATAGAAAACCTGTTAGAAGAAATAATGACAGAAAACTTCCTTGATATAGGGAAGAAAAAACTCACGCAAATCCAAGAAGCTCACAGAGCCCCAAACAAGATGAACCCCCAAAAAACTGACACCAAGACACATTACAATTAAATTGGCAAATACCAATGACAAAGAATCTTAAAGGCTGCCAGAGAGAGACAGACAGAAAGTTACCTACAAAGGATCCCCCATCAGACTAGCGACTGATTTCTCAACAGAAACACATCAGGCAAGAAGGGAATGGAATGAAATATACAAAGTCATGCAAAGGAAGGGTCTGAATCCAAGAATACTATATCCAGGAAGGCTATCCATCAAAATTGAGGGTGAAATCAGGAGCTTCACAGACAAAAAAGGACTAAGGGAGTTTATCACCACCAAACCAGCAATGCAAGAAATGCTAAAGGGACTGCTGTAAAAAGAAGAAATAGGAAGGGAAGAAGAAACACGGGCATAAAAAACAAAAATGTTGACATATAAGTACCTATCAGTAATAACTTTAAATGTAAATGGATTAAATGCCCCAATCAAAAGACATAGGGTAGCTGAGTGGATAAGAAAACATAACCTGTATATCTGCTGTCTACAGGAGACTCAGAACAAAGGACTCACACAGACTGATGGTGAAAAAGGTTTTTCATATGAATGGAAATGAAAAAAAAGCTGGGGTAGCAATACTTATATCTGACTAATTAGACCTCAGAGTGAGGGCCATAGCTAGAGATAAGGAAGGCCACTTCATAATACTAAAAGGAGCAATCCAACAGGAAGAAATAACTCTGGTAAACATATATGCACCCAATACAGGAGCACCCAAATACATAAAAAAAAAAACTTCTGGAGGATATCAAGGGAGAGATTGACAGCAATATAGTCATAGTAGGGGACTTTAGTACCCCACTAACACCACTGGATAAATCCTCTAAACAAAAAATCAGCAAAGAAATATCAATCCTACATGACTCACTAGATTAAATGGAATTAATTGACATCTTCAGAACATTTCATGCCAAAGCCACAGAATATACATTCTTCTCAAGTGCACATGGGTCATTTTCAAAGATAGACCACATTTTGGGACACAGGTAAAGTCTCTTCAAATTCAAGAAGATAGAAATTATATCAAGCATCTTCTCAGATCACAATGGCATAAAACTAAAAATCAACTACAATAAAAACAATGAAAAAAAATCAAACAGTTGGAGGCTAAATAACATGCTATTAAACAATGACTGGGTTACCAAAGAGAGCAAAGAAGAAAAAAAAGCATCATGGCAACAAACGACAATGAAAACACAACAATCCAAAATCTATGGGATACAGTGAAAGCAGTCTTGAGAGGGAAGTTCATAGCTCTACAGGCTATGACAAGAAAAAATGGTAATAAATGATCTAACCCTACAACTCACAGAGTTAGAAAGAGAGCAGCAAGAAAAGCCCCGTGTAAGCAGAAGGAAGAAAATAATAAAGATCAGTGTTTGCAGTGTGGGGCATGAGAGTAGGTAACTTAATTGCTGCTGTCTGGTCGGCGGCCCTGCTGTTTTCTCTTGTCTTCTCTACTTTCCTCCTTCTCGTTGTTTCCCCAGGCGTTTGTGTGATGCTGTTTCCTAAATGAAGATCATCAAATGGATAGAGCTCCCCCCAATCTTCTGCGGGGACAGCATCCGGGCTTTGTTCTTTGTGTTGCTCGTTGTTGCTGAGGAATAAGGACTTGCTTCCTTGACACCAGAGCCTTTCTTCTTGGCACGTTTCTTTCCATTGAACTTGGGAATCACATTATGCAAAACAAGTAAATCCAGGCTGGGCCCCACTGCAGATGTTCCTGAGAACTAGGAGATAAGATTCTCTGGAAATTCTAAAACACGTTAAACTTCCTTTCCAAAAGAGTTAGACGTCTCTCCCCAGTATTCACTCATCTATAATCATTAAAGCATAATATGCACAGCGGAACAACCGTCCGGACGACCTTCCAGACAAAGCCGTGCTGCCGGGGCTGAGGCAGCTGCCTGGGCTGCGAAGGCCTGCTCTTGCACGGATTTCGTGCATCGGGCCTCTAGTTCTTTAATAAGTTCAAGGGAATAAACCTTCATCTTTCTTATTAGTAGGAGTATTACTATTTCTTTTGTTTCTCGGCTAACTGGCTTTAATAAGTCATTCTTGGAAACTTGATAATGCCCTGGAAGCCAACTCCTGGACGTTTGATCGGTTCTTTTCACTTTCACTGGAAGCCACATTTCCCTCCCGAGGTTCTGCTTCTTCGATGAAAAGGGAGCAGAAGGTCATCTGTAAATTCTTCCCAGTGTCTTGATTTCTAGGAATTATTATAATCACGTTCTGGGACTCAGCTGTCAATCAATGCAAATGTGCTTGGCTGCCCTAATGGTGAGCGTGAGGCCACGAGTTCTGCTTTAGATCAACTACGTCATCTCCTTGGAGATCACAATGTCACGGTTGGATACTCCACCGACACTGGTGCCTTCAGTGTGATCAGCAGGTTTCATAATGACATAATCCTTAAAAGAGTATCAGGGATTAATGTGATCCCACTATCATTTGAAATAACTTTTTTTCTTCTACCCATAGTGAATAGAGCAAAGGGAGTACATAAGTAACCGAAATAAAATGTGGTTTCTAAAGCATGAATTACTTGGAACTGATTTGTATAATATTAAATTTGTATTAGCTCATTCAATTGAATCATTCCCTAAATATATTTTCCAACTATAATTTAAATCTTGAAAAATGAATTAGGTAACTTGTATTTTAAGTTTCTTTATACAATATTAATTTTTATTTTAATTCCTATAAGATTTGGGGATCAAAATTTCCCCCCTTTTCTTTTAGTTTTTAATCCAAATATGCATGTTTGATTATAATTGCATAGTTTGTGTTAAATAAATATTGATGCTCTTTCCTCTCCCTCCCCCAGCAACCAAGATGCACTTGGAATAAACCCCCCTAGCCCCTGCCTGCCTTCTCACCTCCTCAGTTAATTTCTCCCACTCACAGCCAGACTCTGGGAGTCAGGAGCCATACAGGAACATGATCTGAGTTCCCTGGAAATTGAATTGCATTGGGCATCTCCCATGTGACAATAGGTCTCTCAACAGTGCCAGGAACCCCTGAGGCACCCTGCCTGTATGGCTCAGTGGTTGAGCGTGGACCTGTGAACCAGGAGGTCATGGTTCCATTCCAGGTCAGGGCACACGCCCAGGTTGCGGGCTTGATCAGGAGGCAGCTGATCAGTGATTCTCTCATCAATGATGTCTCTCTCTCTCTCTCTCTCTCTCTCTCTCTCTCTTTCTCCCTTTCTTTCTCCCTCTCCCTTCCTCTCTGAAATCAATAAAAATATATTTTTTAAAAAAAGAAGCCCTGAAGCACATTGGGAGATAATGTTCATGAGACAATCTATATATATATAAGGCTAATATGCAGAGTGTCCTCTCAGGAGTTTGACCGAGTTCGATCGCTTGCTGTGACATGCACTGACCACCAGGGGGCAGCGTGGAATGAAGGAAGGCCCTGGCCAGCAACTGGAAGGCCCGGATCGGCCCTGATCACTGGCCAGGCCTAGGAACCCTACTCATGCATGATTTTGTGCACCAGGCCTCTAGTAACAGTATAATTGTGCTGATACCCCCTTGGCATTGGAAAGGGTCAGTATTAATGGTCAATATAGTCATAATCAACTGAGTAAATGATACAGAATTTCTTGGTAATAATAATAATCACAATTATTTGCATTCATCCACTTTAATCCTCATAGGAGTTCTTTGATGTAGTTGCTCTTATCTATTGCAGATGAGAAAATAGAGGTTCTGGGAGGTTAGTCACCTGCCACCATCACACAGTTCACACCTGGTCAAATTGGGTTTCAGCCAGGCCTGCGGGATCCAGAGCACGTGCTCTTACCGCTGTGTGCTGCTGCCTCGCTCTGCTGTCCCCAAGCCCAGGGAATACTCATCAGAGAATCAGAAACTTTACGTATATTATTAAAATTTACCTTCTATTTTTTAAATATATTTTTATTGATTTCAGAGAAGAAAGGAGAGGGAGAGAGAAACACCAGTGATGAGAGAAAATTATTGATCTGTTGCCTCCTGCACACCCACTAATGGGGATCGAGCCTGCAACCCAGGCATGTGCCCTGACTGGTAATTGAACCATGACCTTCTGGTTCATAGGCCAATGCTCAACCACGGAGCCACGCCGATCGGGCTTAAAATTACCTTTTAGAGACCACTGAATAGCTCACATCAACACTAACGTCCTTTATGAATGCAACATAATGGTGTGTTTTTCTTCTTTTTATTAAATTAAATGTATTGGGATGACATTGGTTAATAGAATCATGTAGGTTTCACGTGTGGATTTCTATGTTACATGATTTGTATATTGCACTGTGTGGCCACCACCCAAAGTCAAACCATCTTCCGTCACCAGATAATTGGGTGTGTTTTTTCCAAATGTATTCATTCATTTTTATTTTACTACTATTCTGTACTTCAAATGCACTCCCAGTTACCATTAAATCCCTCAACTTCTATGCATAACATCTGGATAAATGCATATAGATTATATGCCAAAGGGTGTAATGCATGGAAAATTCTCCTGGCATTCACAAGACTTTTCCATTTCGTTAAAATTAGTCTTTCCTTCTCTAATAAGCAGACATGAAAACGTGTAATTGCTATTTTTTTCTACCCAGGGTTCCATTTGCCGTTTTATGTTCTGTGTCAATGTCCCCCCTACACGTCCGTTGCCTCTCTTTGGCTAAAGAAGCTTCTCTCCCTGCCGACAGCCACGTGCCGTTTACTTGCCTTTATTGTGTCTGCAGAGGCCTGGGTGCTATTTAAATTTCTCATCCTACTCTGTCTGTGCTGGTGACATATTAGTGTCCGGAAGAGAATGCTGGGGCTGATGGCGCACACAGCTTCCCCAACAGCCCCTGCTCGCACAGCACCTCCATGCGCCTCTCTTAGCAGCTGGGTGTCCTGACGTGTCACCATGTGGTGCCGCATCTGAAAACTGAAGTGGCCGCTGGGGATGTCCGGCTCAGGCACAGAGTGGTCCTTGGGACGGGGATGCGGTACCTCGCGAAGCCCCCACGCTCTCCGCCGCCTTTGCTTGCCAGTCACCGCAAGGCAGGCGCTGTGCAGTGTGCGGGTTTGAACGTCCATAACATGTAGCCGTCCAGTTAATTTCAGCCACGCAAGCTAAGCCCCAGGAAAGTGCCAGCTGGGAGACCAGACCCCCATGGCTGCCTCGCGTGGGGTAAGCCTGAGGCTCCCCCGAGAAGCCTGGGCCGGCTTCTGTCAGGTCCCGGCTCCTGGGAGGCCCGAGGGAGGCAGTGGCAGGGGCCCTCCTGGCTCTCCCTGTGCTGCTCTCAGGGGGCTCCTGTGGCAGCTTCCGTGGGCCCCTCTGGGAGTCCCATGTTCTTGCAAAGGGATGTGCTTTACACGTGGTTTCTGAGTTGAAAACTCCCTGGCCCCGGTGGGGAGGAAGCACATACAAATATTGTTTCACACGGATGTGCTTGCCAATAACTCGCCTGAGAAATGAAACAACTGAATGCTTGACAAGTCCGAAGTTTTCACCCCTGAGACCTTCTCTCCCGGGTTGCCGTAACCTTGGCTGTCAGAATGCGCACCGACCTCTGACCGAGGCGGAGGGGTGAGCTCGTTAGTAAAACTGGAAGAATTACGTTGCTGACATAGATTTATTGGCTTTCCACCTTCTTCCTCCTAACTCGACCAGCAGAATTCGCAGGAGAGTCCTGGCTAGAACTTCCTCCTGGCTTATTAAACTCTTTTATGGAAATAAACCTGTTCCTGAATTGCAAGGATAGAGAGTCTTAGAAAAGCAGCATCTATTTCTGTATTATGAACGATGAGTATTAAGTCCCTTACTTGGTAAACGTTGGCTTCCATGTTTTCAAGAGTATATCTCACTCCATAGGCAGCTTTTTGGGGGGATAATTATTGTCATTTAATTAAATCTTTCTTTGTTTGAAGCAGGGTAACTTTTGTGCTTCAAGGAGACAGCTACTATTTTTATATCTCCATCCCCCTCCCCTAACGTCTTCCTAGTAGTTCTTTTTATAAGCAGTAAAAAGGTAATAACATTATTTTGATAATTATAAATTCAGTATTGATGATGAGTGACAGGATAATCCTCAATCAGTTCACTTGTTGGTTGATTCATTCAGACATTAGTCCATATTAAATAAAAGAATAAACATTTGATTTTCAACATTCAGCTTTGGGTAATAATCCATCACATGGAAAATGAGCTGACTATAATGCAGCTTGCATGAATTAGTCAATAGAACAATTAAAACAATAAAAAATAATTTTATATGTACCCCAACTTATACTCTTTCAGTACTCCTGATTCCTGTGTAGATTTAAATTTTTATCATATACATTTTTTCTGAAGACTTCTTTTAACACTTTTGTTGTGGGGGCTTGTTATTATAAACTACCCTGTTTTTTTCTTTGCCTGAAAAATTATTTCTTTCATTTTTTGAAAGTTATTTATGCTAAGTATAGTCTTCTAGGTTGACATTTTTGTGACATTTTAAACATATCTCTTTATAATCTTCTGGCTTCAATAATTTGTAATGTGAATTCTTGAGCAGTCTACTGTAATTCATTTATTTCTGTCTATACATACATTATTCTGTATCTAATGTGTTCTTTTTCTCTGGCTCCCTTTAACTTTAGGTTTGAGCGCTTTAAATATGCATTGCCTAGGCACCTCATTTATTTATTTAAATGATAATTCTGCTTGATTTCTTATGAAATTCTTTGATCTGTGATTCTGTGTTTTTCAATACTTTTGGAAAATTCTCAGTCATTAGCTTACAATATTTCCTTTATGTGTTTTCTCTCTGTCTTTGTTTGTGATTCCTATTACACTTCATTAAACTGATACTGTCCTGAGGTCTTGTATGTGTTGGTCATTCTTTGTTTCATTCATTTACCATTTGTAATTTACCCGGGTTAATTTCCATGAACCTATTTCTGTGTTTATTGATTCTTCTTTCCTTGGCTTTTTTAATTTGGTTAATAAACCTGTAAAAGGCATTTTTATTATGTGATTCATTGCATTTCTTGTGTCTAGCATTTGCATTTGATTTTTTTTCTAACAGCTTTCGTTATTCTGATACAATTTAAAATATTTTCTTATAATTTTCATCTCACTCCTGTAATACATACATTTTGTCCTTTTAAACAAGAATTGTTATGTATTAACTATTGTTATTTTAAATTTCCTATTTGATAGTTTTAACATCTATATCCTATATGGGCCTGGTTCTTTTAAATTTATTCCTTTATATCTTAATTCTTGATTCATTGCTCTGTAATTTTTTGTTGAATGTTGGACATTGTGTCTAAGACAGTACAGATTGAGATAGATATTGTTTATGTCTGAAAATGGACGTATCTATTTTTATGTGAGATCCATTGTGTGACTGGCTCCGTTCATCTAGTCAGGGGTGAGCTGGATTCCGGTTTTGTGTTATAATGATTTCCCAGGCATCACTGGCTTCAAATTCCTCTACGTTTCCTGTCTGTTGGTTTGTTTGGTTTGGCACCCATAGGGGGATTGAGTCACAGAGGTGTTTTTTTCTCAATGATTCTGTTTCACCTTTGGATTTAGGCTTCTCTGTACATTTCCTCATCAAAGAAAGTCTCTCCGCGTCTTGTCCCTCCTTCAGAAGTAGATGATTCTGCTCATCACTCATCACTCGGTAGGCTCGGGATGGGGATGGAGAGGTTCTCTCTTTTCTGCTTTAGTGTCAGGTCAGGGACACCCTCCGCGGCTGGGTTTGGGGCATTCTTGGCGACCAGCCACCCACCAGGGGGAAGACCTCTGCTGCCTGTCTTTGCTCTGTGCTGAAGGGTGCTTTTTGTGCCCAGGCTGCAAGGATGTCCACCTGGCCTGCATGCCAGGGCCTCTCTGCCCTCCCTCTGTGGGCAAGGTCTTTGCTCAGCAGTGAAGTAGGGGAGGATATGGGGTGGGGCCTTGTTTCTTTCCTTCTGTGGCTGCTACTTTCCCCACCAAGGCCTGATCCAGCAGGAGGTCAGCTCCCATCTCCCCACCCGACCCAAATCTCCCTTCTGAGACCTGGAAAGGCGTGAGGACAGGAGCCTGGAGGCAAGGCCACTCTCTCGCTGTGTCTGTGGCTCCAGGGATTCTGTGCCCTCAGACCAGCCAGCACTCGCAGTTAGAAAGGGGTCAAACACTGAGCTGAATGTTTCCTGCCAGTGGGTCTGGCACCCCGTCCTTTCCCACCATGTGTCCCTACAGGTCAGCCAGGGCGCATGGGTTGTCTCTCCTTGGAGGCGTATTTCCTTATACTGGAGACTATTTGTCCTGCGGGCTCAGCTCTTTGATGGGTGCAGAACATTTTATGATTCGGTGAATTATGCAAATTACTGCTGGGGGGAAGCAGTGTTCCTTTAAGCTTTCCGTACCCTAAGACTAACCAAAGCCCCTCTCAATGGAGTTAGGGTTAAAGATAGTATATGAGTTACCTTGATGATGTATTTTTAAGTGTAACTCATACATTCAAAGTTTAAAATTGTTTTGAAACGTTATTGGTCAACATAAAGTTCCTTCATGTCGAAAGAACTCCCTGAGGTTTGCTAAACAGTCAAGGGAGAGAATGAATGATGCTGACAATGTGAGATTATTGAGCAAATCTTTGGACCCATCTCACGGGTGGAGTTCGCTGTTGGCACCTTCTCTCTGTATATGGATGATGAGATCATGATTTGCTTTTTTATGTGCCTTTGTGTGTGTGAGTTAATTTATGTTTGTATTTGCATGGAACGTGTTTCCAGTTTCAAAGGAATTTAATATTATTTAGGCAGTTAAGGAGCAGATGATACATTTCCATTAGTCAGAACCTGGTCCCTACAGTAAATAGACTTTCAATGCAGCGCATGCCATTGTCGGCTGCCAAGGAGGTCACAGCCCTTGTCTGCCTCCAGACCAGCTTCGTGGCTGCAGTTGCTGCTGTGGTCACTGCTCCCTGCTCATCCTCTGATCGTATGGACGGTCCGTCCTCCACTGAGGGCTCTGCAGAGCCTGACTGAGGTTCCGGCCTCTGAGGTCAAGGAAATTAAAAGCGTTTTTCATTCTGGTCCTACTCTTAAGTCTGCACCAGTTTCAAAAAGACTCTACACATAAACTTGGTTAAATTACTTAAAAGAAAATCTATATATATAAAAGGCTAAGCAACCTTCTGACCGTCCGACCAGTTAGTAGCTATGACACACATGGACCACCGGGGAGCAGACGCTCAATGCAGGAGCTGCTGAGCTACTTGGCAGCGGTGGTTCTCGAGTGACATACCCAGAACCAGAGATGAGGGAGCGCAATTCCGGGGTGTGTCACCCAAGAACTGCCCTCTCGCAATCTAGGACCTTGGGGGATGTCGGAGAGCCAGTTTTGGCCCGATCCCTGCAGAGATCCAGAGGGACCCCGCTCACGCCACAGCGATTTTCAAGCCGCAGCGTCACCCCAGGTGTGGCCGGCAGGGGAGGGACCGCAGGAGGTTGGCTGCATGGTGTGTTTAGCCCACCTTGCACAGTCCTGCCCCACCAGCCACCTTCTAATTAATTTCCTTTCAATGTGCATGAATCCGTGCACCGGGTCACTAGTATATAATGAAGATCAGTTGCCTGGCTGAGGTGGCTCAGTGGTTGAGCATCGACCTATGAACCAGGAGGTCACAGTTCGATTCCCAGTCAGGGCACATGCCAGGATTTTTTTAAAAGATCACTCAATCTATGCTTACAGCCATGACCTGAATTATAGGTTCAATTACTCCAAATAACTAGTTCTTCTAGGTACTTAATTAGGCCTTAGTATCTAAACAATGAAATAATTTCCCCAAATAAACAAAACAAGGAAGGCAGCCTATACCTTTGTTGCTCTGGGGCAGCGATTTTCAGCTGGCGTTGCCACAAGGATTTTTAGAACATGCAATACCTGACTATTTAGTCAGGAGCACTGACCTCTTTTCCCTCAGATTGTCAGATTAAAAAATGACAGAAACCAACACAACAATAGCCATCCAGTGTGAATGAATCAAAATTATACCTATTTTTTTGGTCAGATTGACAAAAAAATACAGTATATTTTTTGGTGTGCTGCAGAATTTTAGTAAGTAGTTTAGTAATTAGTTCAATGCTTTTCTTTTCATGGCACATAAACTAATTACTAGGGTGACACTGTAAGGCCCTGACAGATCTTTTTATTTGTTTGTTTTAAAGCTATTAACTACTCACCAAGCATTTATTACGCTTCTTAAACATACGAGAACTCTAGTCCCAAGCTCTGTGCTCTATGCTCTGCAGACATATCTCTTGTGGGGGGAAGGGAGGAGGGTAACACAAAATGTAAGTCCTGGAGAAAGTGATTTTATGAAATCGGTTGCTTGATAAACATTGCAGCTGCCATCATTGTTAGCATAACAGTGCACCAAACCGCAGCTCCCTGTGCGGCTTGCTGAGCGTTTTCCTAAAGGGAAGGAAATGCCAACCTTGCTGGATGTTGCTCCATGGCAGCCCAGGAGGCCAAGGTGTGCTCCTAGGGCACTTCCATGGGGGGTGGCGGGGGGCGAACCAGTCAATCAAGCAGGCAGGCTCCGCCCCGTCTAAGACTCCCCTGGACACAGTGGGAATTTATATCTATTTCATTAAAAAAAATTGTTCATTAATTAATTACTTTTTAAGATACTCCTCCTAATAAAACTATTAGAAAACATAGTTAAATTGTTAACATTATAACCAGCAAAATATTCTTTCCTCTAAATGTAAAATTTCTATAACAATCCAAGAACTATTTTCTACTTTAGCATCTGTTGTCCATTACAGCCTATACCCGCGCCCGCGTGTCCCACACACACAGACAGCGGGTGATGGATGTCTCCGTTCCTTACTGCTTGGCCCCGTCTGAATCCGTGTCTTCCAATTTGGCTAAAATATATGTATTTTTAGTTCCAACATTAACTATTTTTAATTCATTAGCTTGGCACAGTATAAGAAGGAGTAATATGGAACGTATCCTATACCTTCAGGACCAGCCGTGAAGTCTCAGACGTAGAGTTCATTTCTAAAGCGGTCCCTCCGTGGCCCCGGCCAGGCGACTCCACGGGATGAGGATCGCTCCCCCAGAGCGGTGCTGTGTTTCTTACCCCTCCCCCGCCCCTCTCAGTGCCTCCTTTTATCAGCAAACACGATGTAAATTAACAGTATGTGCAGTTTTTCTTAATGGGCTACCATCTTTCTCTGGGGAAGTGTTTAATAATCAAAATTTTAATGAAAACATTCATACAGAAAGGCTTGCTCTGTAAGGAAACAGGAGTAGACCTTTCGGAGTGGTAATTGTCATGCCTGATTATTGTTCTTCCTGCGTTTTAAGATGCTGAATGAAGGATTCTTTCTGAATATGGGATAACAAAGTACATCATGTGACTTATTCATCTCATTCCATGTGACTGAGGTTGCACATCTGTGACTTCTTATTATGTAGGTTACAGTGAGCGACGACTGGGCAGAATATCCTCAATCTACATTAAAGGGAACATAGAGCAAGTGATTATCTCAAAATTTTAAACATTTGTGAAACTTTCTTCTTAGGAGTTTAGCTAATTCCTGAACATAACCTGGCAGTGTCTCACCGTGTGACTCAGTGGTGCCACTCCTAGGTACACCCCAAAGGGAAATAAAAACCTAAATCCTCACCCAAAAATACTTGCACACCGATGTTTATAGCACATTATTCATAGAAGCCAAAAGGCAGAAACAACCCAACTCCCATCCACTGACAATAGCTAAAGCAAATGTAGGATACCTTACAATAATACCACAACATGGGTCAGCCTTGAACACATTTGCCAGGTGAGGGAACTCAGTCACAAAGTATCACATATCATACGAAACCATTCTACGAAATTCAAGATTAGGAAAGTCTATAGCGGTTGCGTAGGGTTGAAGGATATGGGGGGAGGGGGTAATAGCTAAAAAGAAAGAGTTTCTTCTAAGGTCAAGAACATGTGAAATTGACTGGGAAAGGTGGTAATGCTTACACATGTATGTGAGTATGGGGGAAAGCACGGATTATGTACTTAAATGGGTGAGTTATATGATATGTGAATGATGTAATTTTGTCTCAATAAAACTATTTAAAACATTTCAAGGAAGAAAAGGGAATCGGCACAGGCAGGGCAGGATTGGTGTAACTGCTCCAGATTGTCACCAGGATCTGCATCTTCTGGCCGCCCCTCCCTCACGTGCAGCTGGGTGACTAGGATCTCAATACGGGCCTTCACCTGTCCCTCATGACCACATTCCATAGGAAAAGGAGCAAAGAAGGTACAGCACCAGCAGCAGGAAAGCAAAAACTTACCCAGAAACCCTCATTGCTTGGCCTTTCTCCGCAGCAAGAGAGGCTGGGAATCAGCGTCTTTACCTGGACCCTGTTCTGCATCAAACAAAGTCTGGGAAATGCCTGTTCATACGGGACCATTGAATCCTTAAGGCTTCCATTTTTCACCAGGAACAAAGGTTCAAGGGATTTTTAAAAGTCAAGATTCTGATCATAGAGGAACAGGAGCTCATGATAAAAGAGACTTTTTGATGTTACAGAAATAAGCAATGAATGCTCCCTTCTTCATCATAAACATTAATCTCCTGTTTCTATCTTCCCAGAGAATTTTTTCAATGAGCAAAAGTCACATAGGAGCAAAAAGCTGACATTTATATGTCTTTTCAATAATGTTCTGTATAATTCACAAAAGTGCATGAATTTATTAACTGTCATTGATTAAAGACCTTCTGTCGTTCATGTCCTCTCAAGTTACTGGGCATACACAGCCCCCTAATTATTTGATACTATAAAGGACATTCTAACTAATAGGGGTATTTCACACTGGGTTTACATTTGGACTTATTCTTAAAGAAAAATTATTTCTAATCAGAGGAGAGGAGAGAGAGCAATGACAACCAGAAGAAGAGTTGGTGCAAACACCTCAGGGTATTTTATAAAAGTGGTATCGCATGGCCTGGCCAGCAGGGCTCAGGGGTTGGGCATCAACCTATGAACCAGGGGGTCACGGTTCAATTCCTGGTCAGGGCACATGCTCGAGTTGTGGGCTCCATCCTCAGTAGGGGGCATGCAGGAGGCAGCCAATCAATAATTCTCTCTCATTGTTGATCTTTCTATCTCTCTCCTCCCTTCCTCTCTGAAATCAATAAAAATATATTCAAAAAAATTTGCCCTGGCTGGTTTGGCTCAGTGGATAGGATGCCAGCCTGCGGACTGAAGGGTCCTGGGTTCAATTCTGATCAAGGTCACATGCCCAGTTTGCCGGCTCGATCCCCAGTAGGAGGGTGTGCAGGAGGCAGCTAATCAATGATTCTCTCTCATCATTGATGTTTCTATCTCTCTCTCCCTCTTCCACCCTCTCTGAAATCAATAAATATATATATATATTTTCTTAAAATCTGCAAAGCATAAGCAGAGTACAGGCAGAAGGTGGGACTCGGTGGAGTAGACTGAGGTGCTAATCACATGCATCTGACTCCATAGACCATGTGAAGTTCGTGGACAGTTTAAGAAGAGTTGGAAGATGCCATGTGCATTTTATAAATCACAAAACAAATCATGAATTTAGCAATGAACAGTACAGGGCTTACAGTCTTAGAATCCTGAAAAGGACTCCTCCTTATACAGCTCAAAAGAAATTTAGTCTCTCTTTGGCCTGAAGATCGCAATGACTTCACCTCTGAAGGATTTAGTGAATTAGAGTACACACCCAACATGAAGATAGGGTGGTTGTAAAATACGTTCTAAAATGTCTTTTAAAAAAAGGAATGCATATATGACATTTAATTTTTTCTTTGAAATGTATAAACTCCTCTGAGCACAGATTCCGGTAAAAAGCTTCCTTTTTTTGAACCATATTTTATTAGCGTACTAGAGGCCCAGTGCACAAAAATCTTGCACTCGGGAGTGGGGGGGCCCCCCTCAGCCCGGCCTGCACCCTCTCGCAGTCTGGGAGTCAACTCAGGGCTCCTGGCTGAGGGGTGCTCCCCCTGTGGGAGCACACTGACCACCAGGGGTCATTGAGTGTCTGCCCACTGGTGGTCAGTGCACGTCATAGTGACCGGTCGTTCTGCCATTCGGTCTGTTTGCATATTAGCCTTTTATTACATAGGATATAAGCTTATTATTCTTATCACTAAGATTTTATTTAGTCTGTTTTGTAGAATGTTACAATCAACTGATAATTGTACCTATTATTCATACATTTATTAAGAAGAATTGTAACTGAAATAACACCTATTTTATTGTAACATACCTTTCTATATATTTCCAGAATACTTTATAATATTTTTCCCTTACCCAAGAGTACAATAGTAATTGTGTTTGTTTGCTTGTTGTTCTGTTTTATTTTGGAGATTTACTTGAATTCGAAATCTGGAATATTCCTACAACATTTCAGGTATAATTTTAATATTAAAAAAAACTTGTATAAAATATTTTTTAAAGTAAAGCTTAGATTTTTTCTGATCCATTAGGAAGTTTAGATATAGTACAATGTAGAGTAACATTTGATTTTTACTTTAGTTATCTTAGAAAGATAATGGTAATTCTATATAAACTGAAATCAGAATTCCTAGTTTTAATTGTAAACTGCCATTTTCCTTTTTTTTTTTTTTTTAGTTTTTCCCCCCTCTTTTGCTCAATCACTCTACTCCCCTGCCCAGGCCACTACCACTCCGCACCCCCAAGAGCTGTCAGCCTGCTTTCTATCTATGAGTTTGCCTTGCTTGTTAGTTCCTTTTGTTTGTTAGATTCCATATAAGAGTGAGATCATGTGATACTTGTCTTTCTCCAACTGGCTTATTTCACTTAGCATCATGCTCTCCAGGTCCATCCATGCTGTTGCAAAGTGTAAGATTTCCTTTTTTTTACAGCCTAGTATTCCATTGTGTAAACGTACCACCACTTTTTAATCCACTCATCTATGGATGGACATTTGGGCTGCTTCCAAATCTTGGCTACTGTAAATAACACAGCAGTGAACATAGGGGTGCATATCATTTTTGTAATTAGTGATTTAGGATTCTTGATATAAATTTCCAAAAGGAGAATCGCTGGGTCATATGGCAGTTCCATTTTTAATTTTTTGAGGTAACTGCACACTCCTTTCATGGTGGCTGCATCAGTCTGCTTTCGTACGAGCAGTGCATGAGGGTCCCTTTTCTCCACATCCTTGCCAGCACTTGTTTGTTGATTTATTGATGACAGCCATTCAGACAGGTGTGAAGTGATATCTCGTGGTTTTAATTTTAATTTCTTTAATGATTAGTGATGAGCATCTTTTCATATGTCTACTGACCATCTGTATGTCCTCTTTGGAGAATTGTCTTTTCGGATCCTTTGCCAATTTTTAATTGGATTGTTTGTTTGTTTTTTGGCGTTGAGTTTGATACGTTCTTTATACATTTTGGGTATTAAGCCCTTTTCAGATATATCGGCTAATATGTTCTCCCATTAAGTGGGTTGTCTTTTCATTGTGTTGATGGTTTGCTTTGCTGTGCAAAAACTTATTAGTTTGAGGTAGTCCCATTTGTTAATTCTCCTTTTGTGTCCTTGCCTATGGAGATATATCAGAACACATATTGCTACAAGAAGTGTCTGAAGTTTTACTGCCTATATTTTCTTCTAGGATTTATATGCTTCCCAGTCTAATATGTAAGTCTTTAATCCATTTTAAGTTTATTCTTGTATATGGTATAGGAAGGCGGTCTAGTTTCTCTTTTTTTTGTTGGGGTCCAACCCCAGCAGGTCCAGGGGTCCCCAAAGGTGTGGACGGAGTCGGCGAAGAAGGAATGACATGGAGACTGGTTTCAATTCATCAGCATAGCGAGGTTCTCCCTCCAGGATCTCCAGCCAAGTTCTGTCTAGGTTCTCTTGCCAGGTTCAGTCGCCAGGTTCTGTCTAGGTTCTCCAGCCAAGTTCTGTAGCCAGGTTCTGTCCAGGATGTTTTGCCATGTTCTCTCCCCAGGTTCTCTCGCTAGGTTCTGTTTCTAGGTTCTGTGTCTAGGTTCTGTCCCTAGGTTCTGTCTCCTGTTGTCTTGTTACATCTGTATTTATACCAGTTGATTTTAATCCTGTCAATTTCTATTCCAAAGGTTAGGGCGTTTCTTTTTCCAGGGAGTAAAGATTATGTAGCTTAAGAGTGATTGTTCTTAGTTAAAGTGATTAACTACCCGCCTGGCACTTAGTTAAGGGGTTTTATTCCCTCCCTAACTTCAGGGAAAAATTCCTACCTGGGGAAACAACCTTTCTTGGAGAGGTGACCTTGGTTAAAACACATAGCGCCAAGAAGGGGAGCAAACATATTAAGAACAGTATGCCATATACGCCAGGTCCCTTGAAACATATGCTGTGCAGATGTTTCTTCCCTGCAGCGACTGTGTCAAGCAGCAAGGATGGACCGGCTTCTGGCACTCCTCCTCCTCCTCCTCCTCCTCCTCCTTCTTCTTCTTCTTCTTCTTC
>NW_005358520.1:228057-228973 GCF_000412655.1 Myotis brandtii | reverse complement strand
TTTGTTTGTTTGTTTGTTTGTTTGTTTTGGGTGGAGTCTTTAGGGTTCTCTACATGCAGTATCATGTCATCTGCAAATAATGAGTTTTACTTCTTCCTTCCCAATTTGGATGCCTTTTCTTTGTTCTCCTTGTCTGGTTGCTGTGGCTAGGACTTCAGTGCTGTGTTGAATACGAGTGGTGAAAGCAGGCGTCCCTGTCTTGTTCTCAAGGGGAAAACGTTTAGTTTTTGCCCTTTGAGTATGACGCTGGCTGTGCGTTTGTCATATTCGGCCTTTATTACATTAAGGTACGTGCCCTGTATTCCCAGCTTGTGGAGAGCTCTTATCATAAGCGGTGCTGGAATTTATCAAATGCTCTTCTGCGTCTATGATGTGAACATGCGGCTTTCATCCTTCCTTCTGTTTGTGTGCGGCATCGCGTTTACTGGTGTGTGGGATCGTAGCCGTTTACCACAGCAGGGGGTCCTCCTGGCCTGGACCCCCTCTCCCAGGGGAGGGCGGGGAGCGTCCTCTCTCTCCTGGGCCGTGCGGTGTGTATGGCGGCACCTGGCCCTGCTGCGGCCACTGTGGGCGCGTGACGGTGACCTGGGGAGACAGAGGCGAGAACCACTAAGCAGTGGAGCTGGGACTCGGATGAGTTTATTCCTGAAGCTTTCCCACTTCTTAAGTTGCACACAAGCTGTGAAACAAAACCCTCACAGGTTCCCAGGGAATCAGAGGAAAAGCCTTGCGTATTTCCAGCAGGAGGAGGCGGGAGGGGAACAATTTTGAAACGCACCATCTTCCCACTAAGGCCTCCCTCAGGGAAGACTAGCTCCTCAGAGCCCAACGTGCTGGGTGCTGTTAGAGCTGAACCAGCCTTTAGGGCAGAACGTGTGCAAGTCCGGCCCACACTCGGAATTCTGTTCCACATCAG
>NW_005358520.1:216270-228045 GCF_000412655.1 Myotis brandtii | reverse complement strand
GCTGAGAACCTCTAGTGTAGGATCCGATCCAGGGGCACAGGCGCCCTAAAGACCAGAATCTAATTTCAGGGCCTCAGAATGTCCCCCGCCCCCATTAAAGGCCCATTTTCAGCAATTCCGTTCCCTGGGACCATGTCCAGCTGTGGAGGAGAAGCCACAGGGCTCACCTACAGACAAGACAATGGGAGAGGCACAGCGAGCACCGAGCAGGCATGGCCGGGGTGCCGGCATCTCAGGCTGGACGTTTCAAACAGCTTGACTGTGCCGAGGGCTCGAGGAACAGATGGGCAATGTAAACAGAGAGATGGAAATCCCAGGAAAGGACCAAAAGAAGCGCTGCAGATAAAAACATGATGACAGGACTGAGGAATGCCTTTGATGGGTTTCTGAGGAGACGGACACAGCTGAGACAATAATCTCTGAGCTAGAGGGTGCAGCACTGGAATCAAAGAGCACACAGGGAAAAAAAGAACAGGGTCCTCAAGGAATCAAAACACTAGGAACCTACCTGGGGAAACAACCTTTCTCGGAGAGGTGACCTTGGTTAAAACACATAGCGCCAAGAAGGGGAGCAAACATATTAAGAACAGTATGCCATATACGCCAGGTCCCTTGAAACATGCTGTGCAGATGTTTCTTCCCTGCAGCGACTGTGTCAAGCAGCAAGGATGGACCGGCTCCCAGCATTTTTTTTGCATGGATCTGTCCAATTTTCACAACCCCATTAATGGAATGAACGATCTTTACCCCATTGTATGTTTTTGCCTCCTTGTCAGATGTCGATTGACTACAAAGGAGTGGGTTGTGTCTGGGCTCTCTATTCTGTCCCATTGATCTATATGCCTGTTTTTATGTCAGGATCATGCTGTTTTGATCAGTATGGCCCTCTAGCACAGTATGATATCAGGTAGCATGATTCTTCCAATTTTGTTCTTCTTTCTCTAGATTGCTGTTTCACCCGGGTGAGTGTTTCTCAGTGGTTAGAGCATCGGCCCATTCACTGTAGGGTCTTGGGTTCGATTCCCAGTCAAGGGCATGTACCTGGGTTGCAGGTTCAATCCGTGGCCCAGGTCGGGGTGCCTTTGGGAGGCAGCCAATCGATGTGCCCTCTCACATTGATGTTTCTCTCTCTGTCTGTCTCTCTGTCTGTTTGTTTGCTTGTTGTTCTGTTTTATTTTGGAGATTTACTTGAATTCGAAATCTGGAATATTCCTACAACATTTCAGGTATAATTTTAATATTAAAAAAAACTTGTATAAAATATTTTTTAAAGTAAAGCTTAGATTTTTTCTGATCCATTAGGAAGTTTAGATATAGTACAATGTAGAGTAACATTTGATTTTTACTTTAGTTATCTTAGAAAGATAATGGTAATTCTATATAAACTGAAATCAGAATTCCTAGTTTTAATTGTATACTGCCATTTACCTTTTTTTTTTTTTTTTAGTTTTTCCCCCCTCTTTTGCTCAATCACTCTACTCCCCTGCCCAGGCCACTACCACTCCGCACCCCCAAGAGCTGTCAGCCTGCTTTCTATCTATGAGTTTGCCTTGCTTGTTAGTTCCTTTTGTTTGTTAGATTCCATATAAGAGTGAGATCATGTGATACTTGTCTTTCTCCAACTGGCTTATTTCACTTAGCATCATGCTCTCCAGGTCCATCCATGCTGTTGCAAAGTGTAAGATTTCCTTTTTTTTACAGCCTAGTATTCCATTGTGTAAACGTACCACCACTTTTTAATCCACTCATCTATGGATGGACATTTGGGCTGCTTCCAAATCTTGGCTACTGTAAATAACACAGCAGTGAACATAGGGGTGCATATCATTTTTGTAATTAGTGATTTAGGATTCTTGATATAAATTTCCAAAAGGAGAATCGCTGGGTCATATGGCAGTTCCATTTTTAATTTTTTGAGGTAACTGCACACTCCTTTCATGGTGGCTGCATCAGTCTGCTTTCGTACGAGCAGTGCATGAGGGTCCCTTTTCTCCACATCCTTGCCAGCACTTGTTTGTTGATTTATTGATGACAGCCATTCAGACAGGTGTGAAGTGATATCTCGTGGTTTTAATTTTAATTTCTTTAATGATTAGTGATGAGCATCTTTTCATATGTCTACTGACCATCTGTATGTCCTCTTTGGAGAATTGTCTTTTCGGATCCTTTGCCAATTTTTAATTGGATTGTTTGTTTGTTTTTTGGCGTTGAGTTTGATACGTTCTTTATACATTTTGGGTATTAAG
Organism: Myotis brandtii; assembly: GCF_000412655.1. Taxonomy (NCBI): domain Eukaryota; kingdom Metazoa; phylum Chordata; class Mammalia; order Chiroptera; family Vespertilionidae; genus Myotis; species Myotis brandtii. Next base: position 225,799 of record NW_005358520.1, on the reverse strand, counting down.
CCCTTTTCAGATATATCGGCTAATATGTTCTCCCATTAAGTGGGTTGTCTTTTCATTGTGTTGATGGTTTGCTTTGCTGTGCAAAAACTTAGTAGTTTGAGGTAGTCCCATTTGTTAATTCTCCTTTTGTGTCCTTGCCTATGGAGATATATCAGAACACATATTGCTACAAGTGTCTGAAGAAGTTTTACTGCCTATATTTTCTTCTAGGATTTATATGCTTCCCAGTCTAATATGTAAGTCTTTAATCCATTTTAAGTTTATTCTTGTATATGGTATAGGAAGGCGGTCTAGTTTCTCTTTTTTTTGTTGGGGTCCAACCCCAGCAGGTCCAGGGGTCCCCAAAGGTGTGGACGGAGTCGGCGAAGAAGGAATGACATGGAGACTGGTTTCAATTCATCAGCATAGCGAGGTTCTCCCTCCAGGATCTCCAAACGTCCCCCCCCCCCCCCCCCCATTAAAGGCCCATTTTCAGCATTTCCGTTCTCTGGGACCATGTCCAGCTGTGGAGGAGAAGCCGCAAGGGCTCACCTACAGACAAGACAACGGGAGAGGCACAGCGAGCTCAGAGCCCGCATGGCCGGGTGCCGGCATCTCAGGCTGGACGTTTCAAACAGCTTGACTGTGCCGAGGGCTCGAGGAACAGATGGGCAATGTAAACAGAGAGATGGAAATCCCAGGAAAGGACCAAAAGAAGCGCTGCAGATAAAAACATGATGACAGGACTGAGGAATGCCTTTGATGGGTTTCTGAGGAGACGGACACAGCTGAGACAATAATCTCTGAGCTAGAGGGTGCAGCACTGGAATCAAAGAGCACACAGGGAAAAAAAGAACAGGGTCCTCAAGGAATCAAAACACTAGGAAAGGTGTAACGCACAACGGGATACCAAACAAGGAGAGAGAAATCGAAAGAGATGAAACATTTGAAACAGTAATGACTGAGAATTTCTCCAAATTGATGTTAGTACTAAACCGTAGGTCCAGGAAGCAGAGAATACCAAGCAGGATAAATGTAAAAACAAAACAAACAAATAAATTACACCTAGACATGCAGTTTCATACTACAGAACATGAGGCCTAAAGAAAAAATCCCGTAAGAAGCAGGAGGATAAAAACACCTCGCTTACAGAGGAACAGAGATAAGAATTGCATTTGACTTCTCACAAGCCCGGCAAGTGAGAAGAGAATGAGATGTAATTAGTTTTGGGGGAAATCGCCCACCAACTTAGAATTCTGCACCCCAGGAACCTATCCTTCCAAAGTGAAGGAGAAATAAAGAATTTCTCAGACAAACCAAAATTGAGGGACTATATTGCCAGTGGATATGGTTTGCAAGAAATGTTAAAAGAGTTCTTTAAAGAGAAGGGAAATAATATAGTCAGAAACGTGGATCTACATAAAATAAGAAAGGGCATCAAAGAAGGAATACGTGAAGATAAAATAAAAACTACAGTTTTTCTTATTTTAAATTCATTTAGCACAAAAGTTTGTTCAAAATAATAATACCAATGATGTATTGTTTATGATTGTATATGTTATGTATATAAACACATAGATCTTTTCTATAAAGGCATATGTTATGTATGCTTACATGTAAGTAAAATTAATTATAAAAATGACATAGCTAATGGGAGGAATTAGGGTTATTTTGTTATTATCAGGTACTCACATTTCCTATGAAGTGGTATAATTTTAATTGAAAGTGGACATATATCAGCTATAAATGTATATTCCCTTCCACTCTCTCTAAAAATCAATGGAAATATATCACCTGGTGAGAATTAAAATTAAAAGATTGCTGTTGCTATTCAGGGTCTTTTGTGCTTCCATCTATATTTTTGAAATATTTGTTCTAGTTTATGAAACACACTATTGGTATCTTGATAGGAATGGCATTGAATCTATAGGTTGCTGTGGGTAGTATGGGCGTTTTACTGATGCTAGTTCTTCCCATCCATGACCACAGTATGTGCTTCCACTTATTTGTGTCTCCTTCACTTTCCTTTTCAGTGTCTTATACTTTTCCCAGTTCAGGTCTTTTACATCTGGGTTAAATTTATTCTTGGGATTTACTCTTTTGAAGCAACTGTGAATGGGATTTTTTCTTAGTTTCCCTTTCTGATAGTTCATTAGTGATGTATAAAAATGCAACTGCTTTCTGGATGTTTATTTTGTATCCTGCTACTTTACTGAGTCCATTTACAGCTCTAGTAGATTTTGTTTGTTTGTTTGTTTGTTTGTTTGTTTTGGGTGGAGTCTTTAGGGTTCTCTACATGCAGTATCATGTCATCTGCAAATAATGAGTTTTACTTCTTCCTTCCCAATTTGGATGCCTTTTCTTTGTTCTCCTTGTCTGGTTGCTGTGGCTAGGACTTCAGTGCTGTGTTGAATACGAGTGGTGAAAGCAGGCGTCCCTGTCTTGTTCTCAAGGGGAAAACGTTTAGTTTTTGCCCTTTGAGTATGACGCTGGCTGTGCGTTTGTCATATTCGGCCTTTATTACATTAAGGTACGTGCCCTGTATTCCCAGCTTGTGGAGAGCTCTTATCATAAGCGGTGCTGGAATTTATCAAATGCTCTTCTGCGTCTATGATGTGAACATGCGGCTTTCATCCTTCCTTCTGTTTGTGTGCGGCATCGCGTTTACTGGTGTGTGGGATCGTAGCCGTTTACCACAGCAGGGGGTCCTCCTGGCCTGGACCCCCTCTCCCAGGGGAGGGCGGGGAGCGTCCTCTCTCTCCTGGGCCGTGCGGTGTGTATGGCGGCACCTGGCCCTAAACGTCCCCCCCCCCCCCCCCCCATTAAAGGCCCATTTTCAGCATTTCCGTTCTCTGGGACCATGTCCAGCTGTGGAGGAGAAGCCGCAAGGGCTCACCTACAGACAAGACAACGGGAGAGGCACAGCGAGCTCAGAGCCCGCATGGCCGGGTGCCGGCATCTCAGGCTGGACGTTTCAAACAGCTTGACTGTGCCGAGGGCTCGAGGAACAGATGGGCAATGTAAACAGAGAGATGGAAATCCCAGGAAAGGACCAAAAGAAGCGCTGCAGATAAAAACATGATGACAGGACTGAGGAATGCCTTTGATGGGTTTCTGAGGAGACGGACACAGCTGAGACAATAATCTCTGAGCTAGAGGGTGCAGCACTGGAATCAAAGAGCACACAGGGAAAAAAAGAACAGGGTCCTCAAGGAATCAAAACACTAGGAAAGGTGTAACGCACAACAGGATACCAGACAAGGAGAGAGAAATCGAAAGTGATGAAACATTTGAAACAGTAATGACTGAGAATTTCTCCAAATTGATGTTAGTACTAAACCGTAGGTCCAGGAAGCAGAGAATACCAAGCAGGATAAATGTAAAAACAAAACAAACAAATAAATTACACCTAGACATGCAGTTTTCATACTACAGAACGTGAGGCCTAAAGAAAAAATCCCGTAAGAAGCAGGAGGATAAAAACACCTCGCTTACAGAGGAACAGAGATAAGAATTGCATTTGACTTCTCACAAGCCCGGCAAGTGAGAAGAGAATGAGATGTAATTAGTTTTGGGGGAAATCGCCCACCAACTTAGAATTCTGCACCCCAGGAACCTATCCTTCCAAAGTGAAGGAGAAATAAAGAATTTCTCAGACAAACCAAAATTGAGGGACTATATTGCCAGTGGATATGGTTTGCAAGAAATGTTAAAAGAGTTCTTTAAAGAGAAGGGAACTAATATAGTCAGAAACGTGGATCTACATAAAATAAGAAAGGGCATCAAAGAAGGAATACGTGAAGATAAAATAAAAACTACAGTTTTTCTTATTTTAAATTCATTTAGCACAAAAGTTTGTTCAAAATAATAATACCAATGATGTATTGTTTATGATTGTATATGTTATGTATATAAACACATAGATCTTTTCTATAAAGGCATATGTTATGTATGCTTACATGTAAGTAAAATTAATTATAAAAATGACATAGCTAATGGGAGGAATTAGGGTTATTTTGTTATTATCAGGTACTCACATTTCCTATGAAGTGGTATAATTTTAATTGAAAGTGGACATATATCAGCTATAAATGTATATTGCAAACAGGCAACAGTAACAAAAAAATAGAAAAAAAAGAATTATAACTGATAGTCCAAGAAAACAAAACAGAATCATATAAAATACTCAGTTAAAACCACAAAAGGCAGAAAAAGAATGAAAGATAAAAATCAGAACAAAAAACAAGGGCAGCAAATAGAAAACATCAGTGAATATTAGAGCTATTATTCCAACTATGTCGATAATCAGTCTGAACACCAAAGGTCTAAATGTAGCAATTAAAAGACATATTGTCAGTGTGTATCAAAAAACAGGGCCAGCTATGGGTGGTCTCTAAGAAACCCACATTAAAGATAGAGACACATAAGGTTACAAGTGTATGGATGGGGACAGTATGCCATCCTTACACTAACCCAAAGAACGATCAATCTTCATAGAAATAGAGAAGAATGGACAGACAGTGGGCGATGATGTCAGACTCAGCTGCTGGGGGTAATGCAAAAGGTTCAATCATAGCCCCCTTATCATCACATTAGGAGATTTAAATGATACATGTACCGCCCGGCCTGTGTGGCCCAGTGGTTGAGCATCGCCCCATGAACCAGAAGGTTGTGGGTAAATTCCCGGTCAGGGCACATGCCCGGGTTGTGGGCTCCATTCCTGGGTTGTGGGCTCCATTCCCAGTGTAGGAGGCAGCTAGTCAGTGATTCTCTCTCATCATTGACATGTCTATCTCTCTCCCTTTCCCTTCCTCTCTCTGAAATCAATGAAAACATACTACGTGCTATATGTGCCAGGTATGTAGTCAAGTTCCTTCACGTGAACTATTGCTTTTACTGGTGTGAATATTTCTCCTCAAAGCCTCCCCCCGAGTGAGGGGGTGAAGTACGCCTAGGAGCCCTGCTGGATCGGAAGGCTTTATTCCATATCGTCCTGAACCAGGTTCACATTCTTTCCTTTGCCAGCATCTCCCTGGCTTCATACAAGAAGCTTAAAGACTTCCCAGCTTCACTCGAGGGAAACAGAGGCCTCTCTGGCCGCCTCTCCAGGCTCAAGCCCGTGCTCTCTCCGAGTTTGTGCTCTGCCTCCAGCATCCAGCTCCCACAGGCTCAGCGGGTGGGGCTCAGAGCCGCCCCTGGGGGAGGGCACCGATATATTAATTACGCTCCTCAAAGCCATGGTGACCTTTAGGAATCACGGAGTCTCTTTTCATTCGTTGGAAACGGCCTCTGAAACATGTCAATGTGGAGGGCATTAAATCTCTTGCATTTTGCAGGTGAACAGCTTAGCCGACGGCAATAAATTTTATATTCTTTTTATAGACATGAGCACATAACCGCAGAGAGCTTTGCAAACCCCAGCCCCGTGGACAGCCAGGAGGTATCTGTTAGCACACAGTGAAGCTCGGTGAGGGCACGGGAAGGAATTCACGCTCTTCCCCACGATGACACAACTCTCAGTGGCTGCATGTTCTCCGAGTAATGCTTGCCCTTGGTGGGACAGTTCAGGTCCTTAGTACACTTCTCGCAGAGGTGTAGTCAGCGCCAAAAATATCACCGATGGTTCAGACGGGACCCTAAAAACCACCAGTGGGTAATCCTCATATGCTATCGGGGAATAGATTTACATTTCATAATAACAACGACTGGCATCGACTGACCACGTCCCATACCCAGAGCACAAGGTCTAAGTAGTTGATTCTTTTAAAGCATGTGGCCAATTATGTGACTTTTCTGTTGTCAGAAAGGGAAAAATTAATCTTCATTTTACCCTCTTAAAAGACTAAGATGTCGACAATATCGTGGTCCCAAGAAATAATTCTCTGGTTTCTGTTTTTATTTGTCTTAAATGATATGTCAGTCCTTTCTTTATCAGGCACCAGGGATAGGATGTGAGTTGAGTGATGACTCTACCAGCAAGGCAACTGGGTGACTTGCCCATGGTCACTGTAGTTTTCCAATTAATGAGCCCAATGAAATAACAGTGAGTGCATAATAAATAGTTACACATACACACACACACACACGTGGCTAAGCCAAATCCTCAGAAAACAGTTCTTATCAAATCAGAATCTTCTGTGATTTTCATCAAGTAGGTGATGACAATGTTAGCTGCTGACTTCCTCTCTGACAGTAGATGATGATGTTCAGTAACTTATATAACATCATATATAACAACTTATATAAGTTGTTCTTAATGACCAATCACAACTTTATCTTTTTGCTTCACACAGCAGTTAGCAGTTGATATTTAGGTCTTTATGACTGAGATCTTGCTCTGTACTCTCAATGATCCATTCAGTCTGAGGTTACATGTCTTCAATATTCTGCAAGGAAATATCTCACCCATTTTCCTTTCAAAAGTTTATCTTCTGCCCTTTCCTCCTCTACTATTTTCTTCTGCAACTCATCTTAGACCTATGTGAACACGTCTAAACTTAACTTCTTTTTATGTGTTTACCTCTTAGGCTGCATCATGGCTAATTTCTCAGTTGTAAGAGGCTATCTATAATAATAAAAGGGTAATATGCTAGTTAGACCAGACGTCCTTCTGGATGTCATTCCAGACGTCCTTCCGGACGAAGCCAGGGCCATAGGGAAGCCTGGGTCCCAGGTGCCTGCTGGCGGCCGGGGGATGGAAGGCCTACTCTTGCATGAATTTTGTGCACCGGGCCTCTAGTGAATTAAAAAACTCATGATAAATGCAGCAACAATTTTTTTTGGAAACAAGTGGTATAGTAATTGCACTTTTTTTTCCATTAATTTGGAAGCAACAGGAAACTGTTTCTAAAAGTATTTTAAGTTATTGTGTTAGTTTGGATTCTGTTTGAAAAAGACTATGTGTAGGGATTAGATTTGTAAGATATTTATTGAAAAAATACCTATGAGATAAACTGCAATGGGGGTGGGGGGGTCATAAGAGTATATTAAATGAACAACTTTGTTTTTCTCTTTAATTGAATTGTATATTTCAAATGCATGTCTTCTCTTAAAAGTCAGCCAGTATCTTTGACCAATAAAGGCTTGATCTCTTCTTGCCTTTACAATGACTGAAGTGCCTAGCGCAGACTTACTTAACTAAATAAAATGTTATGATCTAATCCAAGAAATGTGGCTGTATTTTCATTGCCTGTCTGTGACAATGAACAGTTTGTGTATGTATTTTTAATCTCACCACTACAATATTTGGAGGCATTTAAAATATTCATTTGGTATCTAAAATAAAAACAAATTTAATCTGTGTGGTACTATCAAAATAAGTATCTTAAATGCTTGTCAGATGAGTATGTATTTTATCCATCATTACGTTTGCATTGGACACATAAAAACATATATCACGCCCGGCTGGTGTGGCTCAGCAGTTGAGCATCGACCCAGGAACCAAGAGGTTGCCGGTGCGATTCCCGGTCAGGGCCCAGGCCTGGGTTTCGGGCTTGATCCCCCGTGGGGGCCGTGCAGAGGGAGCCATTGATGACTTTCTCTCTCATCGATGTATCTCTCTCTCTCTCCCTTACCCTTCCTCTCTCTCTAAAAATCAGATATATATCTATCACAAGTTACTCAATTGCAACAGGTAAGATGCACCCAAATTATAATGTTAAAATATTTCTTTCAACTGTCGATTTTGTCATTGCTGTAACTCGTTTCGCTTATATCCAAGCATGCATATAAGTGTGTACATACACATAAGGTATATGCATAAGCTTGCATAATTGAATACATGCCTGTATTATTATTTTGCACAAACTATTATTTGTTAAGTGAATTAAGGATAAATAGATAAAAGTTTTATTTTACCTTTTCTCATTCGTTCTTAGATGCTCTCCCTTCCTTCATGGAAACCCAAGTTGCCGACCTGTATTTTATTTTTCTGTCTGAGGCACTTGCTTCACACTTCTTGCGAGGTCTGTCTCCCGGCGACACACTGGCTCAGGTTTTGTTTGAGAAACTGTTTGCTTCCCCTTCGCTGTGGAGGAGCAGGGCCTGAGGTACAGAAGTCTAGGTTGGTGGGTTTTTCTCTCAGAACATCATCTCACTTTACCCTTTCCTTGCTGGCACGGTTCCTGGGAAGTCCGGTGCAATTTTTATTTCTCTTCCTCTTTGTATGCTCAGGCCTCTAGGCTGTTGGTGTGTCTTTGACTTTGGAAATGATATGTCCGCGTGTAGTTACCCTGCGGTGCTCCCTGAGCCGCCTGGGCCTGTGCGTGGTGCCTGGCCTTCGTTCAGGAAGATCGCGCTCATGATTGTTTCACACACTTCTTCCCTGTCTGTCTGTCTTCCCTTCGGCATCTCCACGAGGCACACGCGACGCCTTTTGCAGTTATGCCACAGCCTTGGATGGTCTGTTGTTGTTGTTTTCCAGTATTTTTATTTACTTGCTTCTCAGTTTGGAGGCTCTATCCTTTAGTTCAGAGATGCTCTTACTTATACACCCATCAAAGCCTTTTTTTTTTTACATTTTTATTACAGCTTTTGTTTTTATCTTTAGAATGTCTTTCCCCATAGGATTTCCATCTCTCTGCGTACATCGCATGCTGCCTGCTTGGTCCACCCGCGCCCTTTGCGCACGAATCCCAGTTGTTTCACCCTCCAGCCTAGTGAGTCCACATCCCTGCCTGTCCGGCTGCTGCTCACTCGTCTCCTCCGCCGTGTGCTTTGCCTTCGGATGGGCCTTGTAGTGTTTCCTGGACAGCTGGACAGCTGGGCGTGGGACCGGGTGGGAGGAATGCTGTCCATGGGACTTAGGCCCGTGGCGCTGAGTGGCGGGGGAGGGAGAGCATTTTATAAGTCAGGTCTCAGTCTTGCCCTGAGGTGTGTCCTGTGCATTTCTCAGGGTCCCCTCCTCCCCAAGGAGAGTCAGGGCCCCTGGGGCTGCAGGGAGCATTGCCTTCCCCAGGGCAGTGGGCTTGGGGAATCCCCCTGAGCGAGGACTTGGTGGACTCGTTTGTCTTAAAGGTTGGCCTTTTTAAGAAAAATAGAGTGCTGGCCGGCCGTGTGGCTCAGTGGCTGAGCATCGACCTATGAACCAGGGGGTCACAGTTCGATTCCCAGTCAGGGCACAGGCCCAGGTGGCGGGCTCGATCCCCAGTGTGGGGCGTGCAGGAGGCAGCCGATCCATGGTTCTCTCTCATCAGTGTTTCTGATCTCTCCTCCTCCCTTCCTCTCTGAAATCAATGAAAACATTTTTTAAAAAGAAAGGAAAGCAGAGCGCTGGGCAGATGGGGCCCTTGCCTCCCCTGCGAGGGACGCACAGGGCAGGGGGTTCTCAGATACTGACCGGGAACCTGGTCAAGCTCCTGGCGGCCATCTCACAAGACTGGGGGGCGGGAGCCCCGTGACTGGGTCCGCTGGAGTTTCACACTCAGACCCATTCACACTGAAGCCCCAGCCAGTTCTCCATCGCAGTCCAGGAGCGTCTGCTCGGCCCGGCTCTGCGGTGGTTTCTGCTCCTGAGACTCAGGGCCCCTCTGCCTTCTCGGGCCCCGTCTGC
>NW_005358520.1:193035-215961 GCF_000412655.1 Myotis brandtii | reverse complement strand
CCCCCCTCAGGGCCCCTCTGCCTTCTCGGGCCCCATCTGCACCCTCCACCCCTCAGGGCCCGGGAAGAGGCTGCGATCCTTCCGTCCATCTGTCCAGCCTGGGACTTGTCCGGGTGGAGGGTGACTCCCCAGCCTGTCACGGGAGTGGGAGCTGCTTTCGGGGCTCCGAGCTGCTCGTGAGGCGCTGTCCTGGGCTGGGCCCTGCTCTCTGTGGTCCGCCTGCAGGTTCTGTTCCCAAAGGCCACGGGAAGGTTCGTGCAAAGGGAGGCGCCGATGACTACATGTTACTACTGAAGACTTTTTTGAAATGTTATGAGATAGCCCTGGCCGGTGTGGCTCAGTGGGTGGAGCGTCGGCCTGCGGACCGAAGGGTCCCAGTTCCATTCCGGTCAAGGGCACGAACCTGGGTTGCAGGCTCCTCCCCGCCCAGGCCCTGGTCAGGGCACATGCAGGAGGCCACCCATCGATGCAATGGAAAAATATCCTTGGGTGAGGATTAACAACAACAACAAAAATTGTTATAAAATAAAACCCAGAAGTGTAATAAATATTTTAAATAATTTTAAAAGGATAGGTTACCTTTTGAGTTGTTCAATTCATGTTTCTTTTTCATCCCCCCTTTTTTTTTCTTTTTTTTCTTTTTTGCTCCAATCCATTCCCCTACTGCAGTCCCAAGAATCCAATGTTTCTATGTCAAAGATCGTACTTTGGCTCAGAAAAACATGTTCTCTCATAGTGTAATTTAGAATTTTTTATCTTTCTGTAAGTCCTCGTGTATTTCAAAGGACAAGAGGGAAAATGAGTTTTCAGTGTTAGACAATTCAACTCGTACCATATTAACAAGTAACAAGTGACTTTAAAAACGACTAATTAGAGTTGTTTTTCTCACGTGGCATCGGCTTCCTATTGCTGTCGAAGGCTGAGAAGAAAGGCTCTGGGTGGGGAGAGCGTTGCTCGCTTCCGAAGGCACAGCCTTTAGTGCTGCTCCGGCGAGGCCACCGCGTGCCGGTCAGTGATGGGCAGCACAGCCCGGCCCTGGACGGACACTGGTCACTGCTGCGCGGCGTGACATTTAGCCGCGGGGCTCCGGGGCCAGCGACGCCGCTCCCTGGTCATGGGCCGCGTGTCGTTCGGCATAATGGTGGTCTGTTTCCTGTCCCTGGCCGGCAGCCCGCTCTGACCAAACTCACACAAGTGGACAGAGCCCTTTGTAGGAGTGACTGTAAGAGAATTTGGAAAATATGTTATAAAATTAACAACCGCATGTAAGAAACAATAACTGCATTGACTGTATTCTTAGAAACAAAAGAATATTTTGTAATTAGGACTATTGAGAATGTAAGTTCAAAAGGTCACCGTTCTCTCTAATCGTGTGCTGTCCAGCCACTTATAATGACTTCCATGAATTTATGTCAACAGTAAAAGTGAAGTGTGTACCACAAGGCACTATGTGTTGTGGGCGCCATTTACAAGATTCTATTTCAACACAACAGTCTAACCCCATGTACTGGGGACTAGAGAAGTACACAGAAGAACAAGAATTAAGATAAAGAAATATGCACTATATCTTTCATTGGCCAAGCACGTCGGTCAGCGTTTCATATGAATAAAATTATATTTAATGTTTAAAGAACGCCTATCATGTGCTAGATAGTCCATGCACGCAATTGTGTTCCTGAAAATGTTGCAAATAAATACAAATGTTGTAAAACATTTTGAAAATAAATACACATTTCAAAGCATCACTGTGTTTGGATAAAACTGAGGGGAGACTTTGTTTAAAATATACCAACACATCGATACTAAAAAAATAAAACCATTCTGATAAAAGCGAAGGTCTTAGTGAGGTTTGTTATCACGGTCACTCGGACGGCAGGCTCTGCAGGAGCCGGGACCTCCTCCTCATTTCTCAAGGACGGATCAGTCGTCAGCCTGTCTGAAGCTGGGGATGGGAAAGCTTGCTGAATTCTAGTGGAAGAGAAGAGAGTCGATGTTTGAAGGGAACACAATAGAAAATGAGAATGGCTTTTTAAAAATATATTTGTATTGATTTCAGAGAGGAAGGGAGAGTGAGAGAGAGAGAGAGAAACATCAATGATGAGAGAGAATCATGGATGGGCTGCCTCCTGCACACCCCACACTGGGGATCAAGCCCGAAACCCAGGCATGTGCCCTTGACCGGGAATTGAACCACGACCTCCTGATTCACAGGTCGACACTCAGCCACTGAGCCACACCAGCCAGGCAAGAATGAATTGTAAACGCGCTTTAGTTAGCTGGTCGCACTTTTCACAGGTCGACACTCAGCCACTGAGCCACACCGGCCAGGCAGGAATGAATTGTAAACGCGTTTTAGTTAGCTGGTCGCACTCCTCTGTGGTTTCGCATACTGTCCAGCAGCCTATCCTGCTCATGTTTAAAATGCCGGAGGAATTCCTGTAACTGCAGGATGCAGAGCAAAGACAATATTGTGTGTAAGTGAGAGGCGAGATTGTTTCTGTAAGAGGAAATGAAGGTATTGCTCAACTCGTCCAATGTTAACAGATTTCTTAAATGTTAACATTCTTGGCCCGTTGCACACATGCTTTGTTCCAGATGATTCGACCTTAGCCTAGCAGTCCTGATAATTATTCAAGATGCTCTTTCTTCTAGAATTACTAACTTCTGTTCACAGTCATGTCCTGTTAGGGAATTAAGATATGCGTTAGGTGTTCAGTTTTTAACAAAGAGCTCAGTGAGGTCTTACCAGGCAGTTGGAAAACGATTCCTGCTAAATGGAATTCTTAAACGACTGCTTTGTCACCCCCCACCTGCACCAGTGCACAGCTGGCATTCTCACGTAGAGGCAGAGCGACAGAATGCGTTAACCATCCCAAATGTACATCTTCAGCAACTGCACGTTTCCTATGTGGCTCCCTTCCACCTTGTCGGTGGCAGGCAGGGGCGTGGAAGGGTCATGGAGATCTGTGTGTCCTGTGAACATTGCTGTTTTCACAGCGAGAGGAGAGGGTTCGTGTTTTCTAATAATATTCAGAGGCCAGTAGAAGCTCCAGCCTTAACAGCCATTTAAATCTCACTGTGAGCCCCGACGCAGTGGATAGAGCGTCGGCCTGCGGACTGAAGGGTCCTGGGTTCAGTTTTGATCAAGGGCCCATTCCTGGGTTGCAGGCTCAATCCCCAGCAGGGGGCGTGCAGGAGGCAGCCAACCAATGATTCTCTCTCATCATTGATGCTTCCATCTTTCTCTCCCCCTCCCTTCCTCTCTGAAATCAATAAAAATATATTTAAACTTAATTGCCAGAACCGCTATCCCATGTTACTGTCTTCAAATGAGAACAGTCTTCTAGTCCCCATGGCTGGGAAGTAGCCAGGATGTATAATGTAGAACCTATACGTGGTGGGTGCAGCCCAAGTTCACCTTTGACATGATTTGGGGCCGCTAGCGATTCTCAATCTCTTGCCTCTACTGCACCCGTCAGCTTTCTGTGAGGGACCTGGACATTCCAGAGCACAGCACGGTCCACCCCGAAATGGTGACATTAACTTTGACAGCAGGTTCCCATGACGACATGCAGGCTGCCGAATGCATTTCTCATGTTGCTACAGATGGAAATGTATTTTGTATTGTGGGTTCTTTATTAAACTTTATGGGTTTTTTATTTTTTTAACCTCAGCCTTGAACCCTGATCCTGGCACGTAGTAGGGACTGAAATCATGATGAATGAGCTGGACGCGCTCGGCGTGGTTCTTTCTGTGAAATCCTGGGAGAAGGATGGGCTTCCGTGAAGTCTTGGTCTGGTGTCTTGAAAGGTTGCAGTTGAAATAATGTTTTGAAAGGAAACATCCAGACAGTGAGTCTGAGCCAACACACTCGTCAGCCAGGTGGGCCTCACGGAAACTCTGTCCGCACAGGACCGAGCCCGGCTCACCACGCGGGAGACCAGCTGGGACTCAACTCGGCCCGAACATCCAGACAGTGAGTCTGAGCCAACACACTCGTCAACCAGGTGGGCCTCACGGAAACTCTCTGTCCGCACAGGACCGAGCCCGGCTCCCCACGCGGGAGACCAGCTGGGACTCAACTCGACCCAAAGGAGAGAACCTCTTCCTGGTCCTGCGAGGCACCGCGCTTGCTTCCAGGGAAAGCTGCTTGCCTGTGAGTAAAGGGAACAAGAAACGCTACCCTCATGGGAGTGTCGCACAAAACACCCGGCTCCCACGCAGGTCGAGAGCCAGGGGCCCCAGCCCCGCCAGGCACCCAGAGAACGAAGGCTGGCCCTCCCCCTTTGCTGGAGGGAAAAGGTGGCCGTATCCATAGACTTATGGGAACATATTTGTAGGAACATCACGTGTCCAGCCTTCTCCAGCTTCCTTTGCGATGTCCTATTGTTGGGAAGCAAGTTGGGGAAACAGGAAATGAAATGAGAAAATGGACTAGTCAACTCTCTCACTCTCTCTCGCTCTCTCTCTCTCTCTCTCTCTCTCTCGCTCTCTCTCTCTCTCTCTCTCTCTTGCTTTCTCTCTCTCTCTCTCTCTCTCGCTCTCTCTCTCTCTCTCTCTCTCTCGCTCTCTCTCTCTCTCTCTCTCTCTCGCTCTCTCTCTCTCTCTCTCTCTCTCGCTCTCTCTCTCTCTCTCTCTCTCTCGCTCTCTCTCTCTCTCTCTCTCTCTCGCTCTCTCTCTCTCTCTCTCTCTCTCGCTCTCTCTCTCTCTCTCTCTCTCTCGCTCTCTCTCTCTCTCTCTCTCTCTCGCTCTCTCTCTCTCTCTCTCTCTCTCGCTCTCTCTCTCTCTCTCTCTCTCTCGCTCTCTCTCTCTCTCTCTCTCTCTCGCTCTCTCTCTCTCTCTCTCTCTCTCGCTCTCTCTCTCTCTCTCTCTCTCTCGCTCTCTCTCTCTCTCTCTCTCTCTCGCTCTCTCTCTCTCTCTCTCTCTCTCGCTCTCTCTCTCTCTCTCTCTCTCTCGCTCTCTCTCTCTCTCTCTCTCTCTCGCTCTCTCTCTCTCTCTCTCTCTCTTGCTTTAACTGCCTTTTTTTTCTTGGTCACAGATGTTACTAATGATGCATAGATTGCTGGAACCAATGTGGAAAATATGTCACAAAAGAAACACTATCCTTTTCGCTTTATTGCCAGGTATAATTGGTTCCATACGGTCTGGCCATTATTCCTGTTGATTTTACTTCTTCCCACACAGAAATACATTCTCTTGCATTGAATTTGATGTTTGAGTTCTTCTCAGTATTTAAAATGACATCAACTCCTTGGGGGAGGGTGGGAGAGGGAGTAAAAGAGTTGGGCTTCCCTAACTGTTCAGAAACTTAAAAATACAAAATGATCACTTAACTGTCACATTATTTTGCTTTATTTTTTACATTTGTTTATATTTTAACTCATTTTTCAATCAGCAAACATTTGATTTTAAAGTACAGTTTAGAATATATTTCTTGATAATTAGCAGGCTAGTACATGTTCAGACGGTCTTTTAAAAAATGTGCATTTCTAGGACATTTGCCACAAAGTCTCCTTAAAACTAATGTTTTGCCTTTTATCTCAGCTTTAGTTACAAAGTGTTTTACCACTGACTTGATAGTTGAACAAATCTCTAGCCATTACATCGGCTCCCTGAATGGGTTCGTGCAATAGGTCCTTTCTCCTGAGTCAGGATATGGGAAGCCTACTCACAAGAAACCACTCTGGGCTTTTTAAGTGGTTAACGGACATGTTTGCGTGATGTGTGTTTGATAGAGTTGAAACCAAAAAGAAATAGGCCCGGCCGGTGTGGCTCAGGGGTTGAGCATCGACCTATGAACCAGGTGGTCATGGTTCGATTCCCAGTCAGGACACATGTTGGGTTTGCAGGCTTGATCTCCAGTTGGGGTTGTGCAGAAGTCAGCCAACCAATGGTTCTCTCTCATCATTGATCTCTCTCTCTCTCCCTCTCTGAAATCAATAAAAATATATTTTTTTAAAAAAAAGAAACAGGAAGAGATAAGCTACATGGCCTACATCCTATTCACTCACTCACTGTGGGTAAGATGGACCAGGCAAGGCCACTGCGCCTTCTACAGACCCTGAAAGGCAGGACTCAGTGTCTCACAGACGTTCTCTCCTTCCTATTATTTCACCCACAAATGCTGTGGTCAGACTGGAAGAGATACAGGAATTTCAGTATCGTGTGCAAGGCCTCCTCCCACTCCCCAGAGCATCTTCCCTTCTCCTCACATTGTCCCAGATGCTTATTTAAGAAGAATGCAAGACACATGGAAACGTCTGCAGAATGTCACACAGCCAACAGCATGGATGCACAAGGAAAGTAGGCGATACAGAATATAGATTTGCAATTAATGATGGCAACGTAGCAGGAAAACAACATAAAGCGTGTAGTTTGATGTTTTAGAATCACCTGGTAAATAGTTTGTGCTCAGAGAAACCCAGTGCTTCCTGCTGTTAGTGAAATGGAGAGAGACGCCCAGCAGATATTAGAAGAGATGATTGTAACAGCACCTTCACTGGAACCCATTTCAGTGGTGACTTTAAGTGTGTGCGAATGAGACCCGCTAGGAGCTGGAGGTTGGGGGATGTGGTGTGATCAGAGCTGGAGGGCCTCAGGGGGAAGCCCCTGCTGTTTTCCCCCTCCCCTCCCCCCACCCCGGGGCTCCCAGGCAGGGCGGGGAGGGAGCGTGCAGGTGCTCCTGTACGGAGGGCCTTTCCTCCCACAGCATCAGCTGGGCCGGTAGGACAGGCGGAGCTGAAGCATCTCAGGGCAGATGCTGGCAGGAGCCGGAAGTGCTCCCCGATGTACGAGGGGTAACTCCAGGATCAGAGGACGGGCGTTGGGCAGGGAGGCCTCGGACTAGAAGGCACTTATGACTACACTTCGCCGGCCCCCAGGGGAGCTGTAGCGCCAAGACCCAGGTCAGAGGAGCTCCTCACCCCAGGAACCCCGCCCTGCTGTCCTCACTGTCTCACTCGGTGGCTGAGGCTGCTCAGGACGCACTTGGCCTTGGCCCAAAAGCTGAGACAAAGCCTCACGGGGCTGACACCGAGGGCTGGCGGCCTGGTCTTCCTGAGGGCACTGCTGGGGGCCTCGTCTCACACCGACAGGACGGAGCTGACGAGGGGGTTCAGAGGCCCTGCAGGTGGGGAGCGAGAGACAAGCAGCCCAAGTCCAGGTCCCAGAGACCCTCTCGAGCAGCCTCATTGGCTGTCCCCGATGACAGTGTCCTAGACAAGAGGGCAGAGCGGGCTCTGAGGAGGCCTGAGTTCTACGTCACAAAGAGCTGTTTCTAGAAAAGTGCGCTCCACCGAAGCCCGTGAGCTGCCGTCTTCCTTCCCCGAGAACCAGCTCGGCCTACTCAACAGTCACATCACAGTCTCCGCAGCATGGGGAGGGTTTTTTTTCTTGGTCACAGATGTTACTAATGATGCATAGATTGCTGGAACCAATGTGGAAAATATGTCACAAAAGAAACACTATCCTTTTCGCTTTATTGCCAGGTATAATTGGTTCCATACGGTCTGGCCATTATTCGTGTTGATTTTACTTCTTCCCACACAGAAATACATTCTCTTGCATTGAATTTGATGTTTGAGTTCTTCTCAGTATTTAAAATGACATCAACTCCTTGGGGGAGGGTGGGGGAGGGAGTAAAAGAGTTGGGCTTCCCTAACTGTTCAGAAACTTAAAAATACAAAATGATCATTTAACTGTCACATTATTTTGCTTTATTTTTTACATTTGTTTATATTTTAACTCATTTTTCAATCGGCAAACATTTGATTTTAAAGTACAGTTTAGAATATATTTCTTGATAATTAGCAGGCTAGTACATGTTCAGATGGTCTTTTAAAAAATGTGTATTTCTAGGACATTTGCCACAAAGTCTCCTTAAAACTAATGTTTCGCCTTTTATCTCAGCTTTAGTTACAAAGTGTTTTACCACTGACTTGATAGTTGAACAAATCTCTAGCCATTACATCGGCTCCCTGAATGGGTTCGTGCAATAGGTCCTTTCTCCTGAGTCAGGATATGGGAAGCCTACTCACAAGAAACCACTCTGGGCTTTTTAAGTGGTTAACGGACATGTTTGCGTGATGTGTGTTTGATAGAGTTGAAACCAAAAAGAAATAGGCCCGGCCGGTGTGGCTCAGGGGTTGAGCATCGACCTATGAACCAGGAGATCACGTTCGATTCCCAGTCAGGGCACATGTTGGGTTTGCAGGCTTGATCTCCAGTTGGGGTTGTGCAGAAGTCAGCCAACCAATGGTTCTCTCTCATCATTGATCTCTCTCTCTCTCCCTCTCTGAAATCAATAAAAATATATTTTTTTAAAAAAAAGAAACAGGAAGAGATAAGCTACATGGCCTACATCCTATTCACTCACTCACTGTGGGTAAGATGGACCAGGCAAGGCCACTGCGCCTTCTACAGACCCTGAAAGGCAGGACTCAGTGTCTCACAGACGTTCTCTCCTTCCTATTATTTCACCCACAAATGCTGTGGTCAGACTGGAAGAGATACAGGAATTTCAGTATCGTGTGCAAGGCCTCCTCCCACTCCCCAGAGCATCTTCCCTTCTCCTCACATTGTCCCAGATGCTTATTTAAGAAGAATGCAGGACACATGGAAACGTCTGCAGAATGTCACACAGCCAACAGCATGGATGCACAAGGAAAGTAGGCGATACAGAATATAGATTTGCAATTAATGATGGCAACGTAGCAGGAAAACAACATAAAGCTAGAATCACCTGGTAAATAGTTTGTGCTCAGAGAAACCCAGTGCTTCCTGCTATTAGTAAAATGGAGAGAGACGCCCAGCAGATATTAGAAGAGATGATTGTAACAGCACCTTCACTGGAACCAATTTCAATGGTGACTTTAAATGCCCGCTACTGAGACCCGCTAGGAGCTGGAGGTTGGGGGACATGGTGTGATCAGAGCTGGAGGTATTTTCTCCTTTTTAAAATGGCTTTCTGTTGTTTTCAGTGAGTTTTAGAGGAGAGTCAGGTAAGGTTTCACTTGTCCTCAGTCGGCAGCGGGCTTGGCTGCATTGCAATGTGCAATGAGCAACTGCTTTCCCACAGGAACCAGCCCTGAATATTCCATCACTTCCGGCCTAGCAGGGGTCCTCAAACTTTTTAAACAGGGGCCAGTTCACTGTCCCTCAGACCGTTGGAGGGCCGGACTATAGTTTAAAAAAAAAAACTATGAACAAATTCCTATGCACACTGCACATATCTTATTTTGAAGTAAGAAAACAAATGTTTTCGGCGGGCCGCATGTGGCCCGCGGGACGTAGTTTGAGGACCCCTGGCTAAGGAGTGAGTCCTGCCTGCTCTCTCTGCTGAGGTTCTACTATCGCGTCCTCTGCTTTCACACGTCACTTGTGCTTTTCTTGATGCCTTTGTTTCATTCTGTTTTTTATTTTATTTTATCAACTCTGGATTTCCAACAAACAGCATTTGGGAGGCCGCCTCTTTAATATCGGAGTTGAGGAGACATCGAGCTTCTCTCTTCTTTATCCAGGTTCTCAGTGTAGACACTAGTTTATTTGCTGAGTTAGTTTACTTCAATTCATTTAATTTGGCATTTTAGATCTACATGACCATTGGTGTTAGATATTTATATATATAAAGTTTTTTGAGATTTGTGTTCATGTTTCATATATCCACAATTATAAATATATAAATTGTAAACAATTACCTCTTGTTGAATAAGATTTAGTGATGGTTTCCAGTGTTTTAATGTGATTATTTTTCTTTGTTGTACTGTGCATGTTACTGGGACGCTTAGTTTTTTGATTCGCATGAACTTGTACGTCTCTGTTGTTTTTGCTCCTGAGAGAAAACCTGCCAGGACACTCGGCCTTCAGCGGTGACTTGCCACCCCGTCAGGTGGCGCTAACTCTGCCTCTGAGTCGTGTGGCACAGAGCGAAAGCTGGCTTCCTTGTAGCCCCTTGTCAGTAACAAACTGGCTCTGTGCACGGTGGGTTTCTTTGTCGTCGTTTTGGTGAAAGAATGTTCTCTTTGCCTTTGATTCCAAAAGTGTTGCGTGTGTATTGGTCCTAGACCAGCTTCCTTTGCCGCCACACTTTCCTCAGGTCACAGCTCTGATGCAGCGTCCCACTGTTCCTGAAGGTTCTCTTTCCTGGTCCTGGAGGTCAGGCTGGAGGTCGTGAAGAGCTGTAGGTCTCCAGGGAAGGTGGGAATCAACTTAGTACATCTCTTACCCGGTATCTGTTGGAAGATGTAACAGTGGGTAGATTATGAAGATTTTTTTTCTTAATTCCTGTAGATTTAGCAATTTAATTTCTGTATAATTTCTTTGTTCTTGTGAGTTTCAATTTTCTTCCATGTTTCCAATGAAATTGAAAAGAGTGTGGTGGTTCCATATTAAAAGATGTTAGCATGGTACTCACCATTTGAATTAGAAATCATGGCCATGTTTTTGACATAGATAAATTTTTGTGGCTTAATAATGGTATATTTTTGTGATAAATTCAATTATTTTTATGTTTATGAAAATACGTTTCTCACATAGAGAACAGAATAATGTATAGAAGAACGTGAATATGCTTTATCTTCATGGGCTACATCATAACATCAAGCAAATATCCCTCAAAGAAGCCCATTTTAACTCCCGTAGGTGTTTGATTAGGCCCAGCTGGAGACTTAAGAGCTGTACTACAAGGTGATTCACTTAAACCTCAGTTGCCAAACACTTGCACAGAAGATGGAGGATAGAATTAATTTGATTTTGATTAATTTGATTTTGACCAAATCCAGCCCACTTCAAAAAGATGAGCTTCCTTTTAAGCATAGTGGACGCCTACCTATTTGAGGGTTGGATAATTGAAGGAGAATAATGTTTCAGTTAGAAGGGGCAATGAGTTAATCAATAATGCTGGCTTGTTTATATTATTCTTTTATCTATGCTTTCCACTAAAAATTCCAGGAAGTTTGAGTTATACATCTAGCAGAGTTCAATGATGAATATCTTTACTGTTCAACTTCTGAGACATTAAACATAACCTACCACTCACTGCCTCTTTTTTAAAAATATATATTTTTATTGATTTCAGAGAGGAAGGGAGAAGGAGAGAGATAGAAACATCAATGATGACAGAAAATCATTGATTGTCTGCTTCCTAATGCCCCCCACTGGGAATCGAGCCCACAACCCAGGCATGTGCCCTAGACCGGAATCCAACCCAGGACCCTTCAGTCCACAGGCCAATGCTCTATCCACTGATCCAAACCAGATAGGGCTCTCATTGCCTCTTTATATTACATTCCCTCAGGCAGTAGTGATAAAGTAATTCCTAACACTGCTTGCTATGTTCTAATTACTCTTTCTGAGCAACACATATTAACTCATTTAATAATCACAATCAGCTATTAGTTAGGTGTTATTATTGTCCTCACGTTACAGGTGAATTAACAGGGGCATAGAGAGGTTAAGTGACTTGCCCAGTCTCACACTTAGGAACTGAGTCAGGATTTGAACTCAGTGGTCTGGCCTCAGAGCAGTGATCTGCACCACCGAATACTCTGCATCTGTGTGTCCCTGGGTCACACACTCAGTTCAAGCATGTGTTCCTCCTCCTCCTCTGATACCCACTGATCATTATAACTCTGGCACTGCCATCAAGCTCATGACTATGACCAACCCCATTCCTATGTCCACCGCACCTATTGATGAAGAAGGTGAATAATTGGAATATTTAATTATATGTAAAGTTGTAATTATTTCCTCTTTTAATGGAGTCTTAGTTTAAATTGACATGGGATGTGATTCAGGCAAAAAGCATACTCACAATTTCCATTAAGAAAGCATGGCATATTATTAGCTGCAGCAACACACATTTCTGCCTAACACCTGGTTGAATTTATTTATTTTTCCTTCCTTGGTGGAAAATAAAGCAGGTAACAAAGAGAATTTTGGATTCACATGTTCTTTTTCATAAGTAAGAAAGCCATGGGTCATTTAAAAAAAATTGAAAAAGTAAGTGAAAATTAAGTTACGCTTTTGTCTTAGCTGCTCTAACTCTATTATAGGTTTAACAAGAAAACATGCTCACAAGTCAGGTACGGAAGAAGAGTGTAAGACTAATTTGAACAACTGCAAAATGTCTTATAAATGTCTTTCAATTCCCACTGAAAAATGTTGTTTAATGACCATTCAAGGCACTGACCACCTTAAAATTACAATGCTAATTAAGGTTTGGTTACTTGATAATTACAAATAATGGAAGCAAACACTCCAAATATGAAATATGGCAAAATATAACAAAAATTAAGAAATGTAAAATTCAGCCCCCAAGACGTGAACCAAACATGAATCTCTGAAAATCTTGGCATCAAATAACTAGGGCAGCGTGACCAGCATTCTTATCATTAAAATAGCATGACAGACCAGCTTCCAAATCGAAGATTGTGGCCGCTGATCCTGAGGTGGTTTTAATTGTGATTGAGCTCTTCTGGACAATGCACATGGAGGAAAATACTTTCACCAGATGTACAGCTTAGCGGCCTGATTCCTGCATCTGTCATTCATCTGGTGAAATGTATTAAACGCTCGCTTTGTTCCAGGGATGTGAGTATGCAGCACTAACGAAAACAGGACCCTGTGGGACCATCATAGAGGAATAGGATGGTTCGAAGGAAGATAGAAACACAGCCCAGCTGTGGAGTAGAGCCAGTGGCTGCTGGGACAGACCACGGCAGAGAAAGTAATCCGGTACCTGGCAATCAAAGAAGGGGAGCATCTCCTTTGAAAAGGGATTTTGAGGGAGCATTTGAGATCTTGCTCCCACTATATGTCATTGGTTTGGCTCAAATAATCTTATAAAAATTCAAAAAACAAAAAAAGGGTTTTGAGAGGCACATGAGTCTGAGTCAGAGCTCCAAAAAGTAATCCATCTAAGACAAAACCATAGCCACACATCAAGTTATATTTTTATGTCTGAACATTAGTTTTTCATGATCCCAGTTGCTGGAAGAAATTGTATCCTCAACATTCTTACTTCCCCTTTCTACCCTTTCACCCACCCCTACTGGTAACTGTTTACCCGCAGGGCCATTGCTATAAGTACAGTAACTTGATCTTTAAAGGCCAAACATAAAGAGAGAGAAATAAATACATAAATGATTCTCAGTTTACAAGAGTTAAGAAACCACCATTTATTGATCTAAATTACAGGCCACAGGCCCTGGTGGAATCATCTATCCCAATAGGGACAGAGTGACTCAGATTCTTCATCCGGCCCGTCAATTAGCTGCTGCTCTGGGAGAGTGACTCGGGCATTTTCCCAGTCACTTAATTGTATAGTATAAGCCAAAGAGGCAGGGAGTTTTAGCATCCTCATCCAGTGCTGGTAGGTTGAGTTTTCCAAGCTGAAATACAGAGACCTTCCTGTGTTACACTTATTTCTTACTTAAGAATGTTCCTTTCCTATTGATTTCTTAATTAGAGCTTGGGGAAATCCACACAATTTTGGAAAATGTCTTATCTGACGATGCCAACAGGAAAAAAAAATACATGAAAGTGTTCTCTTCCCTGAGGAAATGTCTCCTTGTTGATTAAAGCGATAGCCTGGATGCTTCTCCTTGCACTTAAAGTGAATCTTGCCCGTCAGTCTGCCCTCCACGCACTGGAGCCTCCGGAGAGAGGTCTGCTCTACAGACAGGCTGCACAGAGCGTCTGTCATTGGCCTCTACCGTCAGCATAGCCTTTCCTTAATAAACTGGAGGCCTGATGCATGAAAACTGTGCATGGGTAGGGTCCCTAGGCCTGGCCAGCGATCAGGGCCATCTGCAGGGCAACTGGCGGGGTGATCGGGGGCGGGGTCTGGTGGTCAGTGCGCATCATAGCGATCGGTCGTTCCACTGGTCATTCCGCCGTTCGGTTGATTTGCTTATTAGGCTTTTATTATATAGGATATCAATGAATGATCAAATATCATCAACTACTTGAGACCAGATCAAGTAAGAGAAAGAAATTGATAAAAAAAAAAAAAGATAATTCAAGGAATAAAAACAGAAATTCTAAATATAAATCTATATACATAATAGAATCAAGGGAATATAACATTCATAAAGTAGGACTGAACTGAGTATAAACTGGAACAATCAAGAGAATAAAAAATGAGTACTTTGCACCTAGTTACAATCTTTAAACTAACTAGAAAAATAAAATAATAGAATAAACACTGTTGAAGACTAACTTAGCCATATGGAGGAAAGACTCAAAGAAATATCCTAGAATATACAGCAGTCCTCGGGTTACGTCGGACTCAATGTACGTTTTTTCATGGTTACGTCACCATCTCCCATTTATTTATATATATATATATAAAAGGTTCCATTATTTCGACGTATGTACATATGTACTTTATGTTTTTTATTTACTAGAGGCCCAGTGCATGAAAATTTGTGCACTGGGGGGTGGGGAGCTCAGCCCAGCCTTCACCCTCTCACAGTCCGGGACCCCTCAGGGGATGTCCACCTACCGGCTTAGGCCTGCTCCCCAGGGGATCGGGCCTAAGGTGGCAATCAGACATCCCTCTGGCAGCCCGGGAGCCCTGGGGGTTCAGCAGGGACATCCTTAGTGCTGCCGAGGAGGTGGGAGAGGCTCCTGCCACTGCTGCTGCGCTCCCAGCGGTCAGCCCAGCTTGTGGCTGAGGGGAGCTCCCACTTTGGGAGCACACTGACCACCAGGGGGCAGCTCCTGCATTGAGCGTCTTCCCCCGGTGGTCAGTGCTCGTCATAGTAACTGGTCATTCCCGGTCGTTCTGCCTTTAGGGTCAATTTGCATATTACCCTTTTATTATATAGGATTTACCACAAGTAAAGGTCAGGGATTGTTATCTTCCTTTTAAATTTTTTTTACTGTTTCCCTTCATGACTGCTGTGTCTCTGCTCCATGTGAGTGACGTAGGTGCTGATGTAGATGGTTCCGACTTCCGGCGAAAATCGCGTTACGTCGCCGTAGGAACAGATCTCCGACGTAACCCGAGGACCTCCTGTGATCACAGCAAAGTGACCTGAGATCAAGAAAAACCCCATAGAGACAGCAGAGAGATGGGGGGGGGGGGTTTCCAAGGGAACAGGGAGGCACCTCTGTGTTGTCAGGACTTGCTCCCCCCCTGCCACGGCACGCTCAGGTGAGCCGGTAAACACGGGCTGAGCTCGAGTGTGGGGCATTTTAGCTTCTCAGGGAAATAGAAACTGGGCTCCCCTTACTGCTTGCTTCCGCCGTGAGGAAAAATGCCGCCACCCACTCCCGGCCGCTGCGGGCAGCGTGTCTCCGCAGGTGCTCACTGGGCCGCTCCTCCCTTCGCGTCTGTTCCTCGCGGAGCGGCAGGTTCGTGGGCCTGAGCATCTTCGTGAAAGGCCTTCGCGCCTCGGTCCCTGGAGATGTCAAGCTGCTCTCTGTGCTGAGGGGCTTCCCTGTTGAGTCTTTGCTTCAGTATTTGCATCTCACAACCGTTCGTGGGCGGGTTAGTGAGACTTACGGAAAAGTTCACGGACTTGTGAACATCGCACAGCTGGTGCACGAGAAAGCCCCGTGTGCCTTACCTGGGGACCTGCTAGTCTGAGCATCAAGAGGATCACATCTTCACCTTTAAAATGCACGTGATAGAACATGCTGCCAGTGACCTGTTCCTCACTTCCCAGCTCTACAGATTCCCCACCACACTTTTAACTGGAGATTCGCTGCACACTTCCTGCACTTTAAAATCTCTGCTGTTTCTGTGTGTTTGTATGTTTTTTGGTTGTTGTTGTTGTTGTTAATCCTCACCCCAGAATATTTTTTCCATTAGTTTTGTAGAGTGGAAGGGGAGCAGGGAAGAGAGAGAAACATCAATGAGAGAGAGAGAGAGAGAGAGAGAGAGAGAGAGAGAGAGAGAGAGAGAGAGATGTGAGAGAGACACATCAATTGGTCGCCTCAAGCAGCACTCTGACCCGGGATCGGGGAACAAACCAGCAACCCAGGTATGTGCCCTTGACCAGAATCGAACCTGCCTCCCTTCAGTGTGCGGGCCGACACTCTAACCACTCAGCACACCGGCCAGGGCTCTGCTATTTCTGAAATAAGTAAAAAAATAAGAAAGTGAAAGAGCCGCTTGTACATGATCATGTTCAAAGGGGATTGTTTCCATGAAGCTATTAAGTTTAATAACATAATGAAGCAAAATTCCTAAGGACTTTTAATGCTAATTATCTCATGGCTGCATCTTTGGCAAAATAAAACCTTAAGAGCTTTTAAAGATGACAGTAAAACTCAACTTATAACTATAATTATGCTAAAAGCGGTATTACAACGCTAAAGAGGACACGTATCTCTGTTGTGTAAACTATATCAATAGTGAAAAGTAAATAGTAAAACACCAACTAGCACTTTTTTCCGTATTCGTTTAGAATACTGTTGGCAGACGACCCCGCTGTGTTAGGTTAACAATATTGTTAAAGTTATTCCCTCTGCGGAGTTGACATAACATGTGCATCATTCAAGTATGTTCTCAGATTCTTCAAAACACTCTAGATGTCATGCAGTCAAAGCTGTTGCACACCCTGCCCGTCACGGGTGCGGACGGGGAAGATACGGCTGGAGTCAAAGCACGTGAACTGCCTGTCCGCATGTCAGTCATCGTCAAACACATCCAAAAGGCACCGTCAGCATGAGAACTGATCCGGTATCCGTGTGTTCAGCTCTTTAGTTGTGTATCTTTTCCACGTTCTTGACCTTAAAAAGAAATAATATCCCCATGAGTTACTTTACTTTACTACAGGTACAATGGTCTAGGCCCGTGGCCGGCAAACTGCGGCTCGCAAGCCACATGCGGCTCTTTGGCCCCTTGAGTGTGGCCCTTCCTAAGCCTTAGGAGTACCCTAATTAAGTTAATAACAGTGTACCTACCTATATAGTTTAAGTTTAAAAAATTTGGCTCTCAAAAGAAATTTCAATCATTGTACTGTTGATATTTGGCTCTGTTGACTAATGAGTTTGCCGACCACTGGTAGGCTCATGATAAGCAAATCCAGTCTGTCTAATGTTCTATGATAAAACAACAAAAAGTATTAAATTCCATGCCTACAACCTAAATGTTTATATCACATATATTATTTCATATTCTCAACTTTTTTATTTAAAATGTTTTGGTTAGCCCTAGCTGGTTTGGCTCAGTGGATAGAGTGTGGACTGAAGGGTCCTGGGTTCGATTCCTGGTCAGGGCACAAGCCCAGGTTGCAGGCTCAATCCCCAGTAGGGGGCATGCAGGAGGCAACCAATCAGTGATTCTTATCACTGATGTTTCTATCTTGCTCTCCCTCTCCCTTTCTTTCTGAAATCAATAAAAATATATTTAATAAAATGTTTTGGTTTTGCCCTGGCCAGTTGCTCAGTGGTTAGAGCCTTGGCCACCCACCGAATGGTAGCAGGTTCAATCCCATCCAGGTTGGGGCATATGCAGGAGGTATTTCTCCTCCCCTCCCCTCCCCTCCCTTCCCCTCTCCTTTCCACTCTCTAAAAATCAATGGAAAAAATATTCTCAGGTGAGAATTAACAAGAAAATAAATAAATGAATAAATAATTAAATTAAAAAATGTTTTGGTTTTACATTTAGATCTTGCTTTTAAAATAGAATTCTACCCTGGGTGGGCTCAGTGGATTGGAGCACCCTCCTGTGCACTGATTCTGGCCAGGGCAGGGCACCCCAGGCTTCTGGTTCTCTCTCTCTCTCTCCCTCTCTCTCCCCTAAAATCAATAAAAATAAAATAGGGATGCGGAGCCTCGGGAGCCTGGCTCCTGCTCGCATGCAATACTGTTGAGGTTGATTCTGAGCCGCAGGCCAGAGAAAGGCTCCCAGAGGCACTGGTCTGCTCCCCAGGAGGGAGCTGGGGCCAGCTCTCCTGGCTGCCAGCGGGAGGGGAGCGCTAGAGAGGAAGCATCCAGGGAAGCCATCGCCTTCCGGGCCAGGCCAGGCCTGAGCTGCAGATCTCTAGGGTGTGACTCTGGGAGGACATCCTAGACCAGAAGCGGGTGCAGAGCTGGGCAGACTGCAGAGGCAGCGTGGTGCGGGGAGACCTGGGGAACTGGGCATGGCCAGCGTGAAGGCACTTAGCTGGACACGAGGCCTTCAGCTGAAGCAAAGAGGCCACATCCTTGCTCCCAGAACCATGCCCTGGAGTGAGTGCTTGGCCCGACAGCACAGGTCAGGGCCCCCCTGGAACAGAAGAGCCCCGAGAACCCTAAAACCAATGCACAAGTCAAGGTCATCCTCAGCACAAGCCCAGGTCATCTCCAGCACACTGACTGCTCGCGGGAATAGAACGCCCTGCCTTTGCAGGGAGGAACTCCTTCTAAGGTTTAGAAGACGTGACCCACATGAAGTGCTTAGCAGATCCCCTCCATAACGTGGTCCCCAACCAATCACAGCTTTCACTATTACTGTTATTTTGCTGTATATGGTTAAAACCACAATGTAGAAAAAAATGCTTTATCTTCTGGGTTCGCTGTTTTATAAAAAAAGGAACAATACATATTTGAAAGATGTCCAGGATCCGAGATGTTTAGAAATGATGAGAAGCGTTTATGATCAAAGTGCACTTGGGTGGCGTGAAGCAGGTAGTCACTGAGCACACACTCAAAAAATGCTTTATCTTCTGGGTTCGCTGTTTTATAAAAAAAGGAACAATACATATTTGAAAGATGTCCAGGATCCGAGAAGCGTTTATGATCAAAGTGCACTTGGGTGGTATGAAGCAGGTAGTCACTGAGCACACACTTGTCTCCGAGGAGCTGGGACAGCAGGGCTGGGGGGGGGGGGGGGGGGGGGGGGGCTGTTCTGCTCTTTACAGTTGGGATCGTCCTTCAGAGTCAGGGCTTCATGTTCCCCAGTCCCTGCCCACGCTACGGAGAACAGGGAGCCAGGCCGCTTCCCTCCAGGGGCCAATGTCCTTTATCATCGTTTCTCCTTGTAACCTCCATGGATGTGGGGTGTAACCTCTGTGGATGTGGGGGTGAACCCCTGTGGATGTGGATGTGTAACCCCTGTGGATGTGGGGGTGAACCTCTGGATGTGGGGGTGAACCCCTGTGGATGTGGGGGTGAACCCCTGTGGATGTGGGCTGAACCCCTGTGGATGTGGGCTGAACCCCTGTGGATGTGGGGGTGTAACCCCTGTGGATGTGGGGGTGTAACCCCTGTGGATGTGGGGTGAACCCTGTGGATGTGGCAGATTGGCTCAGAGAAGAGCGAGCACTGGCCAAGAATCTGGGCGCTTCTCCTTCTTCAGAAGGAGGGCTCCCTCTCTGTCTCCCCTCAGCCTCCCAGCTCCCCGCAGCCACGCCCCTTGGCTCCCAACGACAAGAATCTGTCAGGCTCCCCAGGAGGCAGCTGTGTCCAGTTACTGGGCTCCAGTCAGGCACACAACGCACGTCGACACCTCATCAGAGCCTGAGACCATGAGGAAATTATAGGAGCGTTGGAGCTCTGTGCTGTGGGAGACACAGAAGTCAGATGGCCGTCACATTATTCAGTCACAAATGGAAGTTCCGAGGAAGGGGACACCCAAGCACACACATGCGCATAGACCATGAGGGTCCGACTCCTCCATCCTGGAGCCACTAAGGGGGAAACTGAACAACAATGCAGTTTGTTGAATAATTTTTCCCTAAAACATTGTGAAATCCTCGCTGTGTCTTGCTTAAGTCCCTTCTGTTCCAAAAGGTTTTGATGTTATGTTATCTTTTATTTGGAAAGTGACTTAATGCAAATACTGTTACATGAAATAGATACCAAGAAAGAGTATTCACTAAATTATTTATGAGTCAATCAATGAATAAGGGGTGTACGATTTCTCATCTATATTTTTTCATAAAGCAAAATTTGACTAGTATCTCTCTCTCTGTGTGTGTGTGTGTGTGTGTGTGTGTGTGTGTGTGTGTGTGTATATATTTAAATTCCTGTTATATAACAAATAATCAATATTTGTATCTATGTATTATCATTTTTAAGGACTCACAATTTTGTTACTTTCTATTTTGGAAAGTCTCATTTGTTATTTGCTATTTAATCTAAATTGCTTATCTTTTTGTGGGATCTGTTACTAATCTCTGTGTTCATTTTCATGTTCTTTTAAAAGTATTCAGTAATAAAATTGAGGACAAGTCAAAATTTATTTCAACAAGTTTTTCCATAATTCCACATGCGGAAATGGGCAAAAAAAAAAAAAAAACTGCAGAAAGGAATGTGATTATAACTAATTTGTGTTGAAGAACTGGATTTCAAAGCATTTTTTAGGACATTTTATTTTTTTTATTTTTCTGATTTAAGTCTTACTTTGCAATTACAGTTTGCATTCAGTGCTAGTTTGCATTGGTTTCAGGTGGACAGCATAGTGGGTAGACAATCATATACTTGGCCAAGCGTTCTCCCTCTATTTCCAGTGCCCACCGGCCCCACACAGTTATTGCAGCGTTATTCACTGTGTCCCTGTGCTGTGTCTCCAGCCCCGTGACCGCTGTGGGACCACCAATTTGTGCTTTGTTAGACTTGCCCCTTTGCTCCCACACCCCCCACCTCACCCACTCGGGCAGCCACCAGTGTGTCCTCTGTGTCTGTGACTCCGTGTGTATTTTGTCTTATTGTTTACTTTGTTCTTTAGATTCCACATAGAGTGGAAGTCACATGGTACTTGTCTTTTCTGATTGGCTTATTTCACTTGGCATAATACCCTCTAGTCCTATGCAGGCTGTCAGAAATGGTAAGATGCCATTCTTTTTATGGCCGAGTAATATTCCATTGTATATATGTACAGCCAGTTTTTTTAAAAAATATATATTTTTATTGATTTTTTACAGAGAGGAAGGGAGAGGGATAGAGAGTTAAAACATCGATGAGAGAGAAACATCGATCAGCCGCCTCCTGCACACCCGCTACTGGGGATGTGCCCGCAACCAAGGTACATGCCCTTGACCGGAATCGAACCTGGGACCCTTCAGTCCGAAGGCCGACGCCCTATCCACTGAGCCAAACCGGTTAGGGCTACAGCCAGTTTTTTTAATCCACTTGTCTGTTAATAGGCATGTGGGTTGCTTCCATATCCTGGGTGCTGGAAATAACACTGCAGTGAACATGTGTTCACTGCATATGTTCTTTTGAATTCGTGTTTTGGGATATATTCCTAGAAGTGGAAATGCTGGGTCAGAAGGCAGTTCCATTTTTAACGTTTTGAGGAAACGCCACACTGTTCTCCGCAGTGGCGGCACCGTCTGCATTCCCACCAGCAGTGCACGGGGTCTCCCTTCTCTCCACATCCTCCCAGTGCTTGCTGATAGCCATTCTGACAGGGGTGAGTGGTACTGCGTTGCCGTTTCAATGTGCCTCCTTCTGACGGTTGGTGATGGAGGGCATCTTCCCATGTGTCTGTTGGCCACCTGGATGGAGACGTGTTCATTCCTGTCGTTGGACTGTTAGGTTCTTGGGGTTGCGTTGTATGAGTTCTTTATACGTTTTGGATATTAACCCCTGATCAAGTGTGTCATTGACAAACATTTTCCCCGGCTCGGTAGGTTATCTGTGTGTTTTGCTGATGGTGCCCTTTGCTTCTAATGTGATGTAGTTCCATTGGTTTATTCCTCTTTTGTCTTCCTTGCCCAGAGAGAGATGTCAGAAGAAAATCAGGCGAAGAGCAATGTCTGAGATTTTACTGCTTATTTACCTGAAGTGTCATGGTCTCCGGTTCACATTTGCCTTTAATCCATGTTAAGTTTATCCTGGTGGGTGGTGTAAGAAGGTGGTCTCATCCCATATGTTGCATGGAGCTGTCCAATTTTCCCAGCACCATCTATTAAATAGACTGTTTTTATTCCATTGTATGTTCTTGCCTCCCTGATCAGAGATTAATTGACCGTATAGATGTGGGTTAATTTCTGAACTCTCTATTCTGTTCCATTGATCTGTGTCAGTTTTCAGGCCAGTACCATAATGTTTTGATTTAAATTTTTATTTTAAAACATGGCCTTGTAGAATACTTCAATATCAGGTAGCATGATGCCTCCAACTTTATTGTTCTTTCCTAAGATCACTGTCGCTATTCAGGGTATTTTGTGGTTCCATATAAATTTTTGGATTATTCTAGTTCTATGAAAAAATGTCCCCAGTGTTTTGATGGGAATTGTATTGAATCTGCAGATGGCTGTGGGTGGCATGGACATTTTAATGATGTCAATTCTCCCTATCTGTGAGCATGGCACATGCTTACGTTTATTTGTTTCAATTTCTTTCTTCAGTGTCTTTCTTCAGGTTTTCTTTCTTTCTTTTCCCAATTGTAAAAGTGACGTTGTTTCCTTAGTTTCCCTTTCTGATAGTTCATCACTGGTGTATAAAATGGCAACCAACTTCTGAATGTTATTTGTATCCTGCTACTTGCTGTATTTATCAGTTCTGGTGGGTTTTTGCTGAATATTAGGTTTCTCTATATACAGGACCGTGGCATCTGCAAGTAAGGGCAGTTTTACTTCTTCCTTTCCAACCTCCAGTGCCATGTCGAACAGAAAGGGCAAGTGGACACCCCTGTCTTGTTCCTGACCTTAAGGGGATGCCTTCAGAGCTCTCCCACTGAGGACGGTGTTAGTATGGGTGTGACCTTTATTATGTTGAGGGACGTTCCCTCTATCCCCACTTTGCTGAGAGTTTTGTCATAACTGGGCGCTGGGTTTTATCCAATGCTTCTTCTGAATCTCTTGATAGGACCACGTGGCTTTTACCCTTCATCTTGTTTATGGGGTGTCTCGCGTGTATGGATTTGTGGCTCTTGTACCAGCCTTGCGTCCCCTGCGTAAATCCCAGCACTTGTGCTCTGGGCTGGGGAGTCCAGTTGGGACTGAGACCTTTTGCTCCTTGGGAGGCGGGGGTGGGGAGGGGGGT
>NW_005358520.1:188537-192991 GCF_000412655.1 Myotis brandtii | reverse complement strand
GCAGCCCCGCCCTTCCTCCCAGTCTCCACGGGCCTTCTGTGCGTCCTGGACTGCGGTTCACCTCGCCTTCAGTCGGTGATCCAGGTTGATTGTTCTGGAATTTAATTGTAATTCCAACTTGGTTCTGGGAGGAGGTGAATACACGCTTTATCTATCCCACTGTCATCTTGAATCCTTCAGAGCGTTTTTTTTTTTTTTAATGGTATCTTTTTCCCAAGCAAAGTACAAACGCAAAATTATCTTTATGAGCTCCAGATGTGCTGTCAAGTAAAAGCATGCCCGGTTGTGTGGTGCATTATCCAGTCATCCGGCAGGGCCGAGCTTGACCTGGCTTTATGGAAGAGATCTTCTTTCTGAAGCTGTTACGCCGCCAGTGCAGCTGCGCCTTCGGTGGACTGTTTACTGAAGAGATTCCACTGACAGGAAAATACTGACAGTGCAGAAACACAGGGTCTCTCAGGAAGCCGATGCAGACCTTTCAAAGCAAGGACGTCGGAACCTACTGGTGCTGCAGTGTGAATCTTAAACTCTGCAGTTAAATAAACTCACTCTGTAATTTCACTGTTTCGAGGTAGGACTTGGATTTGAAGCATAAGTTTGCTTAACACTGTTTAAAACTCCATCCTATGAACAAATGGCCCTGTGTGAGTTCTTCTTTCTGGCATATAATAGAGCAAGGAAGTCGGCCAGCGTGGCTCAGTGGTTGAGCGTCGACCTATGAACTGAGAGGTCACGGTTTGATTCTCCGTCAGGGCACAAGCTCGATCCCCAGTGTGGGGCGCGCAGGAGGCAGCCGATCCCCAGTGTGGGGGTGCAGGAGGCAGTGGATCCATGGTTCTCTCGCTTCCTCTCCCTTCCTCTCTGGAATCAATAAAAATATGTTTTAAAAATAAATAAATAAATATATAAAAGAGCAAGTAAGATACGTTTTAAATCTCTCAGGAAAAAATATAAACTATTATGTTTTCCAAATATTAGAATGCATTGCCAACATACAAAGGGAAAAGGCAGCTACATACTTTTTAAACATTATATCTGACCATTTCATTAACAGTTAAAAAAGGGTGGAAAATACTTAATAGCAGAAGTTTGGAAATTCAGATTTCATCTCACACAGTTTTATGCTCATAAATTAGATTTCTCATCAGCAATGCATGAGAGACTATAGTTTCAATAATGAGTAATCACCAGAGAGTAATTCACATACAGTTTACACATAGAATTAAATTTGATTAAAACCATCACATACTTAAGTTGCCATATCTTTTAATCCAAGCGAACAATGTATTCTGTAGTCTCATTTCTAACTTGCCTACAGTCAATGTTTATGTGTAATAAAGGAAATAAATTCAAAGTTAATAATATATATCTTACATTACTTTTCTCCCCCAATACATAAATATAATGTTAGAAATACACTTTCTAAATCAAAACCACAATGCAATACTAGAGTCTTCACTAGGATGGACAGAATTTTTAAAAAAATGGGAAATAGAAAATTGAAGAGAATCGGAAACCCTCCTAATTGCTGTGGGACTGTAGAATGATAAAACCACTGCAGAAAACTGGGTGGTGGCTCTCCCATAAGCTAAACATCAAAGTGCGTACGACTCAGCAACCCCACTCCTGGGTACACCCCCAAAGGAATGGAAACGGGTGTTCAAACAAAAACTTGCGCATGAATGTTCCGAGGAGCACTCTTAACTGTAGTTAAAAAATGGAACAGCCCGAAGATCCGTCAGCTGATGACTGGATAAACAGACACTGTGTGTCCACACAATGGAATGTTATTTGACCAGAAAGAGGATGAAAGTATTGATCACGCTGCGGTGGATGAACCTTAAGGACACGATGCTAAGTGAAAGAAGTCAGACACAGAAGTACACAGATGGTATTACTTCATTTATATAAAGTACCCAACGGGGCAAATCCACAGAGTTAGCAGAATCATGATTGCCAGCGGCTAGGGAGGTTGGGAATGAGAAATGACTGCTAAAAGGGTATGGAGTTTCCTTTCGGAATGAAGAAAATGTCTTAAAACAAAATAAGATGGTTGCACAACATTCTAATTGTGCTAAATGCCATTTAGTTGCACGTGTTAAAGTGGCTAACATAGTAAATTTTGTGTTAGGTGTACTGCACCAAAAATATAAAAATACATGTTGATGGCCACAGACCATATGGCCTATTACTTAAGAATTTATGTAGCCCTGGCCAGCGGCTCAGTTGGTTGGAGCATCGTGGTGTGTTCATCTCCCAGTCAGGATACATACCTCGGCTGCCTGTTTGACGGGGGCGTACGGGAGGCAATCAATCATTATTTCTCTCTCACATTGATGCTACTCTCTCTCCCTCCCTCTCTCTCTAAAATTAATAGGGACATATTGCCCAGGGAGGATTTTTAAAAAAAGAATTTATATATTTGTTTACTGACTTCCACGACATTTTTCACTGAAAAATTCAAAGCAGACTATCTCTGCTTCCTCATGCCATTTTAAAATTAATGACAGAAAGTGAATTATTAAATGGACGTAAACTCATCTTGTCAAGTAGTCATCACCCACCGTGTTTGGGGAACAAGGGCGGACGTTGGGGAATGTCGTGGCACAGTGTGTTCATGGTCCTGACTCTGCTCTCCCACTTTGTCATAAATGCCTAGATAACTGTAGGGAAATTTATTAGGAGCCTATTGCCAAGACATTTGACTCTCAAAGTTCAATTTTGAATCAGTCCTTCATTTTCCCAAAAGATAGCGATGGCCTTTGTCCAGAAGGAGGGTCAAGAGGCTGGCTTTGTTAATTATTCATCATCATTAAACTCCAATAGGAGAGGCCACAGAAGGCTCAGGACGCAAGAGGACATTTTGACTATGTGCAATTTCTGCCAAAATCTCCATAGTGAGAGAAAATTTTTTTAAAATATATTTTTATTGATTTCAGAGAGGAAGGGAG
This sequence comes from Myotis brandtii, assembly GCF_000412655.1. Lineage (NCBI taxonomy): Eukaryota > Metazoa > Chordata > Mammalia > Chiroptera > Vespertilionidae > Myotis > Myotis brandtii. The sequence goes on along the minus strand of NW_005358520.1, from coordinate 190,040 downwards.
AGGGAGAGAGAGATGGAAACATCAATGATGAGAGAGAATCATTGATCGGCTGCCTCCTGCACACCCCACACTGGGGATTGAGCCCGCAACCCAGACATGTGCCCTGACCGGGAATTGAACCATGACCTCTCCAGGTTCATAGGCCAATGCTCAACCACAGAGCCACGCCAGCCAGGCCATAGTGAGAGAATCTAACTTCTAAGTATTGCTTCTGAGAAGTATACAGCAAATGTTATCTGTATATCAAAAGTCTTCAGGATCTTAGTAGCATAACATGCTATCACCAGTGGGTGAGTTATGCCAATAAACCCAGAATCTGGTTTAGAAACAAGAGCGGGGGAATCTGTGTCAGCTTTAAATGATGGTTCCTTTCCCGGAAAACATTAAAGCACTTCGACACCAAGCAAGGGGCTTTGGGGGAAGGAGTGTAGAGATTCTGGGTGTAAACAGTTTTACTCTTTAAGATATGCATGTGTTTGAAGTCTTCAAAGAGCAGGCCTTATCCTATCTCCTACACGCATATATCTTGTAGACTGGAATCATATGCAGAGCCCTGGATTTTTGAAGTTTACACGTGGCATGCTGTCATTTTCTGCATTTTTTAAAAAGTTAAGCTCAAGTTTTTCACAACACATTGGGATTTGGACTGAGGGGATGTGCTGAGATGGGGAACAGAATGAGAAATAATGTATTAAGAAATCTGACAGATTCAAGAAGCCAAGGACCTACTAACTCAGAAGACTAACTTATCTCAGAATCACTAGTGAATCTTAGGAGACGGTCTGATTAGGGGACAATCTAGTGAAGCGTAGAAACACCCGGATGCCGAAGTTTCCTGTTCTCTTCCCTCCTACTCTCCCCTCCCTCGCCCCTTACCCAAACTGCCTCTCACTTCTCCACCATGTCCTCACACTTCGCTCTCTCTTAGAGGATTTTTAGAATGCAGGCATTAATGTTTTGGATCACATGTGAAAACTAATCTCATAAAATAATGTGCACAACTTTAATTGGTTATTCTTCTGTGAGTGGAAAACTCCAGGGTCATGAGCCAAAATAAGCAAAATGAAAAAGCAACTTCTAAAAGACGATTTTTAATTTTAGATTATTAATTGCTGTGCTTTGTTTAAACAAAAGTATTTATAAATATGTTGAAATTTAGATAAGTATAAATATTTAGATTACAGTATTTTCGTTAATTTTTTTTTTCTTAAGAAGCATTTGTCTACGGTTTTTTTTTCTGTTGATGTCTTTGTCACATTCTGGTTTCAGGGTATTGCTGGTTCCCTAACTTGATTTGGGAAGTATTTCATCCTATTCTATTTTGTGAAAGAGATTGTTTAGAATTGGTATTATTTCTCCTTAATTTTTTCTTAGAAAATGGCCCATGAAACTATCTGGGCCCAAGTTTTCTTTCTTTCTTCCTTCCTTTCTTTCTTTCTTTCTTTCTTTCTTTCTTTCTTTCTTTCTTTCTTTCTTTCTTTCTTTCTTTCTTCCTTCCTTCCT
>NW_005358520.1:176590-188514 GCF_000412655.1 Myotis brandtii | reverse complement strand
TTCTTTTCTTTTCTTTTCTTTCTTTCTTTCTTTCTTTCTTTCTTTCTTTCTTTCTTTCTTTCTTTCTTTCTTTCTTTCGGAAGATACTCTATGGCAGTGGTTCTCAACCTTCCTAATGCCGCGACCCTTTAATACAGTTCCTCATGTGGTGACCCCCAATTTCATTGTTACAAATTGAACATAATTAAAGCATAGTGATTAATCACAAAAACAATCTGTAATTATATATGTGTTTTCTGATGGTCTTAGGCGACCCCTGTGAAAGGGTCGTTCGACCCCCAAAGGGGTCGCGACCCACAGGTTGAGAACCGCTGCTCTATGTAGAAATTCAATTTTGTATACATGTAATTGTTCAGATTATATATTTGTTAGTTTGTGTCTTTGAAGAATTTGGTATTTTTCATCTCAGTCTCTGAATTTGCAAACATAGAGTTATGTGAGCTGTTCTTCCCTTCAATGCCTGTGGGGTCGGGACCAACATGCCCGACCGAGTTTCTTACTAGATACTCCGTGTTTTCCCTCTTTTCTTGGTTAGTCTGGTAAGAAGTTTATGGAGATGAGTAATCGCACAGTTGTTTCCTGCCCGCCTTTGCCCCTGCTTCTACCCTCAGTGTAAACTGGTGGCTGACTCAAGCCCATTTCTGTTGCTTACCAATGGAAACCTTCTAATGTTATCTATTTTAAGTAGTCTGTGATGTAATAAACAAAAATCGATAAACAATTTTGGGAAAAGGACTCCTGAACGAATGAAGCAAGAGAAACTAAATAACCATGTTCTGCCGAACACGCGTGTTTGCAGACAGACAGACAGACAGACCGACCGACCGGGCCTGGCGCCGGCAAGAGTCCGTGAGCTCCGGGCTGCAGGCGTCGCAGTGCCGGGCGTGACTGCTCCCCTGAAGCTTAGGCCGCGGCTTGCAGGTCGGGCTCGCTCACCTGATGCGGGGCAGGCTGCATCCTCTGTGCGTGGCTTTGCTTAAAGCCCGTCGGAATGTTCCGGCTCCGATGCTGTCCCCCCGAATTCTCCCTCCACGCCCCCAACGGGGCGGCCTGTGGGTTCTCTCCAGCCCTCCATGTGGTTGGTACCGTCCCTCCTGGGAAAACCACCCGTTCTCCAAGGCAGATGAGAATGGTACCATGTAAAGCTCCTCTCTCAGCTCCTGTGGGCGTGCGGGTTCATAATGAAAGGTTTTTAAAATGCCAGCTCCCCAGTCCTGCCTCTGTGCTCCTGATTACGGAGCTTGCCGTAGTGTACAGGTTAAAGTTGGCATACCTATAGAATATATACAGAAACATAATGAAGATTGAATACAGTATAACACAATGTGGGTTTTTAAAAGATTTTTTTGTTTTAAATATGTTTTTATTGACTTTTTAGAGAGGAAGGGAGAGGGACAGAGAGATAATGGAAACATAATGAGAGAGAAACATTGATGGGCTACTTCCTGCACACCCCCCACTGGGGATCCAGCCCACAACCCAGGCATGTGCCCTGACCAGGAATCGAACCAGTGATCTCAGTTCATGGGTCAGTGCTCAACCACTGAGCCACACCGGCCGGGCTGTAATATGCTGTCTTGGAGGCCATCACCCGGGCCTCTCCCAAGTGCCTCTACAGACCAGAGCCTGGAAGCCTAGAGCTTCATGCCTCCCTCTGCACAGGCCCCTGCCAAACGCCTGGACCTTCTGGGCCTAGGACAGCGCCTGGGGAATTGGAGTGGGAACCTTGGCCAAGAGCCGCCTGTGGGACTATCAGAATTGGCTGCCTCTGTGTCAACACGAGCCGGCGAAAGTATGAGACCTTTACGGCCTGGTGTTCGCCCTCCACTAGTTATAAAGACGCGGTCAGATTCAGGAACGGGACGAATGCGGACTTGAACCTCCTGCCCTCCCTCCTGCTGAAACTGAGAAAGTGCTCCCAGCCTGAATGTCCAACATTTTTACTTCCCTTTTTCCTTTTCTTCCCTTTTCCTTTCTTCTCCTTCCCTTCCCTTCCCTTCGATCTTGTTTATTGAGGCAGATCCAGGAGACAGAGCTGTCTGAGACCGGCCCCTTTGCAGGCCTCCAGGAGTCTGACCGCCCGCCCAAACCCGCCCAAACCCACAGGAAGGCGGGTGACGGTGCACTTGGCTCCTTCCCTGCAGGGCCCTTTCCCTGGATCCCGCCCTTCCTGCAGGGGTTTCTCCACCAGCTTTACACACCGGGTGGGAAGGGTGTGTCCATCTACGAGCTTTCCCTACACCCTCTGCCCCTTTCCTTCCCAGCCAGCCCCTCGGAGCCTCACAGGCCAGGCCTGGGCAGACTTCGAGAGGCTGCACCCCTGAGACACGGTGAGCAAAGGGACCTCACAGGTTAGTCTCCTGGGCCCTGGCCGGCTTGCCCTTCACAGGCTGGCTTCTCGAGCAATGTCTCTAAGCCGTTTCTTTAAAAAAAGAACACCCGCCTCTTCTCTGTCTTCCCCTCCAGCTCCGGGGAAGCAGACAGGAGACACCCCTCGCAGACACTTCCCTGCGGCCGCCCTAGGCCGGGGACCCTCCCCAAGGCCAAGATCAGCCCAGGCCGCGCTGAGGCTCCGAGTGCGCTGGAGTTCACCCGAGACACAGACGTGACCTTTCACATCGGGCCGGGCCGCAGAGGAAACAGCCGATTTCAGGAGCAGGCTCAGTCCGTGGTCAGGCCCCACAAGGAAAGGAGGAGGAGAAACATCAATTGTTTGGCCACAAAAGTGGGCTTCCTCCTGAAGAGGCTCATCCAATCGTGATCCATAACCTGGGAGGTCAGAGCCGAGTAAGAAAACGCAGCTGTTTTCCTGTATCCTGTGTGGGGAGTGACCTAGAGTTGGTTTCTGTTCCCTCTTTCCTTCCCAGATCTCATCCTCCCCTCCCGTGTGAGAGGGGCAGGCCTCATGCCGGCCAGCCGGTAGGGGCAGTGACTGCACGTCAGTGCTCACCTGGGGAAGGTCTGAGAGGGGAGCAGTGTGCCCTTCGGTTCTTCCAGGAACTGTCCAGACCTGGGGGGCTGTGGGAGACTAGCACATCTGTTGTTGTTGATCCTCACCGGAGGGTATTTTCCCATGGATTTTTAGAGAGAGAGGAAGGGAGGAGGAGAGACAGAGAGAGAAACATTGATGTGAGAGAGACATATCAATTGGTTGCTTCCTTCATGTGCCCTGACCAGGGCCAGGGATTTAGCCTGCAACCCAGGTATGTGCCCGAGACCCTTCGGTCCACAGGCTGACACTCTATCCACTGGGCCACACGGGCCAGGGCCGCCTAGAACATCTGTGATTGAATTGTACAGAAAGCTTTGGAAATATTTAAGTTTCACCAAGAGTCTCCTGGTTTCTCTATAGTTGTTGGATACAACATGCAAATTAGTGATTAGCAAACCCTCTTTATTCTTTATATGTCATTTCTTTTTTCCTAATAATTTCCCCCTTTTACCTCATTTCTTATTCTTTCTTCCACTATAGTGATCAAATCATTACAATTAAATGTTGAGAATTACATTTTTTTCAATAGAATTATTTTACATTTTAAAAAATTAACGCTTCAGAAAGCAATTAATGGCCAATGGGAGAACATCAGCGATCAGAGGGTCACAGTGAAGGACCTTTAAATCATGTCCATCTGAAATTCACATTTGGTTTCACACACACACACACACACACACAGGGAACTCACAGGTTGGAAATGGCTTGCCAAGGTAAAGTCTAGAAGTAATTCTGGAGCAGTATAGGGCCGATTGGGGAGCACCTGCTAAAATAATCTGAATAAAATTTAAACTGTTAGCATAGCTGACATCAATGGTTTATCAAACCCGTTCCTCTAATCTGCCCCCATTCGGTGAGTGGGTGCTCATTGTTTTATCACGGACTCCCCCTGAGGACTGAAACCTGTCCTGTCACATGGCCACCAGGAACCGAGAAGTCACCCAGCCTAAAACCATGGCACACTTCTTCAGACACGTTTCCAGGTCAATTTTTAGCTCAACAAACTTCTTTAAGTTAATAAAAATAAAGAGATAATAATGAAAGGTCATTGAGCCGATTATTATCATGCCAAGACCGTAAGGGATAAGTTTTACTATTTACTTATAAAACTGAGGTTCTGAGAGTTTAAATAAATCCCCTATGTCATGCATCGCACCGTGCAGGGATAGGGTTCAAAGTCAGACTTGAGAGACTGAGTCCACGCTCACGATTGGACCCTATAATGATCTCCTGTCATAATAGAATGTTACAGCTTGTGGGTGAGAAAGCCGTTCTGTGGAGAGTGAACTCACAGGTGATCTGATCAAAAATCCCCACCTGGGCAGGTCCTGGTGGGAGTCACCCCCGCCCCCCGCATACAATTTCTACACCACAAAGTGCATCTTTGCCTGAAGCAAGCCCTGTCCATTGCGTCTGTGCGTCTAAGGTTACCACACCTGTAAACTGCCCCCTTTCCCGCCTTGTAATCCCTGACCACCTTCCACCCCCCCACTTGCCCACTCCCCCATGAAACAGCCCACAATCTGAACGATCCTGTGATCCAGGCCCCTGGCCGCTTGCTCCGCCTTCCTGTAACCGCCCTGCATTTCCTCCCGAACATGAAATGCCTGCAAGGCAGCTGCAAGCTGTTGTTTTCGGAGGCCTTTTTCTCAGTCTGTGGAGACCTTGCTTCCAGGAGTCCCCTCTGTCTGGCTCCACTAAATGTTCATAAAAACTCTCTAAAGTTTAGACATTGTTACCTCGACAACCTTCACTCATGACAGACCGAGTTAATAGTGATTCACGATTCAGACAAACACGGATCTCACTGTCTCTTCTCAAAGTCCCTAGTTCCCCTCTGATTATGAACTTGGTGAACTGGGAAGCAGGAGAGAGTGGTTCTCTACGCACATTCAGCTCTGAGGCAGGAGCCTCTGAACTCTTTGTGCTTCACTTTCATTGTGTGTAAAAGGGAGTTTTGTTGTTGTTGCTGTTGTTTTAATATATTTTTATTGATCTCAGAGAGGAAGGGAGAGGGAGAGAGAGAGAGAAACATCAGTGATGAGAATCACGGATTGGCTGCCTCCTGCACGCCCCCAATGGGGATCGAGCCCGCAATCAGGGCATGTGCCCTTGACTGGAATCAAACCCAGGACCCTTCAGTCCACAGGCCAACACTCTATCCACTGAGCCAAACCAGCCAGGGCTGAAATGGAGGTTTTAGAATAAATCATCGAGAAAGCCCCTCTGGCACCCGAAAGCCAACTCTTCATTCAAACTCTGCACCACATTGAAGTAGTCACGAAAGAAAGCAGTAGTTGGCTTCTATGACTAACCGACAGTTTACGTTGTGTTGGCAAAGCTGAGCTGCCGTCTGCAGGGAAGTCGGGGACGGAAGTCACAGGGTCTTCCCCGCTCGGGGCCCCCTGTTGGGAAATGGGCTGGGAAGGCAGAGTCTCCCTGGTATTTGGGTGTGTTTGCCAGGCAATGAATTAGAGCCTCTCGGGACCTTACAAGGTCAGAGCAAACGTGGGTTGACTGTCGTGTAGAAGATGTGGACCGCGGGCCTTAGGAAAGTATAAGCTTTGGACAGGGCAGGAAGGAAGCGGGAGCCCCACAGGGAGACCAGGTCCCGGGGCACCTCCAGAGGCAGGAATGAGAACCATGCGTGTGAGGGTGGAACGAGAAAAGCTGGAAAGCATTGAAACATGTTCGCATCTTGAGAAATCCCACTGGATTAATAAGTCAAGTTTGAGTTGTAGAGGGTCTCAGATGGTGGTCCTTAGGGATTAGCTGCTGCATAACAAGGGACCACACACTCCATGGCTCAAAACAACACCCACTTACTATCTTAGAGTCCCTGTCAGTCCGAAGTCCAGGCCTGGCTGAGCTAGGTTCTCTGCTCCGCGTCCTCCGAGGTTGAAATTCAGCTGTGAGCCGAACCAGAGCTGCCGCCTTATCTGGGCGTCAGTCCTCCTTCAGGCTCACCTGCGTTTTGACAGAATTTATTAGAGTTGCATGATTGGGAGTCCCGTCTTCTTGTTAGCCGTCCGCGGGGATTCTCCGAGCATCTGGAGGCCTCCCAGCCCCCGGCCCTCTGACACGTGGGAGCTGGCTGCTTCTCAGTGGCCATCAGGGGACTATTTCTCAGATGCTTTGCTTTCTTTTATTGGACTCACCCCAGGATTCGAGGCCCACCCAAGAACACCTTTTCCTTTCGATGATCTCAACGTCAATTGATTAGTAGCAGAATCACGGGAACGATATCCCATTATATTCCCTGGTCCTGCTCCCATTAAGGGAAGGGATTGTGCAGGCACATCCGCCAGATGGGGCCCGTGGTAAAAGTCTGCCTACGATGGCGCACGTTGGAAACATGGTGGTCTGGTTGGATTTTTTTAAATATATTTTATTGATTTTTTACAGAGAGGAAGAGAGAGGGATAGAGAGTTAGAAACATCCATGAGAGAGAAGCATCAATCAGCTGCCTCCTGCACACCCCCTACTGGGGATGTGTCTGCAACCAAGGTACATGCCCTTGACCGGAATCGAACCTGGGACCCTTAAGTCCCCAGGCCGACGCTCTATCCAGTGAGCCAAACCAGCTAGGGCAGGTCTTGTTGGATTTTACTGAGAGACATATGACCACAGTGTGGAGGCTGAGGCGGGGGAAGACCTCTGCTCCCAGGGCTGAGGGCCTCTCTTCTCCTGGATGCGGACAGCGCTGCCTGGTGGGTCACCACCACGTCCCTCCCTGAGACTCATCCTTGGCCAAAGGACGTGACCTCACCTGAGATCACACCCCCTTCTCAGGGAGGCTGCACCCAAGGACACATCTAGTAGGAAGTACCACTTCTTCCCGCCTCGGGACATTCCTGGACAGATGTCCCTGCTACAGCGTTCCACATGGGCTGGCCTGAGGTTTCTGTTACAACTCCGTTGCCCTATAATTTCTCCCTCTGCCCAATCCTACGTCCCTCATTCCTTGATAGATGTTGTTACTGCACATTTCCAACCCAGAATCTTCTTCCTCAGGAAGCTGACTTGTGACAGCTAACGCAGAGTTAGTCCTAGGAGGCAAACTCTAAGGTGATATTTTGGAGCAAGATAACTCCTGGAAAATCGACGTTCAGGACCGAGCACTGCTGATGGTAGAATGCTGAGATGGCTGACTTGCAGGGAATTGATAAAGGTTATGAAACGGAATAGGATACCTGTGTAAAGAATATACTCTTATGCCCGGCCGGCGGGGCTCAGCAGTTGAGTGTTGACCTATGAACCAGGAGGTCACGGTTCAATTTCTGGTCAGGGCACATGCCCAGGTTGTGGGCTCGATCTGCAGTAAGGGGGCGTGCAGGAAGCAGCTGATCAATGATTCTCTCTCATCATTGATGTTTCTCTCTCTCTTTCTCCCTCTCCCTTCCTCTCTGAATATACTGTTAGATGCAATAATGTATATATTTAAAGGCTTGGAGAATGTAGACAGAATAAGGAGCATGGAATTAGATAGCTGTCGTTTAGGCATGTGGATAGATTAGAAAAAAACAACAAAAGAAAACAATCGTTGGTTACATATGATTAATCAACAATTTAAAAAAATTATGAAACAACAGAGTCTTGCACAATGTAAAGAACCCTATCACCGTCACCTGGGGAGAAGGGAACACTGAGAATAAGATTCAGGATGTACCAGGGCGGCTGGCTCCAGGAAAGATTGGATTCTCAGGGCTGTGATGGAAAAGCACATGGAAATCTGAGACGCAGCCTGGGACAAACGGATACATGTGGGCACAAGCTTGAAGACTCGGGCCACCTTGAACCCTGAACACCTACAGCAGAGGCCCAGTCTTCTCTGTTGAACGTTCACCCTCTTCATGTGCTCTTTGGGGCCACAGGGATCTTAAACTGGGAGACAATGTGTTTTCCTCTGGGGGTCTCCACCCATCTACCCCCTAGTCCACCAGACCAATAACTGGAGGGAAGTCCCACTAAGCTCTTTGGGGCCACAGGGATCTTAAACTGGGAGACAATATGTTTTCCTTCTGGGGGTCTCCACCCATCTATCCCCTAGTCCACCAGACCAATAACTAGAGGGAAGTCCCACTAAAGCTTGGCAAAGAAAGTTCTGCGCCTCCTAAGGGAGAAGAGGAGTTGTGCTCCTAAGACGATTTAGAAACTTTGTATCAGCAGGAACTAGAAAAACTGTTAGGATAAAACAGGTACATTTGGAGAATGGATAATTTATTGATATGGGAGCGATCTCCTGTGATACAGGATTTTATGGTCTGGAAAGACAGTGCTGACATACTGATGAGATTGCTTGAAATGGAAATAATATAACTTCTATGAAAACTAGTGAAATAAGTTTTAAAAAACAACACCTCAGAGAAGCATTGCTAGACAGTCTACACAGAGCTATGAAACCCTCCAGCTCTGTTCCTCTACATCACCCCGAGGCCACCCCATTTACAAAAGTGACAGGGACTATGCCTGTGGGAGAACCGCCGGTTGCTGAGAAGATCCGGGGTGTCTTTGTGGTGTAGATAATGAAGGTATGCGGTAGATAATGATGGTACTAGGCTTGCAGACGGCAATGGGGATGGAAGGTGCCAAATGGAGATCCAGGGGAGGCGTTTAACCATCAGGAGAAAAGTGTTGCCATCGTCATGATAAGCAGCAAGTCGGTCTGACTCACAGGGGGGCCTGGCCTGTGGAAGCGATGGAGGTGGCCAGGAGAACATGGCCTCTTTTGGGACACGGAACTGCAGTCACCAGGAATATCACTGAACCGTCAGCTACAGAGGGCATGTTGCTCAAACGACACAATACAGACAATCAAGGCTGGGTAATCGAGAGATTGTGGCCATTGGGCCCAATAGAACCCAATAACCCTTTGTTGGGCATCATCATTGCGCAAGTTCTCAGAGCCAGAGCCCAAACCCTCAAGAATAAGACCCCGCCTGGCCTCCCACACAAGCGCGCCTGGCATGGCTGCTTGTAGACGTTCCGGCAAAGACTGACGGCCAATTTCCTTGAGTAATTACACGCTGAAGAATGCAATATCCGGGACTTCGAGGACAGCTTCACTGTGAGACACGGTCTCAGCTCCTGTGCATGTGCTTAAAGCCCCGAGCAGAGCTCCCCACGGCCCATCTGACCCTCGCCTCCCAAGGCCCCGCTTCCCAAAGGGTAGGTCTCCCCCAGCTGCTGATGCTGGGATGGCTGTGAGCGCCTGGGCCCGAGTTCTTCCCGGGACTCGGGGAAGTGAGCCTTTGCCCGTCGGGTTCACCCACGCGTAACAGCTGCCGCACTGTCTCTTTCCTTCTGGTGTGAACGCTCGCAAGATCCCGATGGGTTGTGGCTCACCCGGCCCGAATCAGCAGCCTCCTGTGCTAGCCTCTTATTTCTCGGATCGGAGGCCCAGCGGGTGTTCACTCCAGAGCTTCCATCCTGATACTAATTCTCAGTTTCCTCTCTCGCCCAGCCTCCCACGTGTTTGCTGCAAGGATCTGTGCTCGATGCTGACTTCATGCAAGGGAAGCGCCCATGGTTCCAGCCCCGGCGTCCCTCTAACACACATTTTCAGAGAATGAAGTAGGACAAGTACACGTCTAACCTGGGCCTTCTTAGCCAGGCCCCACAGCAACCATTTCCTCAGCTAAAATCGATCGGCTCTTCCACTCAGGCAGCCCTAGACCGTCATGACATGTGAGGAAAACTGTAACCTGTAGGTGTGATAGCAGTAAAGCCAGGAGAAATGACAAGCGGCTTTCTAAACAGAGCACGTGCTTGTTAACACAGTCTCCTCATAACAGCGCGGTGTCAGACACTGAAAGTCATCAAAAGTACACTCACTTGCTGCTAGTGCAGTGATGGCGAACCTATGACACGCGTGGTTGATTTTTTTGGTTGATTTTTCTTTGTTAAATGGCATTTAAATATATAAAATAAATATCAAAAATAGAAGTCTTTGTTTTACTATGGTTGCAAAGATCAAAAAAATTCTGTATGTGACACGGCACCACAGTTAAGTTAGGGTTTTTCAAAATGCTGGCACGCCGAGCTCAAAAGGTTCGCTATCACTGTGCTAGTGAGCACTTAGTAGCGAGGTGGGAAGGCAGAAAATGTCACGTGAAATAGCATTACATGTAGGGATTTAACAATATCCAAGTGGAACTGAATAAACTATAAGAACGTGAAAGGAGACTTTCCGTCAAAGAGGAAAAAATCGTTCTTGTAAAAAAATGGAGAATGAGAAGAGTGTAGAGTCACGAAAACCAAATATTCAAATTTTCAGAAGGAATAGGGCCAGTGCCTGAAGCCACATCTATGCTTACTTTCTGGCCCACGGCCCATCGTGTTCAAGGCGGCGAAATGGGGCAGACACTTCGTCAGCAGCCGCTCATTTCAGCAGATCCGAGCCGCCCAGATCCTCCTATTTTCTAAGAATTTTCGCCAATTTTGGTTTGGGCTGGAATCCTTCCTCGGGATACATTTCAAACCGTGGAAGCAGCACAGGGCTCTCGGTTACCAGGTTTGTGGTTTGTGGGGCTGCTGGTTCTGCAGCCGCTCGGCATCAAGGCTCCTTCCGAAGGCCATGCCGGGCCCCTCTGCAGGCCAGGCCCCCAGGCCCGCGCCCCTGGCCTCAGTCACTGCGTCCTGAGATGTACTGGGTTTTGGCATCTCGTCCTGGAAAGATCGAGTCCTCCTTTCATCAAAGGTATCACGTGAAGCAAATCGGCAGCTCAGAACTGCAGAACATGTCCCGGGGCAGACAACACTGAGAAAAATACACCCAAACAATATTGATTAAGTAATTTAATGATATATAAACCAATGAAAGGAATAGCAGGGTAAGCTTTTCCATATTAATTTCCTTAATGCTTTAGTATTATTGCTCAAGACTTGTTTGAATCATAAGAATCTATTGCTCTACCTTCATGTGGAATTCATAAGAGTAGCTACCATTTATTGAGTTCCTGCCTAACTTTAAATGCTTTATATATTGATTTTCATTCTGCCTTTAACTCCATGACTAAATACTGTTCATATTTTATAGGCAAGGAGATGGAGGCTTAAGAGAGGAAGTGTTTTTCCTAGGTCACAAAGTTACTAAGTATTAGAGGCATTTCATAAGTATCCTGGATTATTTTAATGCTTGAAAAATGGGCTTCCCTCCTTGTAGTTCTCATTCCATGTCCCTTTTCTGATGGGCTGAGGGGTGTTCCCTTCTGAGCAGAAGAGATGCCTGCAACTGCCAAGAAAGTGCTGAGTCAGCCGATGACTCGGCATGCCTCCTTTCGCCTTACCACAAGACCAGTAACGCCCCGTTAGAGACCGTGTGTGTTCTTCATTGAATGGACGGGGTGACTTGGTTAATAAAATTATATAGGTTTCAGGTGTACCATTTTATAATGCATCATCTGTGTACTGTATTGTGTGTTTACCACACCCAGTAGAGACTGTTTCTTTAGCCTGGAGTATGTAATGCACATGGAGTATGGGTGAGAAATAAACTGTGTTGTTTGCCACGGATAGACTTGCTGACACATTATATATGGGGCTGGTTTCCTCAATAGAGTCCACAACTAGCAAGCCCCTCGAACCTTATCAACAGGCTCTTCCGTGACCGATACAGGAAATCCTCTTGAGTCGTTCAAACACAATCCTCTGACAACTCTGACTTGATTACAATCTTTTTGAAGGCAAATCTGTGTTATGCTTACATTTTCAAAAAGCCACCAAAAATTGCTCTACTCAGACTATTGATGTGGTGTCTGCTGCCAACGAATGAGAGTACATTCATCTACTTCCATTGGTTTCATGTTTTACACTAGAGGCCCGGTGCACGAATTTGTGCAGCAGTGGGATCCCTCAGCCTGGCCTGTGGGATCGGGCCAAAACCGGCTCTCCAACATCCTCTGAGGGTCCTGGATTGCGAGAGGGCACAGGC
>NW_005358520.1:170505-173920 GCF_000412655.1 Myotis brandtii | reverse complement strand
TTTACCTTCTATAATTGAAACTTTGTTGCCGCTCCAGCTCCAACACCACGGCCTCCTGAAAGCAGGTATCTGGGGTTTGTTTAGCTTCTATAATTGCAACTTTGTTGCTTAGAGTGGAGCTTAGAGCCAGGCCACGGCAGGCGGGGAACCTTGGCTTCCTCCATCACTGGAGCAAGCAAGCCTCCTGCTCGCTTCAGCTGCGTGGCTGCCGGCCGCCATCTTGGTTGGGTTAATTTGCATATCCTCCTGATTAGCCCATGGGAAGTGTAGCGGAGTTATGGTCAATTACCATGTTTGTCTATTGTTAGATTAGATTTTTTAAAATATACTTTATTGATTTTTTACAGAGAAGAAGGGAGAGGGATAGAGAGTTAGAAACATCAATGAGAGAAAAACATCGACCAGCTGTCTCCTGCACTCTCCCCACTGGGGATGTGCCCGCAGCCAAGGTACATGCCCTTGACTGGAATCGAACCCAGGACCCTTCAGTCTGCAGGCCGATGCTCTATCCACTGAGCCAAACCAGTTAGGGCAATAGGATTTTAAAAAAATATATTTTTATTGACTCCAGAGAGGAAGGGAGAGGGAGAGATAGAAACATCAATGATGAGAGAGAATCATTGATCAGCTGCCTCCTACATGCCCCACACTGGGGATGGAGCCCACAACCCGGGCATGTGCCTTGATGGGGAATCCAACCATGACCTCCTGGTTCATGGGTCAATGCTCAACCACTGAGCTACCCCAGGCAGGCTATTTTTTACACTTTTAATCTGTGACCACACAACAGTCATGACCTTAAGTATATTAAGTACAGTGGGGCCTTGACTTACGAGTTTAATTCATTCCGTGACAGAGCTCGTAACTCAAATTACTCGTATGTCAAGTCACTGTGACATTCGCTGCGCCAACTAGCGGTGGGGTATCTGAAGCTGACTCGTAACCTGAATTTTAGCTCACAACTCAAAGCAAAAAATTGGCCAAGAGACGACTTGTATCTCGAAAAACTCGTTAGTCAGGACACTCGTAAGTCAAGGCCCCACTGCACCCTACTTTTTCATCTCTTAAGGTGCTTTTATTTACTATTAGCAGACAATTACTCTTAAAGTAAGCAGGATCTTTGAAATTATATTTGAAAATGCTAATATACAGCTTTAAAAATATCTAGTATTTCTGTTGAATGCCTGTAAAATTAATGCCCACTCATTCTGGTTTGATTATCTTCACTTCCATCTATCAGATGCACAGTTCTCTTGTATGCTTTAAGTTGCTTCAGTGTGCACTTCAGAATACTTTAAAATTAGTCGTTTTGGGAAATTCAGCACCTCATTAATAAGTTATCTCTCTGCTTGAATGTAATTTCAACTGTAAAAAGAAACTAGATCCAAAGTTGCAATTGGCAATTGGAAGAATATGCTTTAACACGTTATCAGCATGTCAAAAAATATGCAACATATCCAAAAAATATCACATGATTTGCTATTTGAACTACTTATCTTAATAGAAGAATAAATACAATTTGTGGGTTTTAGAGTAATCCATATAGAAACCACTTATTACATGTGGCACTTTCACATCTATAGGAATAAATCAAAGTTCCTGTCAACTCATCTACACTATTTCATGAACACTGTGAAGAACTTAAGCTAGAACAGTTGATAGTAAATAATCAAAAGACTCAGATGATTTCTGTTCTATAGAATTAACTCAATAGCAGATAAAGTTTTTGTCAATAGTACCACATGTAGAGCTAAATTATTAAGGGGTCAAAAAGAACATCATCTATATGGGTAAACTAATTTGGAAAAAAAATATTATATGGAACAAATTGGTATTATGCAGCATTAAGAAAAATACATAAAGCTCCGGCCAGTGTGGCTCAGTTGGTTGGGTGTCATCCCGTGCACCAAAATGTCGCAGGTTGGATTCCCAGTCACGGCACATGCCCAGGTTGCGGGCTTGATCCCAAGCAGGGGGAGCGCCTCGCATGAGGCAGCTGATAGATCGATGTTAGCTCAGTAGGGGGCGTGCAGCCAGTCAATGATTCTCTTTCATCATAGATGTTTCCCCCCTCTCTCCTTCTCCCTTTCTGAAATCAATAAAAATATATTTTAAAAAAATAATTCCACATGTGAGTGAAATCATATGTTATTTGTCTTTCTCTGATTGGCTCATTGTAATTAGCATAATGTTCTCCAGGTCCATCCATGCTGTCGCGAAGGGTCAGATTTCCTCTGTTCATGGCCGAGTCGTATTCCACTGTGTACATGAACCACAGCTTTTCATCCATTCACCTCCTGACGGGCACCTGGGCTGCTGCCAGGTCTTGGCTGTTGTCACTAACGCTGCGATGAACAGGGGGTGCATATATCCTTTCGAATTAGTGTCTCAGGTTTCTTCAGATAAATTCCCATCTTTATATTCACAGTTGCCTCAGCTCTAATTCGTATTAATTTACAACGATCATGAAGTGTCAAATAATAAAGTCACGAAAACATCTGAATAAATATGTACTTTAAAATGAGAATAAAATGTTCCACATGGTGACCTATCTGCGATACAGAGACTTCCATGATCTGTGCTTAATGGGGCAGAATGAAGACGGTTAGGTGCAGGCCCTCGCTCCCCCAGCAGATAATTGATGGCTTTGCAGCTGCCTTTGTTTGAGTCCTCCTGTGCCTGAGGAAAACTCTCATCATCATGAAACTGCTGGTCAGGACTGTCTGCTGCGCTAGAGCCTGTCTCTGTGGTCTGCGCCCACCTTCCCATCCTGTGCTGATTGGAAATTTCTGTAACCGTATTTTTAACCCGAGTCGTTGGCACGGTGTCCGTGGTAACTGCTCTCTTCTGGGAAAGCTGGCTCCCTGATTAGCGGTCTGACCGCAGTGCTCCCACTGATGGCGTGTGGTTTCCCACGCGGCCCGAGCTGGTCCCTGCCGAGTCCTCGCCGGGAGCTTGCTCATCCCACCGGGACCGTGGCCGCCCAGACACACCGCAGTCGGGGTCGGTGCTCACAGGCAGAGACGTGCATCACCCTTGCCAGTGCATAGCCACTATCTCCGGTCCATCCTTCTCTTCTGATGCTGTAGCCTTTATAACATGGAAGCCAAAGAAATGCCCCTAAACTGTTTCCAAATTGTCCACTGAATACCTCAAGCGACTTCACTCATTGGCTCAGACCAAATTCAGAATCACATTTCTAGGAACTTCAGTTCTGTACATAGATTTTTTTTTAAAAAATTAAAAAACAACACAAAGACTTCTCTAGCTGGGATGGGGGCCGAGCCGATGCAGAAGCAGCCGGTGCAGGAGTCTCCATTGTTCCTTCCAGAAAGTGCGCAGCTCAGGCGCAGACGGCTCTGCGGAGAACAAGGACTTGTTTTCCTCCGGCCCTTACCCACCCACCCCACCCGGC
>NW_005358520.1:131750-170460 GCF_000412655.1 Myotis brandtii | reverse complement strand
CCAGCCTTTAACATAAAGCTCTGTCTTAAGGACTGAGAATGTGGCTTCAGTTTTCCTCCTAAATGCCATCACCGCCGACCTTTGGAAACAGAGCCGAAGTTTCTCTCCGCTTGACGTGGCTCATTTTCCTGAGGAACAATCATCAATTAACGCATTCATTTTCCCCTCAGCCTTTCTTGAGAGCAAGCACATTCCCAAACAGCTCCGTGTTTTTTTAACTCCCATTACAGCGTTTCACTTCACTTCCTAAACAGGAATTTGCTGTCCAGTGTTCCTGATTATTGTTAAAGAAAAAGCTAAGTTGGTATTAAATGCCGGGTTAATATTAAGTATTGTTGGTGATAAAAACACTCTTGAATGGCCTTTACCGTAGGAAATTCAAAGTGATAAAACATGGTCTTCCTTTTACTTTTCCATCTATTTTGTTTTGTTAGCTGTTTGACAATTTTCATGCATTGCTTTTTGGGACATTTTGGTCCAATTTTCCTTTGACGTTCTAGTTTTTTGCTGGGGAGCCGTACGGAAAACAATCTGGTTTTGATGGAATCCCAGATTCTTCTGTGTGTGTGTGTGTGTGTGTTCTAAATAAACTCAACCAGGCCATGACTCATGTGCTTTCCATGGTCTCACTGACTGTTTTCTGTGTTCCAGCTTTCTAATTAACTTTATTTGATCAGATAGACATTCTGATTACTTGTCTTTTTTTAAAAAAAAAAATTAAACTGTTTGCTAAGAAGGAGGTTGAGGTTTTTTCGTTGTTTTTATTTCTTTTGTAAACTCTCTTCTGAAGGTTGGTAGAGATTTGATCAATGTGCGGAGCAGAAACGGATGCTTGAGCCCTGTGGTTGCTCAGGGACATCTGTTTTCTGTAGTTTCAGCTGTAAGATCCAGGCTTAAGGGAGGGAGACAGAGCAGTGAGAAATGTCATTTCTGACTTTGGAAGACTTAACAGGGATGCTGGGAATTTTCATGTTCTCTGCGTTTTTTCTTTCTTTTTTAAACTGATTTTTAGAGAGAGAGGAAGGGCGTGGGAGAGAGAAACATCGATGTGAGAGATGTGAGCGCAGAACATCGAATGGCTGCCTTCTGCCGGACCCGACTGGGGATGGGCCTGCAACCCAGGCATGCGCCCTGACCAGGCGTCAAACCAACACCCTTTCGGTGCACAGCACGATGCCCAGCCGGCTGAGCCACACGGGCCAGGGCGGCGTTTTCTTCTCTTCGTTGGCACAGCAGTTAGACACCACTCACCAGAGCCCGCACCAGGAGAGTAACTCGACACATGTCTGTCAAACCTCAGTTTTACTTGAATACATTTCGAGAACGTAGTCTAATATCCCATTCTCACTTACGAAGCTTCCTTATAAAATTTAAGCGCGTGCAAGCAGATGCCATTAAAATAAAGACGTGACCCGTTCTCTGTATTGCGACCTGGCATTATCCTAAACGTGCCAACGTCTTCGCTGGCGTGTCCAGGGCCTCATGCTCCCTCTGAGGCTGCATCGTCTGTGTCACCGTGATCCTGAGAACCTGGCAAGTTGTCAGTGCTTTTTAAAAAATATATTTGTATTGATTTCAGAGAGGGGGGGAGGGAGGGGGAGAGAGAGAGAGAGAGAGAGAGAGAGACATCCATGACGAGAGAGAATTATGGATCGGCTGCCTCCTGCACGCCCCACACTGGGGATGGAGCCCACAACCCAGGCCTGTGCCCTGACTGGGAACTGAACCCTGACCTCCTGGTTCATAGGTCGACGCTCAGCCCCTGAGCCCCACCGGCCAGGCAAGTCATCGATGCTTTTGAAGAGAAACACGGCCGCTTTCGGTGCAGCTGCTCGGAGGCCTCCCTTCCAGGGAGACTCGGCTCCTGCTCCTGCTTTGCGCTCGGCTTCATGGTGAAGGTTTTGAGACAATAAACAGGCCCGAGGCCGGGCCGTCCCGCGGTGCCTGCTGTCCTCTCGCAGGACGAGTGCCAGCCCGAGGCTGTGCACCTAGGAGCCCCGACTCGTGTTTATTTGTAACGACGATGTAAATAAAAGAGGAGCTATGCGGTTGCCATGACAATTTCTAAAATCTTTGGTTTGTTTGGAGGACTTCCTTGTGTTTGAGGCCAAGAATAGCTCATGCGCCTGAACTCCGCGACCCCATTACACGCATTCCCGAAGCCGGAGATCAGACTGGAGCGGGGGCCGCGAGGGGTCTCATCAAGCAGGAAGGTTCAGATCGGGGCTCAGGGCCGCCCTCTGATCGAACTCAGATGTCCCAAAGCCGGTGCGTTTGCAGAAGGATCTGTTTGGAAATTACTGACCAAGTTCAAGGAAGGTACGGCTTCCAAATGTGCTTAAGCGGCTCCGGAAGGAAGGTTTGTTGTTCTGGTTCCCGGTGGTGACAGGAAGTCAGGAGCCAAGAGGCCGCTTACCTGCAGGCTTTTCCCATTGAGTCCCTTTCTGTGGAAGAGATGGACGTTTAGGCATCACCAGAGAACAAGGGGAAATTAAATAGGAATCGTGGTCGAAGCAGCTTTTACATCGTTGCATCACACTTAGCATTCGGACGGAGCCTGCAAATGGCCCCACTTGTTGAGAAATGAGCAGGTCAAGTATCTGGGCACAGCCAGGTTGCCGAGTGCGGGGTAGCTGACCCTCTGCACACTCGGGGCTCCCCCGCACCACCTGTGGCTTCCTCTTCCCTGCACCCCGAGGGTAAGGTTATTTTTTCCAATTAGAGGCGGCAGCAAGAATGAAATACCTGGAGACCTAAATGGCTCCAGTGAGAAATTAACACATGCTGACTTTGTCAAAATCACTCTGCGCACACTTCTTACATACTCTTCGCCATTTAGTACCAATTACTTACTTATTTGGTAAACAACTGACTTTGTCAACAACTGATTTGTGGAAGTATTCACAAAACAAAAGGACACAAAGCTCTGAGAGACAATCACAACTTTGAATTAGTTCCAGAATTACATGAATTTTTTTCAACTATCAGTGGACTTAGCCATAACGTTCTTTTATTCTTTTTTTCTTTCCAAATGCAGCCAAGACACAAACATCTCTCTTTGCTTTCTTTGCAGGAAAGACCAGCACCTGGATTCCGTCCAGGGCATCCAGACAGCTATTTCGACTGGAACAAGTGACCCTTGGAACAGACGAGAGCACAGCAGCCTGGCCAGACAGCGGGAGGGAGTAGGCAGCTGGGAAGGGCCCCAACATGTTCTTGTAAAATGTCATTGGAAGTAGAAGGACAATGAAGAGTTCAGGACAAATAAGGGAACTTAAAAGTATTAAACACCAATGTAAGCCCTGTGACTCCACCAGGAGCCTCAGGGAAAGAGACAGCTGGAGTCTGTAGCCGCTGTCCTTCATATACACACATGCTCACCCAGGAGCGTTAATTATACAGCATCCGTCTTTGAGCCCCCACGGCCTCCTGAAGCTCAATAATCATTCATTTTTTTCTTCTCTCCGTTGAGGAGAGTTCCTTAGTCTACGATTCGCTTAGGGTATGTTGAGATCTTCACTTAGCAAATGCCTGCTGCGGCCAGATGAGAGTAAACCCGTGGTGAAGGCCCTCTAGCATTCGCCGGGAGGCCTGTTGCTCTTCTGTCTCACAGAGTGTGAGGGTGTGAGTCACATCGCCAGCAAGGAGCCTGCGAGGCTGCCCTGCAGACTTCGCTGGTCGCTGATGGATCGAGTGTTGTGCTTGGCAGCGAAGAGGATCCCAGCATGTCAAGGCCATCCTTCTCTCAAGATTTTTGGATAATACATAGAAAGGTTTAAAAAAAGAGACATTAAAATATTTTTAAAAGATGTTTACAAGACAGTATTTTATGGATTTTTGCAAAACACATTAATAAGTTGGTAGAGTAAGGAGATCACTAGAGCTTCCAGTCAGTTTCCCTTTAGAGAAAGCCTTCGTGCATGGTCCATGGTGCCTACAGAGAGAACTCTGCAAACTGGACAAGCCTGGCCGATTAATTCTGAGTGTGGCTCTGAACGAATGCCCACAGTTCGGCTAAGGTACATAAGGAAAGTTTCTGCAAATTTTCAGTTGCACAGTGATGGTGGCAACAGACAGAAAGCCCCACATTAGTGATGTAGAAACAGGAAATTCAGCTCTTTCAACGTATCCTATGTCAGAAACACTTGGAATGAGCCTTTATGCTCACCCTCTTCCTAAGTAGGCCATCTTTGGCATGTTATTTGACTATGAGCTGGAAGGGGCGTGTCTTAGAATTCATGAACTAGAATGAAAAGAAACGAATCCAGAGAATGGTGGTGTCTTCTGCTACTTAAGTAGTTTCCATATTTCATGAACCTGCCCTTGAAAGCGAGGAAATAGAGCACCATTAATTATACGAGGAGGAGGTCTCCTCACTAGAGTAACAGAATCTCACTTCAGATGAAACCTAGAAGTGTTTTGAGGGTGGGATTGCTGGGAGTGGGTTACATTTGGACCCTCACAGCATAAGATGGGCCTCGTGCATAAGAACTAAGGTTTGTGTCAGGTTTATGGGGCAGGATTGACAAGTTTACTTATGAAGGAGAGGACACTGAAGTCAGGCCCTTCCAACAGGAGACACGGGCCTGAGGACAATGCAGGGTGGGGCAAAAGTAGGTTGACAGTTGTTGGCCTGGAAAATAATACAATCTATATATATATAAAAGCCTAATATGCAAATTGTCCCCTCAGGAGTTTGACCAGGAGACCGGAAGTTCCGTCGCTCGCTATGACGTGCGCTGATCATCAGGGCGTGGTGAAGAACAAAGAAAGGCCTGGGCTGGCAGTTGGGGAAGGGAGGCCCAGGTCAGCAGCCAGAAGGCCTCGATCGGCCCTGATCACCGACCAGGCCTAGGGACCCTACCCGTGCAGGAATTTCGTGCACCAGGCCTCTAGGCCTTAATGACACAAGACTGAACTCTGTGTCTTGATTACTCCCAACTGTAAACCCACTTTTGCCCCACCCTGAATCACCCATGCCCATCTCCACAGTGTGTTCTCGGCTTAGAAAGGGTGTACTTGAGGTGGAGTCTGAGATTTAGTTGTCAAAATTGAGTCCAAGATTCTTCAAGTAATTTACCAGAGGCTGAAACCCAAAATCATGAATAAATATTGAATTTGGAAGTATATATGGAAACACTGGGACAGAAAAATATTAACAGCCAGTTTGTTGGTGGTTATGTGAAGTAACATCTAAATGGGTAGGAAAAGTCAGTATTTAGAAATGCAACAACATGAAATCTATCAGAAATTCTATCTGAAAATGAATTACCATAATGTGACTAAAACTTTAAAAAATGAAAATGAAAAATAAAAGAAACAAGAAGAGATGGAGACCATGACTGTCATTGGCTGTCCTGAGATGCTTCCACTGGACACACAGCATGAGACACTGGCCAGTGCTGGGTCCCCAAATGTAAAACAGTTCAATATAAATATTCCCCGAGGAGGTTTGGGTGCACAGAGTACCTTAGTACATACTGGTTTTCATTTATTCATGTATTTGCTTTACTTTTCCTCTCTGACAATAAACTAACTGAAGGTAGGGGTCATGTCATCTCCAATTTAACAATGTCTGTTAGCAAAATTACTAGACATTATCTTACCCACATAATAATCTTACTCACATGGAGTGAGGAATAAGTGAATTTTATTGAATAGCTTGATGAGTTATTCATTGATGTACAAAGGCAGTGTAGGTGAGTCCTGTGTGTCTTTCAAATACTTAACATTGTGTTTTGATAGGTTCAAAACTTCTTCATGAAATTCCATTAGCCACAGCTCGAATTCTATTATCAAGTCCACCTTTTTAAGACTATCAGCCACGACACGCTTGGCATTATTATTAGGCTAAAAAGACTCTTATTTTTGAAAATATATATTTTCACAATACAGTTATTTGCACCAGATGCTTCTGGTAAAAGGAACCAAAGTATTGAGGAGTTATATGGGATCAGGCAGTTTAGGGTAAGGGCTGCAGGGAGGGAAGAGGGTAGAGAATGCAGGAATGAGCCAGATGGTCAGGATGTGAACAAGATAGACTGACTGTACCAGTCACCGGCAGAGCTGCCCTTCTTTCAGAACCCAAGAGTGGGAACTAAGAGCAGGAAGAGGAGGGCAAAAGGAGATTGGCTGGTGTTATTTTTGAAAGAGCCAATAGAAGGCATGAGCAGGAAATATAAACCCCTAGACCACTGAGTGTTGGTGGCAACCCATTTCGGGACCCCTCTTGCGTGCTGAGAGCTTTGTTACTTTCGCTGTAATAAACTTCACTTCCCTTTGCTTACCCCTCATTGTCCATGAATTCATTTGTCTACTTCTCAAGACAACAAACCCAACAGCTCAGAGCCCTGGGTGATTCTGGTTGTTGAAGGAAAGGAAGTCAACTTCCTCCTGGACACTGGAGCCACCTATTCCGTGAGCGACGTCTCGGGAAACCTGTAACTAGGCAATTCTCCCAGCCCCTCTGCAGTAACTGGGGTGATTTCCTCTTCTCACTGCCTTCTTGATCATGCCAGAAAGTCTGACCCCCTTTCTGGGGCGAGATATATTAGCTCAATTGGGTACTACAATACATATGGCCCCAGAGCAGGCGTTATGCCCGCCCCTGATTGAAATTGAGATCAGCCCAGAAGTATGGGCTACACAAGGAAAGGTGGGATGGGCCACAGGACCACTCCTGTCCGAATACATATCAAGGACCCAACCTCCTTTCCCCACCGGAAGGAGTCCCCCTGAAGCCTGAGGCTAGAAAAGGCTTACAAGTAATTGTAGAAAACCTGAAAACAGGATCTCCTGAAGCCCTGCAATAGCCCTTGCAACTCCCCCATCTTGGGAGTACACCTAGCAGGGAATGGAGACTGGAATAGGATCTCCGCCTAATAACTGAGGCGGTGGCACCCTCACACCCCGTAGTTCCTAATCCATACCCTGGGCTGTCTCAAACCCCTCAGGACCCTGAATGGTTTACGGTATTGGACCTCAAGGATGCTTTTTGCTGCATTCCCCTTGACCGGGACTCACAGTAGCTCTGCATTTGAGGATCCCTCTGACCAGCTACCCCACTAACTTGGACTGTTCTGGCCCAGGGGTGTAGGGACAGCACCGCCCCCGCCCCCCACCCCTTGCTTGGTCCGGGATTAGTGCAGGATTTAAATCAGTTTACTCACAGGCTAGGATGCTACAGTAGGTGGATGATCCCTCTGTGCCCCAACCCAGGAAACCTCACAGGAGGCACACAGGCTGAGAGGGGACCATGGCCCAGCTCTGCAAGGCCTCCATAAAGTGTTAGGGCTAAACCTGACCAAAGGCACCAGGGCATTGGGGGAGGACAGGATCAGACCCATCTCTTCCTTCCCACCCCCTCAGACACTCAAACAATTAAGAGGATTTCTGGGGATAATGGGAGTCTGTAGAAATAGCCAGACCTTTATACCTACTAGTGAAAGAGACTCAAATGAATGAAGGCCGATTTATTGAATGGGAGCCTGAGTCCAAGTGTGTGTTTAACCAGCCCCAGCCTGAGTCTCCCCCCGAGACTCAAACTACATCTAACTGAAGGGGGTGGAGGGGGAGCCTAGGAGTACTGACCCAAGCCCGGGGCCCTGGCCAACAGCCTGTGGGATATCTGAGTGAAGAACTGGACATCGTGGCCAAGGGCTGGCCCGCTTGTTTGTGGATGGTGGCTACTGTGGTGTTGCTGGTTCCAGGGCCACCAAGGTGACCTTAGGAAAGGACTAGACGGCACTTACTCCCCATAATATCACTATCCTCCAAAGGAAGCTTATGGCTTTCAGATAGCCATCTTCTCAAATATCAGGACAACTGTTAGAGAACACTACTAATAGAGTTAGAGTTAGGGTTAGGGCTAGGGCTAGGTTTAGGGCTAAGGTTAGGGTTAGGGTTAGGGTTAGGGCTAGGACTAGGGTTAGGGCTAAGGTTAGGGTTAGGGTTAGGATTAGGGCTAGGTTTAGGGTTAGGGCTGAGGTTAGGGTTAGGGCTAGGGCTAGGTTTAGGGCTAGGGTTAAGGTTAGGGTTAGGGCTAGGGTTAGGTTTAGGGTTAGGGTTAAGGTTAGGGTTAGGGCTAGTGCTAGGGTTAGGGCTAGAGCGAGGGTTACAGTTAAGGCTAGGGCTAGTGTTAGGTTTAGGAATTAGGAGTTATGGTTAGAGTTAGGAATTATGGTTTCGGATAGGGTTGGGGCTAGGGTTAAGTCTTGGATTAGTGTTAGCTTTAGGGTTATGGCTAGGGTCAGCTTTTAGGTTAGGGTCAGTATTAGGGCTTGTGTTAGAATTATGGCTAGGGCAAAGTTAGGATTAGGATTTTGGAGTTAGGGTTAGGAATTATGGTTATTGTTATGATTAGGGTTAGGAGTTAGTGTTAGGGTTAGTGTTAGGAATTAGGGTTAGGAATTTGGGTTAGGGTTAGGAGTTAGGGTTAGGTTTAGGGTTAGGGCTGAGGTTAGGGTTAGGGCTAGGGCTAGGGTTAGGTTTAGGGTTAGGGCTGAGGTTAGGGTTAGGGCTAGGGCTAGGGTTAGGTTTAGGGTTAGGGCTGAGGTTAGGGTTAGGGCTAGGGCTAGGGTTAGGTTTAGGGTTAGGGCTGAGGTTAGGGTTAGGGCTAGGGCTAGGGTTAGGTTTAGGGTTAGGGCTGAGGTTAGGGTTAGGGCTAGGGCTAGGGTTAGGTTTAGGGTTAGGGCTGAGGTTAGGGTTAGGGCTAGGGCTAGGGTTAGGTTTAGGGTTAGGGTTAAGGTTAGGGTTAGGGCTAGTGCTAGGGTTAGGGCTAGGACGAGGGTTACAGTTAAGGCTAGGGCTAGTGTTAGGGTTAGGAATTAGGAGTTATGGTTAGGGTTAGGAATTATGGTTAGGGATAGGGTTTGGGCTAGGGTTAGGGCTTGGATTAGTGTTAGCTTTAGTGTTATGGCTAGGGTCAGCTTTAGGGTTAGGGTCAGTGTTAGGGCTAGTGTTAGAATTATGGCTAGGGCAAAGTTAGGGTTAGGAATTCGGAGTTAGGGTTAGGAATTATGGTTATTGTTATGATTAGGGTTAGGAGTTAGTGTTAGGGTTAGTGTTAGGAATTAGGGTTAGGAATTTGGGTTAGGGTTAGACATTAGTGTTAGGGTTAGGAGCTAGGGTTAGGTTTAGGAGTTAGGGTTAGGGTTAGGGTTAGGAGTTAGGGTTAGGGTTAGGAATTATGGTTAGAAGTCAGGGTTATTGTTATGATTAAGGTTAGGAGTTAAGGTTAGGGGTTAGGGTTAGTGTTAGGAATTAGGATTAGGGTTAGGTTTAAGAATTATGGTTAGGGATAGGGTTAAGGTTAGGGTTAAGGTTAGGGCTAGGCTTAGAATTAAGAATAGGCTTAGGGTTAGGATTAGTGTTAGGAAGTATGTTAGAGTTAGTAATTAGGGTTACGGTCAGGTTTCGGGTTAGGAGTTAGGGTTATAGTCCAAATAAAAACTTGCTGCTTTGTTCTCTAGTCATGTTCCTTCCTGAAGGAAAAGAAATAACATATCATGACCGTTCATGGGTAGTCCTGCAAACCTATGACACTAGAGAAGATTTAATGGAGAATTTCCTAGAATGTCCTGATATGACCTCGCTCAGGTGTGGGTGCTCCTTCTTGGAACATGGAGTGCATAGACCTGGTTATGCTGTGGTCCCTGCTCTGCTGCACGCTCCCCTCCCTGCTGGCACTATCGCTCAGTCAGCTGAGCTGATCACCCTTGTGGGAGCACTGGAGTTGGGGCGGCCGGAGAGTAAATATATACACTGACTCTAAATATGCTTTCTGAGTTCTCCAGGTCCCTGAGGCCATCTAGAAATAAAGATATTTCTTTTCCTTTTTTTTAAAAAAAAATATTTTTATTGATTTCAGAGAGGGAGAGGCAGAGATAGAAACATCGATGATGAGAGAGTATCACCAATGTTTGGGATCAAGCCTGCAACCTGGGCGTGTGCCCTGACTGGGAATTGAACCATGACCTCCTGGTTCATAAGTGCATGCTCAACCGTGAGCCACACCAGCCAGGGTGTAAGGACACTTCTTGACCCCCATTAGATCCCCTAATAAATACCATAAGGAGATTGGTCGGCTCCTGTCCTCAGTACACCTCCCCTCAGAGGGAGCTCCCCTCACATTGCTAAGGTCACCAGAGGAGCTGATTAGGCCACGAAAGGAAATACACTAGCTGACCCGGCTGCCAAGGCAGCAGCCAGAGCAGGACTCTAGTTCCTTGGACTCCTTAGCCCGTGTGGACTTGGTTGATCGTGTAGCCCTTGATTACCTCTTGGCAGGACCAGGAGGCGTCTGTGCAGCGATAAACAATACTTGCTGCACGTATGTCAATAATCCCGGCCACATGGAGACAAACATAAGGACATTTTATGAACAAGCAGAATGACTGTATAAGTACAACCAACGGGCCCAGACACTGGGTGGTCTCTCTCTCTCTCTCTCTCTCTCTCTCTCTCTCTCTCTCTCTCTCCCTGGCTGCCTAGCATACCTGGGCTCTTACCCTACCAGGCCCCCTGATCTCTGAAGTGCTCTTCCTAATTTTTGGACCCTGCATTTTTAACAGCTTAGCCAAATTTGTGCATTCTCGCCTAGAATCCTTCAAACTACAAGTGGTTATGGAAATGGACCCCCCACATGGGTAACCTGATTTTCTGTGGCCCTCCAGATCGTCCTCTCCTGGCAGAACCCTGCTTGTCGGCTCCTCACAACACCCCCCTGCCCCCCACTCAGCAGGAAGCAGCCAGAGTGACCATCATCCCAAATCCCTTATGGCATTTAGGTTACTGCATTGGGGGGGGCGGGGGGTATGAGAAGTTAGTGGGATCAGGTAGTTTAGGGTAAGGGCCTGGGGAGGGAACATGGTAAATTAGGAGGGAATGAGCCAAATGGCCAGGATGTGAGCAAGATAGACTGAATGGACCAGTCACCCCCTGACCTGAGAGTGGGAACTAAGGGGAAGATGAAGGCAAAAGGAGATTGGCTGGTGTTATTTTTGAAAGAGCCAATAGGAGGCAAGAGCAGGAAATAGAAACCCCTAGACTAGTCAGCTTCTGTGGGAACCCTATTCGGGACCCCTTAGCCTGCTGAGAGCTTTGCTAACTTTCGCTGTAATAAACTTCGTTTCCCTTTGCTTACTCCTCCTTTGTCCCTGAATTCATTTGTCCGCTTGAGACAAAGAACCCAAACCAAACCAACAGCTCAGACTCGTGTCTCACTGTGACCTCTCTCATCAGCAGGATCAAATCCTTTGCTTTTACAAGTGAATATTTGCTCAGATGGCTAGCAATGTGTGTGGGCTCTAAGAAATGAAGTTAAACCCTGTCTCTCTTGTCTCCAACTTGTGACCAGAAAAATCCAGCATGAAATTAACTTCAAAATGTGTCTTAATTAGGGATTATTAATGATCAAGTTATACAGTTTAATTAAAATCATTTATTCTCAGTAAAATCAAACATATCATTGAGTTTACGTAGAAATACAATTTTCAACGGGATCTTCATAAAAATTCACTGGTGAAACAAATTTTCATAATCAATGACCAATTATGGACTGTTTAATCATGCCAGTAGCAGAATTGATTACCTGATTACCATTAAAAATTGGTAATGTATCTTAAATGTGCAAATACCATCTTAAGTATTTTATTATGTTACCATTGATAATAAATGGCCACTAAATATATTCCTATTACATAAAGCTTTTTAAAGTACAATAAAAATACAAATTCTATCTGTTAAAAAAAGCCATTGATATGGCTTCTAAACGTCCTCATTATACAAATTCCAAAATACTATATGACAAGCAAAATTATAAAGACTTTTCTTTATGAAACATATACTACCTTCTAATTAAGGTACAACCTAACAGAGACCAGGAAACAACCAAGAAGGCTTACATATATCATAGAACCTTATGGAGATACATACAAATAGAATATTGCATAAGCTGTTCGATTTCTTTTCCTAGTGAAAATGTACCTTTAGCACTTGAAGAAAATTTCTGAGAGTAAAAGAGAAGGAGAATCTGTTTTGCAGGTCTCCCAGCGATGTAGCCTCATTCATGGTTCTCACATTGCGATGAACCAAATGATAAGTTTTAACCGTAAATTTTGGTTGCACTGAGTAACAATTATTATTCAAGTTAAAGAGAAACTGAGCAGCAACTTGATTTTTGTGAAAAAAAAATGAGATTCTAATGTCAACAACAAAACATTAAATTTGCTAAATAATATTGGTGATTCATGAAGAGGAGTTTCTATAGATTGTATAGTATCAAAACTAATGAGACATCACAATATTTTGAGACAAAAATATATTTGGTAAAATAAATACGGTAACAGACAGTGCAGCTATAGACAGCAAACATTCCAAATGCTTTTTCAGGAAACATGAGATCGAAGGATGTCTATATGTTTAGTAACGTAACTTATCTCATTAGAACTTAAACTGTGTTTGCTAAAAAGGAAATTTTACAGTTTCCCACAATATTTGTTTATGAAATAAAATATTTAGAGTATAACGGATGATAATGGCTAACATTATTACCTTGCATCTACCAATACTCTACATACATTTGGTTTAATTATAATAGGCATTTATATGTTTGTTATTTCACCTACCAAAAATGACCTGGTGGCATTATATTCAAAGTTTACATTTTCTCAATGATAGGAAACAGCGCTTCATACATAAAATGACATCTGGTATCATGTTTATTAGTTTGAATATAGTATTCAGTTTGGCATTGGTATATCTCTTTAGGACTTTCAAAGGTTTCATTAAGGTATGGCTTTTGGGAAATCAGCACTAAACTAGCAGCCTGGAGTCTGAACACAGATTTCAAGGTGCGAACGCCGTAGAACTCAAACACAAGAGAGATATTTGGATCATTTGTCCTTTGAGTAGAAATTCTTTTACAACAGAAACAGACAGGAACACAAAAGAATACAGTGAGTTGTCTTTAAAATAAAATGTTACAGATCAATAGTGAAGGCATGAGGAAATTTTACGGAAATAATTTTCAGAAAGTGAAGATATTAAAAAATATATTGGCACATGGATAAGACCTGCCGTAAAGTAATCACAGACGTATGTGCAGATCAAACAAATCTAACATGAACCAGGCACTCTCCTCTTGACATCAGCACTTGCTGTCCACGGGGTCCAGACAAAATACCGTGCCTTCCAGAGTCAGTCCCATTTTGAACCCCTCCTGTAAAGCAGAGAGAAATCATTAAAGTGGGAGAGCACCCGGCAATAAATAAATAAACACATAAATAAATAAAATCAGTACATCAAAGAGACTATGAACAAAAGTTGAAATCTTCAGGCTTTGAGCAACTAAGAAATAATTCAGTCAGAATGTCGGCTTGTCAAATTTTCACGTAGGTGTACACCCCAGGCAGCTCTTGACACCCATGAGCAGAACAAGCTTTCTTTACGGAGTCCCCATTAAACTAATTTAATGACTATGTAGCATCAGCCTATTGTTTTTTAATACGATTGAACTGTTTCCCGTATTTTACCATTTCTAAGATGTACTGAATTATTTTCCATAATCTTCACACTTATAATTATTTTCTCCTCAGAACAGACTGCATTAACTTGGTGAAGAATACAACATGAGTATTAGTAGCAGAGCACCCCCAAAGGCACGCGGGGACTGACGCCGGTCCACAGTGAGTTAGCGCTTGCTCCGTCACTTGCACTAGTGTGATTATAACTAAAAAAATAATACTTATAATTTGCTAGATTATAGTTCTTTACTTAATTTGCATGTTTTCTCTGATTAGACTGAACATGTCTACATGTATACCAGCCACTTGGTTTTCTTTTGTGAACTACTGTTATTTTTTTAAAATTCATCTGTTGATTGTTTAGTTTCTTAATCATTTGTCTATGTACTTTAATTAAGTATATTTGACATAGTTATATTATTAAACAGAAATTTTAAGAGAACTATGGAAGTTCTTCTGTAAAAGACTATATGTTTATATAAAATATACCCTTATAAAAATTTCTCTCCAAATAAAAAGTCTGATATTCATATTTCAAACATTTAAATCTGTCTACTGCTTATGAAATGTATTTGAATATTTGCTGTGTCTACTGTACTGGTACATTGATCCTCCAAGTTATTAACCAGTCAACTTCACATCACTTAATGCACAATTCTTTCACCGTTCACTGACTTGCCAGGTATTAAGTTATTATAACTTACAAGGTGTGCTTCTGGGCTGACCATACTATTTTATACTGATTTCCCTGCTGACGTCATGTACCAGAAGTTTAAATTATGTCAAATGAAAAACCTGAGTTATTGATTTCAAATAAATATCTAACTTTCTAGCAATTTATAATGAAATATGGCTTAACATTTTTTTACTAAACTGTACATGTATGAGATGTTTCTGTGACCTTTCTCTGTCAATAAAAAAGGGAAACCAAATATTTCAGTAGTCTTATTAACTCAATATGATGGTTTATGACGCCTATTATACTGTATAAATGTTTACATTCTATGCAAAGATAAAAATAGTAGCTAACTGTGCATTCGACTAATTAAGCTAACAAAATAAATAATAGAATCATCATTGACTTCAGATGAAAATATTATTTTACTTTAATTGAGGTGACCTTGCAAGTTATTCCTGGACTCAAAGACATAGGCAAGCAATGATATGGACAACACAATAGTGACTATGTCATTGAGAAAAATACTTTAAAATATGGGTTGTAAGATCCCTTGAAACACAATTAATAATCAGATACATCCATATGAAACTGCTGTTTGAATATTTCTTAAACAAAGCATGCAAATGTTACAGTTTTAGCTTTAAAAAGTTGCAAGCTGTTTAAAATTATTATGAAAATAATATACCAACCATCTCTGGCGCTACCCACCATGAAAGCAGAAAAGAATGAAGAAGACATTAAGAAAATATTAGAAGTGGCAAAAATGAAAGTAACAGCAAAAAATACCACAGCTTAACATTCTTTGTCTAACACATGATGAAGTCATTCCAATACAGTGTTTCTCAAAGCTGAGTGCCTACAAAGATCTAAAGCTGTAGGCTTATCTTCAAAAATGTATGGAAAATTTTTCAATTTTGTGAAAATCTAAAAAGCATTGATAAGAAAGTCCTCTTTATGATTTGTATAAACTTGAGAACAAATACTATCACATCAGTGCCTATAGGTGTATTCGTCCTCACAAAAGCATAGCAATGGATTCCATGTGGCAGAAATAAAGCGTTCCTGACAAGTTACCGTGCCCTATTTGGGTGAAAGTTTCACAGTATTTGGAATATAGCAAAGAGATGGGGACCCTGAGACGAACAGAAGGTTTGATACTGGTGATTTCAGTTTCAGCTAAATGACATCATTCATCCTGTCATATCAAAGTTCTTAACTTGGATTTTATTCGGTGTTGTAATTTTTTTACTTAATTATGATTTTTGAATTAATATTTGCCTGAGAGCTTCAAGGATATGTCTTTGATAAAAACTAGCATATAATAACTTCACCAAATTATGAAGAGAAAATGAAACAGGAGAACTTAGTGTTTATAAGAGCATAGATTAATCATGGCCCATTCTATAGAGCTCTTAAAACCAGTATCTTCAAACTTCCAGAGCAGCTCAAAACTGGAAAATGAAAGGGAGAGAAAGAACAAAACCCAACTGAACTACATTCCTAAAAAGCTGGGGGCTGGGCGTCTGCTTTTCACCGAGAGCCCAGAGTCATGCACTGCCCTGCAATGCCTCTTTCAGGAGAGGCTGGCGTGAGCCTGACAAAGGCTTTCCTTCAGCCACCCATTCACAGTTTTGAAATTCATAATTGTTAAGACTGAGATAGAATCTTATAAATCCAGTGTAATGACCTTTTAATTCTTGGATTTCAAAATAATGAGCCATTAGACTCCATGCAATTTTGCACAAGAACATGAACCATTTCATTGCCATTGCAAGTTGCACCATTAAGAACTAAACCAAACCTCATCCTTAGCATCTGCAGGAGTGTTTATAGGACTAAATGCATATTATTATTTTAAAGTAATTATTTTAAGTAAGTTTTCATAGTGATAATAACTCAAGGAAAGGATAATGTGGGTATACAGGATCACATATTAAAAAGAAAAATCCATGAATGGGCCAATCTGTTGGAGAGTCTATAGAATCACATACTAAAGAGAGAACCCCAGGCCTGGGCCGATCTGCCGGGTAGTCACCTGCATTTCATCGAGTTTTGATTGAATGTCTGGAGGGAAGTCGCCTGCCGCACAGCTGAACGGGTCAAAGGGCTCTGCTCCAAACAGGTCTCGTTCTGGACAGAAGACAATGACGTGGTGTATGAACAACAGGCCGGTCGCGCAAAGAAACCCCACATGACAAGCGAGCCGCTCACCCTGTGCGCTGGGCTTTCCCAAGCTCAGGCTTGTTAAATACCAACCAGAAGCACAGACTCACTTTAGGATGCGTCTTTAACTAGCGCTTCCTAATATCAAATCCACCGAACACTTGATAATTAATGCACTACAATACCTACATGTTATTAAAATGAATGTGCTCCTCACCGAGACGTCCCCATTCCATTCACGGACCTGGTTGTGAAGCAACGCGCAGGACTGACGAGCCAGGAGGCAGTTTTACTCAGAGTTCACGTATGAATCTCAGAAAAAATTTAAGGGATCGCATCTCATGTGGTGTGAAATCATGTCACCTTCCTAGAAAACCCTTGATCCCAGTATCATCCCAGCATCAAAAAGCTCCCTGTACATATACTTTAAAGTATACTTTTTCTTAATCACAAAGAAGTATCCAAGTTAAAATCAATGGCTGTGATTGATAAGGCTATGACCTATTATTTAATTGAAAAAGAAATTTTTTAATGGTTTAAGACATTTCTTTCCTCTGAATCAATTCAAATAAAACCCTAACAGCCTATAAAGGAATTTCAAGTTATCGATGGGCCTGGGAAGTTATAATGTAGTAAGACTTTCATTTTCAGGAAACTGTAACCACACTCTAAAGTCAAGGCTGTGTAAGAAATACTACCTAAGCTGCTTGTATCCTGGACATCGCTCCTTTCCTCCCATTATTCTTGCTTCTCCAGTTATAACTTTGGGGCATCAGATTCATATATGAAATAAGTTAATAAATGACAAATGCTTAGAAGTCCCTGGTTCTGGTAAGGATTGTATAAACCAGTGATTCCCAAAGTGGGCGCTACCGCCCCCCGGTGGGCGCTGCAGCGATCCAGGGGGGCGGTGATGGCCACAGGTACATTTGGGGGCGATGAGTAATTGCTATTAAAATTAAAAAAAAATAATTTCTAGGGGCTGAGTAATATTTTTTCTGGAAAGGGGGCGGTAGGCCAAATAAGTTTGGGAACCACTGGTATAAACTTAAGAGGGACATATCATTTATCACCCAAATAAAGACACTTTGAAGAGTGAGAGGTCTCCCACCAGTTATAAAACAGCGGTAAAGGAAGAGTGTCGGACACGCATAATGACAAAAAAGAGCACATGACAGTATCATGATATTGGCAACCTTTTCTAAGAACACGATGATGTGCTTAGAAGTCCCTGGTTCTGGTAAGGATTGTATAAACTTAAGAGGAACATATCATTTATCACCCAAATAAAGACACTCTGAAGAGTGAGAGGTCTCCCACCAGTTATAAAGCAGCGGTAAAGGAAGAGTGTCGGACACGTAGACGGACAAAAAACAGCCCATGACAGTATCAGGATATTGGCAGCCTTTTCTAAGAACACAATGATGTGTGTATTGGCACAAAATATATCCAGAGGAATTTACGTATACATCTCAAATTAGGTCAAGTATTGAACACTCCCATCAACAGATTTTTAAAGTCCCCGATGTTATTCCTTCGCATTTACGTTCGTCTTCTAAAGTCAATGACCGCCTCACATGGGAATAGACGTTACGTTTCACAAAGGGACACACACCAACCAGGGCCCTGCCGTGCTGTGAGCCTCACGCTAACACTTCAGAGTCACACTGAAATGCGTTCCTGTGATGCTGAGAGGGTGCAGGAGAGCAGACTGTGTAAATTCTCTTTCCTTCGGGTTCACTTTGGACACGGTGCCGGTGCCTGATCACGGCCCGTGGGAACCATTCTTTCGGTTCTGTGACAGGGCGCAGGTCACACATTCAAGATAATAACAGCGAGTGTCTGCCGGCTGCTTTCCAATTCATCAAAAAGAGACTCTCATGTTCCTTCTAGATTCAGAAGGTGAATCAGAAAAGCAACGCCTTTCAAACATTTCAGATGTCAAAGAAAGAACGCTTCTATAGGAGTAATAAATGAATCATGGAATGCATAGATTTATGTATTTCTCCCACTAAGCTTATCCCAAAATTTACACTGAGTTCCATGAGACATGTCAAAATCATGACAATTCCCAGCAGAGTTGTTTTTAATCATTAAAACATTAAAAATACAGCCCCAATATAACCCAATAAAAATATGTCAATGCTTTGTATTATGATATAAATAATCCTACACCAAAATGTCATTTTCATACAATTTTACGTCTAAATCATGTCTTTAGTAGTATACTCTGAACTATGAATGTGACACATGTATACTTTGTAAACATAATACTGTATGCACATGGAAACATAACCCTTTGGTAATTAAAAAATTTAATGAGCCCGGTCTGTGTGGCTCAGTGGCTGAGCTTTGACCTATGGACCAGGAGGTCTCGGTTTGATTCTCGGTCAGGGCACAGGCCCCGGTTGCGGGCTCAATCCCCAGTGTGGGGCGTGCAGGAGGCAGCCGATCCATGATTCTCTCTCTCTCATCACTGACGTTTCTATCTCTCCCTTCTTCTCTGAAATCAGTAACAAAAATGTTATAAAAAATGTTAATGAGCTTGTTAAGATATCTAATTCCACATAAAGTATCAGTTGGCCATCACAATGTACACAAGCGCAGCAGGCACAGTGACCTGTGTCGGAACTTACTGATCCCAGCAGCTCTGCCAGGCACTGGGGGCGGCTGCGTGCCGTTGGGCGTGGGCACCGCCGGTGGGTGGGAGGTGGGGGAAAAGGGAACCATGTCGAAGATGTCCGTGGAGGGCGACTGAGGCGACACGCTGCCGGCCTGCGGTGAGAGAAGGTAAGTGAGTTCATGTGGACACACTGCCATCGAACTACTTCATAGACATGCAGACGTATGGACAACAAATTCTGTGAGCCAAAAACAATGACATATTGGCAATTCATATGGTCCAAACAGCTATGCTAAGTGCTCATGGGCAAGAGAGCAAGAGAAAATTTCTGCAAAAATGTCCTCAAAGATGAGGGCAAACCTAGTGACGATACTGTTCTCGGGAGATACGGAGCATGCGCTGGATTTTCTGTGCATCCAGAATAACTGCCATTTGTATCAGAGACTGAACATGCTAGAAACTATAGAAAGCATGATTTCAGTAATAGATCTTGCATAAAATTATAATTTTAAACAAAAATAATTGAACATAAGTGATGTACCTTCTTAGATATAACCATATAAATGCAATGATAACAAGTTTCACAGTTCTTAAGGGTGTGTTTTAATTTATATTTATAACCACAGTGACAGCCAACTCTTAGACACATTGCAGTGCCTTTTCTGCTGAGTAAAATTTCACCAAGTTTTTTATAATAAAACCCTACCTTGTGGTTTAAGTTAATAATCACCGAATACACCACCAAGATCATTGCTATCTGAGCCAGTCTGGGCCAGGGCATAATGACAGAATGAAATAATCATCACTTTGTCATTCAGGGGAAAATGCACACACGCATATGCCACACACGCACACACACGCACGCACACACGCGCGCACACACACATGCGCACACACATACACAATCCATAGAAAGGAAAGAAAGAAGTCCCACATTGGAGAGGGATGGTGAGGAAATTTTTCCTTTCCCTCTGAGAACGTAGACAGAGAATGCTTCGAGTAGCTCATATTAAAGGGACAGCTCTCAGAATGCATTTATTTTTCTGAGTCGCAGACGGCGAAAACAATGAAGACTAATAAGGCTGCTTATGTGTGGAGATGACAGGCCTGCCATTAGCAGGATTGCAGGTGCATGTTTCCACGCAGGAAAATCGCTGTCATCTCCCCCTTTACCATCCTTTCCTTTAACATAAACACTGTCCAAACCCTCAGGCAGCCTCACCCTCACACCGTCCTCCTCCGGAACGCTGCTCTGCGAACCCCCTCACCTTCCTCAGAGTATCAAGAACTCACATCTCAACTGCAGTCAAAACAGAACAACCAAAGATGTCTCACTCTGTCCCTCTCTTTTCCTCTCTCATCCTTTCTCTTCCCTTCCAGGCTCAGCTCCCTGAGGAAGGCACTACCTCTCCTGCCCCAACTTGTACTCCATTCAACCCTCGACACCTATCAAGCTAGACTCTGCCGTTTAGGCATGAACTCGACCGAAACTGCTCCCGCCAACGTCACCGATGACCTCCTGTCCCACCTGCTGCATCAAAGGGTCCCTTGAGGTCCCCGTCCCCTCATCTTTCTGGGGGTTTGTGCACCACCCACACCCTCCGCCTGGAGCTCTCTGATGTCAGGTGGCCAAAGGAGGCGAACACGGCAGACCAAGGCCCAGATCCCAGTGTTCAAGACACACCCGCATTCCCACTGCCTCTCACAGCACAGCTGGCAGAATTAAAGATCAGCGGGAAGTAAAGAGAAGTTTCCGTGTAGAAAATTACATGCGGTCTCAGGGTGCGGCTCTCGCTGACGGGCCGGGGAAGGCCACACTTAGGAGGCGGCGGTGTCATCCCCAGCGACAGCCTGGAGGCGGCCGCGCACGCAGGGGTGGAGGGAATGGGAAGAAGGTTTAGACAGGGGGGCGCGTCCTCACTCGAGCGCCAGAGCGGGGACGCACAGCTCTGAAGCCCGTGGGCAGACACTGTGAGCAGCAGCTGGAAGAAAGGACAGAGAGAGGCTCTCAGGAGAAGACGGGGGGACAAGGAGGAAAGTGCACACGGAAACTTGTTTGGAAAATTACAGCGTGTGGGAAGGACAGGCGACTGGGGAAAATGTTACTAATGTTGAAAGGAATATCTGAGTGAGGAGTCTAGTAGAGCTGATGTTCCTGTTGTGACTGTCCTTAAATTCTGGACCCACTGATTTGGCCTTGTCTCGGGGCGATGCCCGGGCTCCCAGTTACTTTGCTGCTGAGATGAGTTCTGTGCCCACACGGAGCTGGTCATTGCGCAGAAGCTATTGGACACGAGTGAGAGCCCGCGTCTGAGATCCCTGCTCCTGGGCGCCTGTGGCTCCTTCTCCAGGAGGTGGGGGCTGGGACATGCGTGGGGGACGTGCGTGGGGGACACGCGTGGGGGACACGTGTGGGGGACACGCGTAGGGGACACGCTTGGGGGACGTGCGTGGGGGACATGCTTGGGGGACGTGCTTGGGGGACCATTTCAGCTTTGAGCTGTGCCTACATAAAAGGTGTGGAGGTTTGACTCCCAGCAGTAAACGCTGAATGAAAGACTGAACATTTCTGTGGTGATGTCTATAGAAATATGAGCATGACACCAAAATTTTACTTTATGCTGTTATTTTGGTGCTATCAACCTTCCAAGACCCTTTTAAAAATGTAAAACAACTTTAAGGTTAAAACATAATTTATCAAAATTATTAAAATAGTAGAGGTTCAATATTCTACTTAGAATTAAATTTAAAAAGCAAATTATTTATATTTATTAATATGAAGGTCTAAATTAAAAATTTCTCATTAAAAATGGTTAAATAAGACTAAAGATGGGAAATATAATGGTAATGTAAAAAGGTTCCAGCAATACGTTCTATCCTGCTATGCTAATTCATGCTTTTAAAGTCCACTGTTAGGGCACATTTTCGATATCACTTTTTATTTATTTATATTTAATTTTTTAATTTTTAAAATATATTTTTATTGATTTCAGAGAAGAAGGGAGAGGGAGAGAGAGAGATAGAATCATCAATGATGAGAGAGAATCACTGATCAGCTGCCTCCTGCACGCCCCACACTGGAGATCAAGCCCACAACTTGGGCATGTGCCCTGACCGGGAATCGAACCATGACCTCCTGGTTCATAGGTCCATGCTCAACCACTGAGCCATGCTGGCCGGGTTACATCACTTTTTAAATAAGTAACAACTTCTAGAATTTAGAACTTACAGCATCATGGATGTATTTTTTCAGCTTTCCATTTGTTTATATTGGTTTCTTCGTTATAAGACCTATTATCATCTTATATGTTCTTACAAGAATTCTGCAAATCGAATGGCTACCATGTCTACTATCTCAGAGAGGAAAACTGAAACAAGGAGAGATCAGTGACTGAATCAGGTGCTCATGGTCGGAACTGGAATGGAATATGTATTTTTTCTTCCCATGAGACAAGGGTTTACTTCTCTAGATCGTCTTTTGGAGACGTAACAGTTATGAAAGTGACGCTGTGGACTGGTCAGCGTGTTCTGTGGGCACCAAGTGTTCCTGAGTCAACGCTCATGTTTAAAACTGATGCCTTTGTTTAAAGATTCCCAGTGGGCTTGTTGTGTAACGGAGCGTTTGCACCATCTGCCCTTGCCCATCTCCACTGCACTCGTCGCTGAGAAAACGCCAGAGGAAGATAAATGTTTACTCGCAGCGAATCCACTTTTCAGGTCGCAGTCGTCCTGCCCGGCTCAGTCAGTGGCCACGCAGCCGACCACGCGAAGGCAGGGTTTGCCGGTCTCACTGGGTCTCATGGAGGGAAGATATCATGTTCCTCAGCAACAGAACGCCCAGTGGGTCTCAGGACTACAACTTTGTTCACTTAACTTCCTGGCAAGAGTCTGATTTGGTTAAAAGCTCCTCGAGCCAGAAATGTACAATGTAAGCACCCAGACACGAGAATCAAGAGGAGGGATTTGATGTCACTCGCTGTGCCCACATCTCATAATGAAGCAACCCTCTGGAGGCGGCCACGAGGCCAGGAGGGCAGAATAAACCACTTTTCTGATATAAATACAGGCAGCGCTGCCATGTGAATGCAATAAATGGAAATCAGATTGTTCCGAGATAATTAGTACCAAATGGTGGAAAACCAACCTCTGATCTGCTGCCAAACCAGCAGAGCCCAGCGCAGAGCAAACAGCACAGCCAAGTAACGGAAAGTTCTCGCTGTATCGAAACGCTGTCCTAAGAAGGACCCGACTTCCAAAAGCCCCGGGAAGCCGCCCACGGTGTCGGTGGACACAGAGGCATGGACACAGCCTGTCGAGGCGACTTCACTCGGCGGAAAAGGGACCGGGGACCACCGTCGTGTGTCCAGGAGACACGCCAGCGTGCTGGTTGTTCGGTACAAGCAAAGACACAGCTGTGACTTTACACGCGAGAAAATGAAAAGCAGGAGTGGTCTTCATTCATCACTTAAGGAATTGGCTTTAGGTGAAAAGGGGTTTGGGATATTCATATCTATTAAAGATACACCTTTTTCGTCGTGAAAAATGTCTTTTCATTTTAATACTGAGAGCAAACAAAAGAAAAAGTCTCTTACTTGTTTTCTCTGGCTAGAACTAAACTACTCCTTCCGCGCTCCAGGAGCAGACTTATCCCGGGAGCATGAACTGAAACCACCGACAAGCGTCCCCCCGACGACAGAGGAAGAGCAAACGCTTGCATTCGGGGCCACACCACAGGCAGGTCTGTCTCTCCTGCAGCCACTGAACAGCTCCGCCCAGTAGGCAGAACTCACGTGAGCAAGAGTGAAATTCTGCTTCTTACTGCCCCCGCCCCCACGTCATGTCTACTTCAGAGGGCGGCACCCGTGCAATCCTGGCCGCTCTCTCACTCCACGGCGCCCACCAGCCATCAGGAAATCCTGCGAACTCCGCCTCCACGCGCATCAGGAACCACGCTCTGCTGACGGGCTCAGCTGACAGACGTCTAGACCGACTGGCCTCCTCCTGCCCGCTCCACGGCAGGAGCGGCCTGGCCAGTCTGGGACCTCACTTTGGCCTCTTGACATGCTTTTTTCAATTGATTTTTAGAGAGAGAGGGAGGGAGAGGGAGAAGGAGAGAGAAATATCCATGATGAGGGAGAGTCATGGATCGGCTGCCTCCTACACGCCCTACTAGGGATCGAGCCGCAACCCAGGCTGTACTCTGACTGGGAATCAGACCTGGGACCTCTTGGTCCATGGGACAGTGCTCAACCATTGAGCCACACCGGCCGGGCACTGTGGCCTCTTCATAGCCTGTGGTGCGGGCAGCAGCCACATGATGCCCTAATCCCGACTTCTCCGTCGGTGCAGTTAAACCACAACAACAACAGCAACACTAAGAGCTTCGCCCTGGCCCACGGGCCCCGTGAGGCCCAGACTCGGACCTTCCGCGTCACTTCCACGTTGTCGGCTCCCCCTCCAGGCGCAGGCCTGTGCCTGTTCTCAGCCGTCTGCCCTGACTCATCCGCCGCCTCCATTCGCATGCCACCTGCGCAGCAAGGGCCGCCCGACAACCATCTCTCTAAAAGGCTCCCGCCCGTTCTCTTCCTTTCTGCTCCATGTCATTCAGAGCCTCTCTCAGTGTGGTGACTGCCCGGGGGATGGGAGGGGGAGGGGAGGTGGAGGAGAGCAGGGGGGGTCAATGGTGATGGAAGGAGCCTTGACTTGGTGGGGGGGACACGCAAAACAAGGTACGGATGATGTGTCGCAGCGCCGTGCCCCTGAAACCTGTATGATTTTGTTCACCAGTGTCACCTCAATAAATTCACCAAAAAGAAAAATACATAAAATGGGGGAGGCGAAAAAGTAGTAAACTTGGTGAGAAGCACCTGGTAAAGGCAGTGAAGAGAAAGCGGTCCGAAGGAACAGCAGAACCAGCCGGACCGAGGAGGATGTGCCAGCACGGCGTGTGCATGACAAAAGCTCGAGGGCACAGGCCTCACTCCGTCCGCTCACCTGGCCCTATCGCCCCCCAGGCACCAACTACTTGCCAAGCAGTGGGAATACCCCCGGCTGCAGGGGACGATGGGGCAGGGGGTGCAGAGGGAAGCACGTGTTTTGACCCACTTCCAGGGCACAGCAAGTGTGAAACCCTAAATATCTCCTCATAGAAGCATTCTTCAGGGTGATGAGCTGGGGAAGCATTCTAGCGCTGGATGGCAAACATAGACCTATGTGCTAAAACGTGTTCCCTGGGTCAGCCTAGTGACTGAAGCAAAATGAACTTGCACATAAAAATCTGCAACAAACATTCTTTTCAAAAGTTTGCAAATGCTATCATTGTGTCTCGGCTCATAGTATATGCCGTGAGTTATACATTAAATGTTTTTAAAATACAAAATAATGCCAAGCTGATGTGGCTCAGTGGTTGAGTGTCAACTTATGAACCAGGAGGTCATGGTTTGATTCCCGGTCAGGGCACATGCCTGGGTTGTGGGCTTGATCCCCAGTGTGGGGCGTGCAGGAGGCAGCCGATCCATGATTCTCTCTCATCATTGATGTTTCTATTTTTCTCTCCCTCTCCCTTCTTCTCTGAAGTCAATAAAAATATATGTTAACAAAATACCAGATTAAGATATACACTATAATGGAGAAAATCATTAGTACACATGATTCAAAAAGAAAAAATATCCTAAATATATTTTGCCTAGGAAAAAATATTGTTTGAACTTCCATCTCCCTCCAAAAATGTTACTTAGCCAAATCACAAAACAATGGTATCTTTCTTGGTATTGGGAAGAGGATCTAACATTTCTGAGAAACCAAAGGGAAATAATTTAACCATAAACATTGAGTGTTGTCTGAAGAGACTACCCTTCATGTTAGTGTCTGAAATACGCTGTGTCGCTCCCCGTGGGAACCGGGATATGTAACATAAGAAAGCAGATCTGGTCTTGGTGATAGTCTAGCTTCTAGGAGGAAGCTCAGTGCTCCAAGGGCAGGTTGGCTGAAGTCAGTGAGTCTAACCTCAGTACATAGTAACCAACAGGAATAAAATGAAAAATATGCCACAAAGAAAAAAATTGAGGGCTGAATTATTCTAGGAAGAAACAACAACAAACAATCAAGTGATACGAGCAACATGGAAAAACAATTCTGATCTGAGCTACCAAGGAAATCTTAAATTTTTTTAAATTATTTTTTACTAGAGGTTTGGTGCATGTAATTCATGGGTCCCAGCATGGCCTGTGCCCTCTCACAGTGCGGGAGCCCTGTGATCAATCGCCCCAAAGAGGTAGGCCCCACCCACCCATCCAGGGCTCCTCGATGGATTGCCCCAAAGAGGTAAGCCGGAGCCGCTGGGACCCGCCCCCGCGCTGTGCATGCAGCGTTAAGTCCCCGCCCACCCGCGCACGCCTTGCCGTGCACGCAACCTCGATGGATTGCCCCAAAGAGGTAGGCCAGAGCCGCTGGGACCCGCCCCCACGCTGTGTACGCAGCGTTAAGTCCCTGCCCACCCGCGCACGCCTTGCCATGCACGCAACCTCCTGGTGATGGATTGTGACGGTGTGAGGGCATCACGGTGTGATGGCGTGATGACTATTTGCATATTAGCTCTTTATTATATAGGATTGATTTCGGAGGAGAGCAGGGGAGAGAAAGAAACATCAATGATGAGAGAGAATCATTGATCAGTTGCCTCCTGCACGCCCCCTATTGGGGATCTAGCCTGCAAGCGGGCATGTGCCCTGACCTGGAATCGAACCGTGACCTCCTGGTTCATAGGTCAACACTCAGTCACTGAGCTCCTCTGGCTGGGTGGACATCTTAATTTTTAATTAACCTTGGGGAGTAGCTGTCCTCTCTATCCACATGCAGCTTTAAATTACTGACCACAGAGTGTTACTAGGAACATCGCCGAACTGATGACCCAGAGACATCCTGTCACCAGGAAATCCTCTTCCCGGGAAAACATGCCCTGATTCTGTGTACTTACTGGGGATGCTGATACCTGCGTTATTCGCAACTGGTTTTCCAGATCTTGTACTTTGTTT
This sequence comes from Myotis brandtii, assembly GCF_000412655.1. Taxonomy (NCBI): domain Eukaryota; kingdom Metazoa; phylum Chordata; class Mammalia; order Chiroptera; family Vespertilionidae; genus Myotis; species Myotis brandtii. The sequence continues at coordinate 143,439 of NW_005358520.1, read as the reverse complement.
TTAAGCTCCACGTTTTCTGCTTCCAAGTCTTGAATCTAAAAGGCAAATGACCATTGGACGGACCTTCAGAAAAGTATTCCTGGGAAATGTCGGCTCTGATAGTGACTGCGTTCACGAGTGGGATTCCCTGTTATTTAAATTGCAATGTGCTGCCTGGTATTATTGGATGAAGCTTGGGGAGTACAGAGTGCTGGGAGCCTGGGCAGACCTATGGCGTTCAGAATGTTTTTACACGTGTGCACCAGGCATGTTCCTAATCCCTCATCTGTGCTCCCTGGGGCGCGGTGCAGTCTCGCCCGTAACCTTGGGGAGTAACCGCAGGCCGGGGAGGCGCTGGCGGGGCGCTGAGGAGCGTGGAGAGGTGGCAGTTCACGGCGCGGGCCCGGCCTGCGTGGGAAACCACTTACCCGGCCTCTGCTGCTGCTGCTGCTCTGATCCCCGTGAGAAGCATCAGGAGTGAAGCAGAGTCACATGAGACACTACGCTCTTGCGGGAATCCAACACGAAATGGTTAACAACCGCGCGCCACGGGCGGGTGATGGTGGGAGGGACAGGGGGACAGTGTGGGGGATGGATGGCGGCCTGCTACGTCTGCCTGATGATATGCGAGTCTCCCTGTGTTGACGTCACATGCGACACGACCCGCTCAGTTTACTCACTCTTTTCTGGAGCCCTGCGATCTGTTTTCTAGTTTCGACATCCTTGCCTCCAGATTCTAGAAATTTCCGGTATGCCAGGTTAAACGCTTGGCCGATGGTTAAAGTGATCTCTTCCGCCTTCATACAAATAAAACAAAGGAGATTTGCATTTAGTGGTCATGTGTCAGGCTGCTCTGTGAACCAAGAAAAGCATTCACATCGGGTACTTCAGAAGGGCAGCAGCTGCGGGTAGAGGAGTGGAAATGAGCAGAGCTCTCGCTGCTGAGTAACAACTCAATGCCTCCCCATGTACGATGTAAAAAAAATAATGTGCCCAGCGTGGCTCTGTGGTTGAGCATCGACCTATGAGCCAGGAGGTCATGGTTTAAGTCCCAGTGAGGACACATGCCTGGGTTGCGGGCTCCATCCCCAGTGTGGGGCGTGCAGGAGGCAGCCAATCAATTATTCTCTCTCATCATTGATGTTTTCATCTCTCTTTCCCTCTCCTTTCCTTTCTGAGATCAATAAAAATAGATTAAAAAAAATAAGACAGACAAACACACTTACTTATGATATTAATATGAAGTTGGGTAAAGTCATTAATTGAACGCTTCACAAACATCACACCAATGAAACCATGGAGGCCCGGGAATTTCTCTTTTAATAAGTATTAAAGTATAAATTCAATTTCCCATATATTTATAGTTATAGGCTATGCAAATGAATACAATTAGAGCAAATAAAACCTTGAGGTAAAAATAATGTAATGAAGCTTTGAGGAAACAGTCCTGGTTGAGCTCATTCATGGAAGTGATGCTAACTTGAGGTTGGAGAGGGAGCTGAGACCCTTGCTTTCCGAAGCCCAGACTCCATCCACCTGAGCAGAATTACTTGGCGAACGGCTACCCGTCGATTCCGAGCTCCAGCCGATCAACATGAACTTGTTTTTTGAAGTGGAAACCGAAGAGCTCTGCTTTGCAAGGCCCCCTTCTGAGTGCTGAGCACCAGGCGGTGTGAGCCATCGCTGCAGGCTCCACGTTTCAGCCTTCAGAAAACACAATGCGCACATGCTCTCTTCAGAGAGAATGATGCCTCCAGGAATCACAATTACGGAAGTCGGTGACAAACAGTGATGATCGGGCAGCAATAAAGTCAGGGATTCTGGCAAGCTTATGTTTAAACGATCACGTAAGCAATTTGATGGGGATCCAATGAAGAGAAGCACTTGACACAAAGCCATAAGAAGGCTCCTGTTCATAATGATCTCTTCTGTTAATGTTTCAAAAGACCCCAAGGAAGTTTATTTCCATGCGGAGGACAAGAAAGACAGCCAAGTGCACTGCTCGGTGTAAGTCAGTGATGGCGAACCTTTTGAGCTCAGGGTGTCAGCATTTTGAAAAACCCTAACTTAACTCTGGTGCCGTGTCACATATAGAAATTTTTTGATATTTGCAACCATAGTAAAACAAAGACTTATATTTTTGATATTTATTTTATATATTTAAATGCCACTTAACAAAGAAAAATCAACCAAAAAAATGAGTTCGCGTGTCACCTCTGACACGCGTGTCATAGGTTCGCCATCACTGGTGTAAGTGGTAAAAGGCTAGTCTATCGCACACATAGAAGCTGTCTGCTTTAGCCTTCTCCGTCACACAGAGGGAACATCTGCACGCAATCATGGTCAAGCAGCACTTGGAGCATTAAACATAATGCATTCACTCAATAGGATACGTTTCAAAAACCACTGGACTGCATAGAAAACTCCTTGTTGTGCACACAGCATTTCTCATGTGGGTAAGCATATCTCTTCTGACGAAATGTTCTATAATGTTCATCAAACTCTCAAAAGGTATTTTGATGCCAATTAGGTTAGCACATTAGATTGCCTTTTTAAAGAGCACTATAGTCTAAAAGACGCATTCACTCAATAGGATACGTTTCAAAAACCACTGGAACTGCATAGAAAATTCCTTCTTGTGCACACAGCATTTCTCATACGGGTAAGCATATCTCTTCTGACAAAATGTTCTATAATGTTCATCAAATTCTCAAAAGATATTTTGATGCCAATTAGGTTAGCACATTAATTTGCCTTTTTAAAGAGCACTATAGTCTAAAAGATACAGATATTAGCATGTTCTACTGAAAGATGGCCTTTTTCTTTAAAGAAAAATTCATTGAGTATCTATTGTCCACCTGTTGTAGGACTTACGTGGACAAATAAAAAAGGTGTTTGTTTTCAAAAAGCTCACATACGGAAAACAGAAATAAACTGCGTGAGGGTGACAATAATACTAGTCCTCTGGCAGCTATGGCAGCCTGAACAATGAGCAAACGCATGAATTAAGTTCTTTTCCTGTCTCAGCCAAGAATGTTGCCGAGGTGAGATGTTCTTCCTTCGTTGAAGACATCAGTGGATGAGCGTCGACCCAGGCACCACGAGGTCACCGTTCCGATTCCCGGTCAGGGCACAGGCCCTGGCTGCAGGCCTGGTCCCCAGCAAGGGAGTGAGGCGGGTGCAGGAGGCAGCTGATCGAAGTTGATGATTCTCTCTCATCATTGATGTTTCTATCTCCCTCTCCCACTCCCTTTCTCTTTATCTAAAATCAATAAAAACATACTCGAGAAAGAAAAAGCCATTGATGGCTGCAACGTGTCTTGGAATTCACATCTTATGCTTTACAACAGGACCTCGGACTATAGAATATAGGTTATGATTAGCATTAGCTTATGCTTATAATCAAGACCCAGGGTTTTCCTTAAGATTCCAGAAGATTAAAGAATCGTTGCAGAACTTAACTTTAGAATTCTCTGATTGTTCTCACCTGCTGAGAACTCTAGATTACACTCACAAGTGAACACTCGCCCCCATGTACAGGCGCACACATGCGCTCACACCTTCCACGATTCTACTACCTTTCACTATGGTAAGCTTTCTGAGTAATGAAAATGAAGAACCATGTTTTCAAAGTGTTGGCTATTTTTAAAGAAGTCGCACAGACGTTATTTCCTGGAGTTTAACATCTTTCTTTGCATCGGATCCATTAACATTCCAGAAAAGACGAACTCTGCTGACCATCACTCTGCATTATGTGCACATTCCTAAGTCATACCTGAGATTAAAATCACAAATAGGTGATATGATTCTAAGATAAATAAATGCACAGCATAAGCAGGGCTGACGCCCTAAAGGTGCAGTTTGCATGCGAGCCTGTGTGCTTGACATGAGAATTCAGTTACGGATGGGATCCCGCAGGCCGACCGGGGGCAGGACAGGCCCATTAGCGAGTTTAAGTAATTACAGGCCTCGCTCACGTCCCAAGACCTGACTAACGCCGGAAGCAAGACATTCCTGGACCGTAACACAACAACCCCCCACGACACCTGCATACGTACACACTTCTCGCTGTCAAAGACGTAGCACAGGTGCTTATTGGACTCGGAATCTTTGCAGATGAAAGTGAAGATCCTCTTGTCCGTCTTATCGTCGGCGCAGAACGATATTCGGTGCAGCTGGCAGTTGTGCTGGACTTCCTGCGAACACGCACAAACACACATGTGAACACACACAAACACACATGAGGGGCTGGTCCATTCCCTGAAACACCAGCTGGTGCTGGACCTCCTGTGAACACGCACAAACACACATGAGGGACTGGTCCATTCCCTTAACACCAGCTGGTGCTGGACCTCCAGTGAACACGCACAAACACACATGAGGGGCTGGTCCATTCCCTGAACACCAGCTGGTGCTGGACCTCCTGCGAACACGCACAAACACACATGAGGGACTGGTCCATTCCCTTAACACCAGCTGGTGCTGGACTTCCTGCTGTGTGGGCAGATGTCGTGTGGGCACAGGTGCCGTGGGGAGAGACAGCAAGGGCCCGACACCTGCTGCCCCGGGGAGAATCTAATCACTGGCCACGGCAGCCGCCAGGCAGCGCGGAACCAGCTCCGCTGTCAGACGGCAGGTGCGAGGGCTCATGACGTCAGCCCTGGTGACAGGACACGCTGACCATGTCCACAGGCAGCAGGCAGCCCAGGACCTTTCCAGAAACAGCACCAGCCTCCGCTTCCTACTCAGCGACCCATTCCTCACGCATCTCTCCCAGCATAGGAGGGACCCTGAGACCAGACTCACAGGGCTCATGCGCTCAGCAGGGCCTAGAGCAGCTCACACGGGCAGGCACAGGCCGCCAGAGCGCAGGCCCAACGCTCCCCCCACAGAACCCCAGGGAGTAAGTGGTCGTCAACTGGGAACCCATCAGTTCCAACCGGTAACAAACATCACGTATTTATTAAAACAGGAATCTAATCATAAGGAAAGATTCGAGAGGGTCTGACATTCAAAAATGAGCCTTACCTTGGTTTTGGGTTCTAGGATTTTTACTCCATAAATTGATATTTGCAACTCAACTTTCGGAATTTTCTGGCCTTCAGATTTCTTGATATGTCTTGCAAACTACAAATGAAAAATTATTCACAAAATTATAATTGTTTCTATGAAGAATGAACACACACAAATATATATATACATACATATGTATATATGAAGTTTGTATTGTGTTGAACTTTTCATTAAATTATTACCCATTATAAAGTATTTTATAAATCCCCCATAACCTCAAAATATTTAGAAATCACAGTACCTATCATTACCATCCTGAAAATCAGATTGATTCCCAGTAACTTTTAGAAACCAGCGTTAATCTGCTTCGATCATGGCATCTATAAACTTGTATTCACGCTGGTTGAGAAAATAAAAACTTGGTGGGAAGATAAGCAGAGATCAGTTTTTTTCCCTACGGACCTTTTTTTTTTTTTTTTAATTAACCCGTTTATTTTTTTGTTTGCTTGTTACTCCGAGGATATTTTTCCATTGAATTTTTTAGAGAGAGTGGAAGGGAAGGAGAGAGACAGAGAGAGAGAAACATCCATGTGAGAGAGACACATCGAGCGGTTGCTCCCGGGGATCGAGCCTGCAACCCAGGCATGTGCCCTTGACTGGAATCGAACCCGAGACCCTTCACTCGGAGGCCGATACTCTATCCACGGAGCCAGACCGGCCCGGGCGACCTTTTGTTGGGAGTGCGGGTGGAGAACGTGCCCCCAGGGCTGCTGGGCCAGCCTTCCCTTTCCAGGTGCTTCTTTGGCGTACGTCCTCCCCAATGAAATCAACGAATAAAATGAAACCGATTCCCACACTCGAAGTCAAGCTAAGAACTGAGTAATCATCCCGACCAGCGTACAGTCCTCAGAGCTGAGCTCCAGTGAGCTTCCTGCAAACATGGACCTTCCAAGATGCTTTCAGAGCAGGAGCGACGGCACCTTCTCACTGAATCGTAGGTGCATGTAAATGCTCGTAGCTTCTGTTATGGAATCAACAAGAAACCAGAACAGCCATGCGCTCCGTGTGTGGGGTTTCTCCTCTCTGCTCACACGGACTTAGTGCCGGAAACAAACCTACAGGGGCCGTTACACTGAACACTAAACAACGTTAATTTTAAGGATTTACTTTGGAACACACACCACTGACATACGCTGCTTCGTGTGAGCGCGCCCCATGCAGCACTCGGGACACACGGCTACTAAGGACAGTGCTCATCGCTTCACTGAGTCACAGCAGACGGAGTGCCCTCACGGGTCTACGTTGCTCCTCTCCCTGCGTGCCTGCCCCCCCCCCGCCCCACCCTCAACCTTTCTTTGTAAGAAATGGAAACGCGGAGAAGGAACTCTGGGAGAGAATCGGACTTCTTCGCCCCCTTTAGCGCCTTCTCAGCATATGGCTCATCCTGGCCTGACTCACAGCACCGAGCAGGGCAGCGTTCGGCTCGTGTGTGTGTGTGTGTGTGTGTGTGCGCGCGCGCGTGCTGTGAGCACCAGCCTCTAACTCGGGGCAGATGTGACTGCAGGGGTGCAGTCCCCAGGGGTACAGTCCCCCGGAGCAGAGAGGCCAGGGCCTCCCCCCCTGCGGCCTGCGTGGGGCGTTGGCTTTATTCTCCTAGGGTGGGATTCTGCACATGAATTCCACTAATTCGGGCCAGAGGGTTTTGTTTTTTGTTGTTTTTTTTTCTTGAAGAGATTTGTTCTGCTTTAGTGAGAATCGAGAAAATCACCGGCTCTCGCCCAAAGAGAGAGGACGGGTGTGCGGGTGTGTCTCCCACCCCCGCCCCCAGTCTCCTTCCCGCGTTGGAGGAATGAGCGCCCTGGGATGTGCACGGGGTGGCTTTCACCATCACCCGCCACGTGGGACCTGGGACCAGCTGTCTGGGCTGCCAGACTCCTCGGCCTCCCGGCCACTCCCTCCTCCCACAGGGGACAAGCAGCGGCCGCCCAGCCTTCCCACAGCTGCACCCACATTCCCGGGACCCCTCCTGGTTCCCCAAGGGCTGGCACAGAACACCCACCAACAGCAACCCATCTGCTGAGCTATTGCTTTTCTGCCAAAAATAAATAAATAAATAAGGAAAGAAGGAATGCAGAAAGGAAGTGGGGGTGGGAGGCAGGAAAAACAGCTGGAGGCCGGGAAGGGGAAACACAGGGAGACAAAGGAAAATCAACATCAAGTATCTGGTCTGAGGCATGTGGAGGCGTGGCCTCTGCTCACGTGAGAGGGAGGGATTGTGTTCAGGGACTCACAGGTCACCCGAGCCAGGACCTGGGTCCTGAATGGTGGGTAGCGGTCAGGTCTGAACCTAGCTCTGCGGCCACCCATCACTAAACGACTCTTCTATTGCACACAGATTTTCTGCGTTTAAAAATGAACTTCTTGCCCGGCCGGCGTGGCCCAGTGGTTGAGTGTCCACCCGGGAACCAGGAGGCCACTAGTTCGAAGGGCACAGGCCTGGCTTGCAGGCTCCATCCCAGCAGGGGCCGTGCAGGAGGCAGCCGACCAGGGATTCTCTCTCCATCATTGATGTTTCCATCTCTCCCTCCCTCTCTCTCTAAAATCAATAAGAAATATTGAAAAACAAACTAAACAGCATCTCATTACAGAGAGAGAGAGTGAAGTCGAATGAAAAGCTGCTGGATTGGATTTCACAGAAGTTGGGAGTTATTCCTGAGCCCAAGGTCCTGGCTTCTCCTATGGACTGAGTCCTCTAAAGCTGATACCAATTGTATTTATAAAAATAAATAGATACTATTCACATTAAATTCCTTACAAAAACACTGGTATTAGATAGAAGTTGAAAGGGTTTTTAAATGGTCAGATTTTATAGAATTTGGTATCTTCTTACATCTCAGGCTAAAACATACTCAAGAGATATAAAATATGATGTTTTGACAAATACATACTCGTTTACAAAAATTTTTATAGTTTAGAAAAATTTATAAACTATAAATTCTCCACAAAATGACAGAAAAGTGGCATACAATAAAATAGATCAGTTTCTAAAATCTTTCTGAAAAGTTATCAGGCATAATTAGACATAGTAGCATGAAAAATAAATTACTGGAAAATTTTTTAAGTTTTCCATCGTATTGCATTGATCCTAAAATTCTCATTCTTTTTAAGTCAAAGGCCAACATATTAATATTGCAAACTTTTAAAAACTTTAGTAACTATAAAATGTTACCTTAACCAAAGCAAGTGAAATAAAATACTTCACTGTAGTGGGTAACAAAGCAGTCAGAATGCGTATGATTAAGAAAAATAAGCAGGAAATTAAATGAGGGATGTGGACACAATGCGAGCACATTTATTTTTCAGTGGAGCCACAGCGCCACCCTCTGGCCATTTCAGCATAACGGCAGAATTAAAAATTCTTTTTAAAAAATATAAACAATATATCGATTTCTGGCCTCTAACACACACACACACACACACACAAACTTAAAAACACGTTAAAAACACTGCTCCATTCATTTTCATTGGTTCCTGAATCGTCACCCTCAGATATACTTTCCAAATCTAAATATTATTTGCAATCACCCAAGTGAAGACGGCTTCTCTCGCACAAACACATTTGTTCTGGAAGGTCCTGGAAAGGCTGAGCCACTACCACCTGGCCGTGCGTTTTTAAACGGCGCCATGTGATGTTTATCTTACTGTCAACCACCTCCCCTCCCTAACAGAGTACATTTCCAAACGTAAAACTGCATTGGAAATGCGTATAAAGTCCCACAAAAACACGCACGTGGCCCAAGTAGGCTTACCGTTGTGAGTACACAAAGCAGCGAGTTTTTCGTGCATTATTATTTATTAACTACCGTATCATTTTCCATAATAACAACTGTAGGCCTACTTTTGCCCCATGCTGTACATAAAAACTAGCTTTGTCTCCAAAGCATTTCATTGCAAGTTTCTCTTTGCATTTTATCTGGCCATGACGTGAGTGAGTCCTTTCGGACTGGGGTTTGGGGTGACGGAATAGAGGCCCCCCTAGATACGAAGAAACACTGAGGTTAATGCCATTATTCTTTTATAAAACATTCTGATCGTAAGGGGAGCTGGACTCCTGCTCAGCGCGGGAAGCATTCTGAACACGGGAACAGAACCGTATTCTGCATGTTGCCCATGAACTGAGACCTCCTAACGTCTCCATCAGCGCTGAGAAGCCTGGCCCAGGAAGGGCAAGTCTGCACCATCCCTACTGCGTGGCGGGAAGAAATGGCTGCCTCGCTTTCCCCCCAAAGGGGAGTGACATCACCTTGGGACCTCACAGCGTATTTACTTAAAACATGAGGACGAATATCCGCAGATAAAATGAATACAGAAAAGTATTATCCATTTCGGTTCCTCACCCAGAACACAAGCCGCCCCGCCTCCATCTGTCCGCAGATTGAACGCTCAGGCTCTGCCTGACGCAGCCCCCAAGCAGAGCAATGCTGGGCCCGTCCGTGGCTTCGCCTGGGCGACCGGAAGCCTTACTCTCCGAAACGGAGTGGAATAGAGAACACCTGCCGCTCACAAAGCAAACAAACCCCCGAGAGCAGCTGGGAGCAGCAGTGACCTGTACACGCGAAGCAAACTGAGTCTGTATCCAATGTCGTCAATAGGTTCTCAAACAGGCACAACGACTTATAACGAGACCAATGTCACCAGAGGCTGGCTGACCGCAGCTCCAGCGAAGTCCCTGGCACCTCATCAGTGTTATAACAAAACGACATTGAGCCCGGCCGGCGGGGCTCAGGGGCGCATTTTATCTGGCCATGACGTGAGTGAGTCCTTTCGGTCTGGGGTTTGGGGTGACTGAATAGAGGCCCCCCTAGATACGAAGAAACACTGCGGTTAATGCCATTATTCTTTTATAAAACATCCCTCAGTCCAGTAAGGGGAGCTGGACTCCTGCTCAGCCCGGGAAGCATTCTGAACACGGGAACAGAACCGTATTCTGCATGTTGCCCATGAACTGAGACCTTCTAACGTCTCCATCAGCACCGAGAAGCCGGGCCCAGGAAGGGCAAGTCTGCACCATCCCTACTGCGCTCTCTCTCCCTCTCCCTTCCTCTCTGAAATCAATAAAAATATATATTTTAAAAACAACATTGAATGAAAGATGTTACCCGAGGGCCTGCTGTTTCAGTGGGATGTTAGATTTTCTTAGTAAGACAGAGATGAGAAGTCTGAGGGAAGCGATGAAGTGTCCACTGATGAATGAATAGATAAAGAAGATGTGACATGTGTGTGAATATTACTCAGCCTTTTATAAAAAAAGGGACATCTTGCCATGTGAGACATGGGTGGACCTTGAGGGCATTATGTGAAGTGAACCAAGTCAGGCAGAAAAAGACGAGTACCATACGGTCTCATATGCAGAATCCAAAACAAAAATGACCCACCCGCCTCCATCTGTCCGCAGATTGAACGCTCAGGCTCCGCCTGACGCAGCCCCCAAGCAGAGCAAAGCTGGGCCCGTCCGCGGCTTCGCCTGGGTGATCGGAAGCCTTACTCTCCGAAATGGAGTGGAATAGAGAACAGGTTTCTATCTCTCTCCCTCTCCCTTCCTCTCTGAAATCAATAAAAATATATATTTTAAAAACAACATTGAATGAAAGATGTTACCCGAGGGCCTGCTGTTTCAGTGGGATGTTAGATTTTCTTAGTAAGACAGAGATGAGAAGTCTGAGGGAAGCGATGAAGTGTCCACTGATGAATGAATAGATAAAGATGTGACACGTGTGTGAATATTACTCAGCCTTTTATAAAAAAGGGACATCTTGCCATGTGAGACATGGGTGGACCTTGAGGGCATTATGCGAAGTGAACCAAGTCAGGCAGCAAACGACGAGTATCATACGGTCTCATATGCAGAATCTAAAACAAACAAAAATAACCCGCAGACTGCGGGCTGAGAGGCAGGAGTGGACGTGGGCAATGGGTAAAGGGAGCAGAGAGGTACAAACTACAGGTACAGAATCAGGTAAGTCCCGGGGTGTAAGGTTCAGTATGGTGACTGCAGTTCATAATCTATAATAATCTATACTAATAAAAGCGCAATATGCTAATTAGACCAGACAGCCAAACGACCTTCTGGATGAAGCTGGGGCTGGGAGGGCCGAGCCCCTTGCACAAATTGCGCGCATCGGGCCTCTAGGACTGTGTATCTGAAAGTTGCTAAGAGAGTAGAACTGAGTTTTCATCAGAGAGGAAGGGAGAGGGAGAGAGAGAGAAACATCAGTGATGAGAGAGAATCATTGATCGGCTGCCTCCTGCACGCCCCGCACTGGGGATCGGGCCCACAAACCGGATTCATGGGTTGATGCTCAACCACTGAGGCTGATAGTCTAACTATTAAACAGTTGTTACATCACTAGTAACTGGGTTCGATCGTGTGGCCCAGGCAAGGTAAAGGCAAGCTACTGAAGCAAAACTTGTGGAATACTGCCTTTCCGTTGTTAAGTATGAGAAACTGCATTTAGAAAACTATGAAGTGTGCCATACTGAAAACGAATAATTATGTGTCCCCACTTATTATTAAGCATTTTTCCTTAATCTGGTGATATTTACTCAAGTGTCCATTTTTAACAGGGGAAGCCATTTCTACCACCGAGGTATTCCCTTCAGTCTGATGATGACTTACACCGGATCAGGACACCAGCCA
>NW_005358520.1:128909-131162 GCF_000412655.1 Myotis brandtii | reverse complement strand
CGCCTACCTTCAGCTTCCTCACGGCGTCCCGCACGACCTCGGTGCCTTTGGGCTGCTCCACCTCCGTGCTGCCGAGAAACTGAGAGAGGTCATCGGTGAGACGGGCTGTACCATCGCCTGGCGTCACACCATTAGGACTAAACCTGGCACAGTAGATGGATGCGGTTTCATGCAAACCCAAATCCCACTACACGGAAAAGTCATGCGCATTCTTTTAAATTCCATGAAAATGTCAATATATGATTTGATCACATAAATTCTTACTATTTAATTAATAAAACTCATCTACCTTTTAAAATACAAACTTTTAAAATACCCAATACCTACCATCCACCAAAGCTACAAGCCAAACTACATTAAAAAAATAACTAAACATACAGCCTGGCCAGTGTTGCTCAGTGGTTGAGCATTGGCCTATGAATTAGGAGGTCCCGGTTCAATTCCCGGTTCCCAGTCAGAACACATGCCTGGGTTGTGTGCTCGATCCCCAGTGTGGAGCATGCAGAAGGCAGCCAATCGGCGATTCTCTCTCATCATTGATGTTTCTACCTCTCTCGCCTTTTCCCTTTCTCCCCAAAGTCAATACAAATATATTTAAAAAAAAAATAAAACATAGATGATCTACAATTTTACTCTATTTTCAAATATACCTGAAGGGTGTTTAGTTAAAACATCTGTAATACTTTCAACAATAAAGATAAATTTAAAACAACAACAACAACACACAAAACAACAACTTGATCTATTCCAAAAAAAGTTTCATATTAATTAACACACTGCCATAAAATCTTCTATCCTGGGGAGAATTAATACCTCCTAAACAAAAGTCAGGTATCATAAAATGTTGAAGACCAATTCGAATTGAAATATGAGTATTTTCTTCTATAAAATATTTCTATATAAATAGCAAATGATCATTAAATTAAGTGTATGTAATTCCCCAAAGACATTTTTTGTGACATACTACCAATTACTAGTATACCCCAAAGTGAGTCATGAATTCGTCACTTCTTATATCAATAAGTGTGTATGTGTACACGTGTGCGTGTGCGTGTGTGTTTCTCTCTCATCATGGATGTTTCTACCTCTCTCTCCTTTGCCCTTTTTCTCCAAAGTCAATAAAAATGTATTTTAAAAAATAAAACATAGATGATCTGCAATTTTACTCTATTTTCAAATATACCTGAAGGGTTTTTAGTTAAAACATCTGTAATACTTTCAACAATAAAGATAAATTTAAAACAATAACAACAACACACAAAACAACAACTTGATCTATTCCAAAAAAAGTTTCATATTAATTAACACACTGCCATAAAATCTTCTATCCTGGGGAGAGTTAATACCTCCTAAACAAAAGTCCGATATCATAAAATGTTGAAGACCAATTCGAATTGAAATATGAGTATTTTCTTCTATAAAATATTTCTATATAAATAGCAAATGATCATTAAATTAAGTGTATGTAATTCCCCAAAGACATTTTTTGTGACATACTACCAATTACTAGTATACCCCAAAGTGAGTCATGAATTCGTCACTTCTTATATCAATAAGTGTGTATGTGTACACGTGTGCGTGTGCGTGTGTGTGCGCACTTCACATAAAATGATTAAGTACAACCCCCCCCTTTTAATTTAACTGTACTGGGGTAACATGAGTTGCTAACGTTACACAGTGTCAGGTGCACAAGGTCATCGCTGACATCCGTGTGCTCTGTTCTGGCCCCAGACGCCCAGCTTCCTGTCTCCACGCGCCTGACCCCCTTGCCCACTCCCCTCCCTCCATCCTCCCCCCTCCGTAACCTCTCTCTGTCGCCTGTACCTTTGAGCGTGTTTTGTTTGCTTTGTTAGTTTATTCGTTGCTTTTTGTTTTCTATCCACACATGAGTGAAATCATACAGCTTGTTCTTTTCGTGGCTAAGCACACCCTTTTGTGTATCAGCTCAGGGAACGGAAGGGAACACAACAGTAATGTCATAGTGTCTTTTAAAATCGCATTTACTCCTCCCGTCCTTCGTGAAATAAGTAACGACTACGGAAAGCAGACTCTGGGTTTTCAAACGGGCTCCCTGCCTCGCCTGCTGAGAAGCAGGGGGAGCAGGTTAGAACGGGCCATGCAGGGGCGCCGGCCGCATGAACCAGCCCCCGCGGGGCAGGGCTGGGCTGTGCTCATCAAGCTCACAGGGTCTCTGCACTCCCGCCTAAGGGACAGTTAGGACACATGGACAGCCAGCGAGACGGGAGCAGCAGG
>NW_005358520.1:122130-128359 GCF_000412655.1 Myotis brandtii | reverse complement strand
GGGAGGGGGCTGGGGGGAGGCAGGTAGGCAGGTGCTGTTTGGGACCATCCAGGAAGGAGAAAGGGCTCAAGTGAAGGAAGGTTGGCACCGAGGGGCCGTTTAGCTGGGAGCCAGGCCGGGTGGGCTCCTGCCCTCGGCGTCTGACCATCTCCCGGAGCTTCTCCGGTGGGTGGGTGGCTGGAGCTCACAGCACCAGCGAGGCCGGAGGCTCTCACCGGGAGGGGCTCTTCATGGCGGAAGGACTGGGTGTCCCTAAGGGACTGTGCGGGCCCGGGGAACACCTGGGAAAGGCCTCGCTCTGGGCGGAAACTCCGGAGTCACGGGCGCTGTGCAAACAGGCTGCGTGGGATCAGGGCCGGGGCCTTCTCCACGGGCCGCGTCCTGCTGCCTCGGAGCCCCTCACTGCCTCCCTCACGCCCGCTGTCATGAGGCCCCTGAGCCGGGGGACACGGAGGAGCCCTGGGAGGTGGGGCACAGCCACAGGGACACCGGGCAGAGCTCACCCTAAGGCACTTCTCTGTGATGTCAGCTGCCCTAAATGCAAACAACTTCAAACTGAGAAGTGGGCCCAGCTGGCTCAGGGGTTGAGCATCGACCTATGAACCAGGAGGTCATGGTTCAATTCCTGACAATGTGGACAGGAAAGAAGATATAAAGTACAAAAGGGGCATTTATTTAGAATGTGTTGGACTATGACAAGCAAGAAGATAGCATGTTCTTCATCTACGCGTTGAAATATGTGACAACAGGGCATGTATTTCCAATAGATGTTACAAATGACGAAACGCCTTCTTTAAATCTCCTATAAAGACTCCGACAGATGAGAGGACGTTGCCGACGCTGTGAAAGCTAGTTCTGTGTCCGTGCAGACACCGGGGCTGCTCAGCGCACAAGGAGGACCGGGGCTGCCGTCTGTCAGCACCAAACACACCGAGAGCCGCCCAACCCTCTGACTCACGGAATATGGGCAGACTTCGCTTAAAACGCTATGAAGAGGTGGAGGGGTCATTGGGGGGAGGGGGAAGGACATCTGTAATACTTTCAACAATAAAGACACATTTAAAAAAATGCTATTAAGCCGAACCGGTTTGGCTCAGTGGATAGAGCGTCGGCCTGCGGACTCAAGGGTCCCAGGTTCGATTCCGGTCAGGGGCATGTACCTTGGTTGCGGGCACATCCCCACTGGGGGGGATGCAGGAGGCAGCTGATCGATCTCTCTCATCGATGTTTCTAACTCTCTATCCCTCTCCCTTCTTCTCTGTAAAAAAATCAATAAAATATATTTTAAAAAAATGCTATTAAGACAGTTCATATTCGGCTTAATATTTTCCGAAATTTCCACAGCTATTTTTCAATTAAAATGATACAGGCTTTTAAAAGACGAGTCTCTAGGTGATGCCTGTTCTCATTGAGTCCGTGTCTTTATTGTATCCCACACACAAGCGCTTTTGAGAAGCCCGAGTTACAGTTGGAGGCTTCCGCCTTCCTCTGAAATTGCCTTTTCCCCTCAGTCAAGGCTGGTCGTTCCCTGACTGGCTTCTTTGCCAGCAGAGAGCAGTGTTGGCCGTCACACGGACCCATTTATACTGCCTGACTGGCCCCTTCGTCACTATGAGAAATGTAGGCTGTTACTTCTTTCATATCCACTAAAATAAGTAACTAAAGAGTTACCAGACCTAACTGCTACGCAATCTGGCACTATTTAACATATGAAGAAGTTAATTTACAACAGAAGTAAATAGAGTACATCTTTTATTTATATATAATTCAACACGTACCCATTTTATGTAGATAATATATTTTTTCTACATAATTTTTTAAATATTAAGGGAAAATAATGTCTACTTTTTACCACATAAAAGTTTTATCTAGCATCCGGTTTGAACAACGATTGGTAGCATAATGACCAACAGGGATTCCAATCTTAGAAAAAATAAATAACCAGATTTATAAAGAAGGTTGCGGAGCCTTAAATAGGATGGGCTAATGCCCTTGGCATTCACTTGACGGCAAGTGTAAACAAAAGAAAAAGTTCTAAACCTTCTAGCTTCTCCGCTGCACAGGGGACAAGCCGTATGGGGTGAGTCAGACCATTTAATCTGGAGTCTCTGTTTGGCGGACTGGTGAGGCCACGGTGCCAAGCAATACAGGGAAAACCAATTTTCAAAAGCCCATTGTAACAGGCGATTCCTGAAGAATGGGCAGGATCAGTCAGCTTTAAACCGATTACTTAATTGCCAAAACCAGAATCCTGGAAAAAGTGATTAAAGTAGATCCACCAAAAAGGACAGCCACACGTTAAATCCGAAACCAGACACTCCGAAGGTTACCCCGAAAGGAAGGCCAGGAAATTCCGACAGAGAAGAAAAGCCATGTTGGGCTCAGCATTAAGAAGCCCACATTTCACATCTGATTGGATGTTTAGGTTTCCCGTTTTATGAGAGTAACTTTGTATTCAATGTCATCTGTTCTTATGTTACATGACTAGGGAGTGTATTATTATTATTTTATTTATTTTTTAGAGAGAGTGGGAGGGAGGGGGAGAGACAGAGAGAGAGACACATCAATTGGTTGCCTCACACATCTGCCCCTGGTTGGGGCTGGGGATGGGTCCTGAAACCAAGGTACATGCCCCTTGACTGGAATTGAACCCGGGACCCTTCAGTCGACAGGTCGATGCTCTATCCACTGAGCCAAACCGGCTAAGGCTGGGTGTATTATATTAACTAGAGGCCCGGTGCACGAAATTTGTGCACTTGTGGGGGGGCGGGGCTCAGCCTGGCCCGAGCCCTCTTATCATAGCCCAGGAGCCCCGTGATGGATCGCCCCCGCAGAGGGAGGCCCCACCCACTCGCCACAGCCTGCTGGTCAGTGGCCTGGGCCTGCCTCTTTGGGGTGATCATGGAGCCCCCCCGACTGATCGCCCCACTGGCCAGTGGCCTGGGCCTCCCTCTGTGGGGCGATCATGGTGCAATGGCCAGGACCACGACCAATCACATCGCACCCGCCGTGGCTGGCCTGGCACCAGTGGTGTCATAGCATGGTCGTCTGGACGGTCGCTCGGTCGATTTGCATATTACGCTTTTATTATTATAGAGAGCCTCTTACTTTTACAATAAGACTTGAACGTTTAAGCCAAAACAAAGTGACTTGCTACCAGCAAGAAACTGCCCGTGGCCCGCCCACCAGCGAGGCCTCCCAGACACAGCAGAGTCGCAGGGTCACGGAGAAGCAGCAGCCACCCTGCCCGAGGCCCCTCCAGCAGCCGGGCCTCCTTCCGTCCCAGGAGCCAGACAGCGGGACGAAGGCAGCCCCCCCCCCCCCTTTTTTGTGTGTTACTATAAATAGAAACACTACAATAATAAACAAACACCAACTTAGGCAGAAAACCAACATGGCCGTGGAGCCAGACAAGGTGCACTGTCCACTTTCTCCTTAGAGACCCCCAGGCCTGTGGACGGCGGAGACGCCGCGTTAAAACCCCATTATTTTCAGACGCGGAACCAGGGCCGGAGGTGAGCGACTCCTCAAGGTCACGAAGCTGGTTGGTGGCCGAGCGAGGGCGCGGGTCCCAGCTCTCCCGATTTCAGCACCGAGTGCGCTATTGCAGCCGTAAATGAAACAGAAACGGAATTCCAGGTCGTACCCTGCACCGGGTGTGTACTGCTCACTGAGGCCACGTTCGCTTGGCTAACTAAGGTTTACATCCTCTCTGCGGTGAGACACGCTTAAAGCAGCGGTTCTCAGCCTGTTGGCGGTCGAACGACCCTTTCACAGGGGTCGCCTAAGACCATCCTGCTTATCAGATATTTACATGACGATTCATAACAGTAGCAACATGACAGTTATGAAGTAGCAACGAAAATAATTTTATGGTTGGGTCACCACATGAGGAACTGTATTGAAAGGGCCAGAAGGTTGAGAACCACTGGCTTAAAGGCTAAGGGAGTCAGAGCAGTGAGGCGGCCTGACAGCTCGGGGACCTGCACACCCTTGACTCACTGAACCTCTCGGGCCTTGGTGTCCTCATTCACAAAATGGGGACAAACTCAACGTTTTGGTGAGAGTGAGATGACGAGAGCAGCCAGTGGCTGGCACCAAGTGGACATTCACAGAATTCCTGCCGAGACAGTGAGATGAAGTGACGAAATAGTCACAACCAGCAAACAAAAGGGCTAACCCACCCAGGACGGACGGGGGAACGGGGGGACGGAGGGGGGCGGAGCGGGGAGAGGGGAGCAAGGAGAAGCCCACGGGAGGCCACTGGGATGGGAGCACGGGCAGCGGAATCCTCACCAGCACTCGCACACGCGCACCTTCCTCTCACATTCCGGTGGCTGCGTTCCAACACGTGTTCTTCTCATTTCTCACGGTAACTCAATCCAATTGCCGCTCTCATCGCAATGTGATCACATAAAGCTTGAGACAGGAGAGTTTTTCAGGAAATCTATACATAATGTGCCAGCAAGTATCTGTACTGTTTTGTCAGAAAGGCCCAGGACTTCTCTCGTTGACCAGATTCCTCGCTGCTGTCCAGTTTTGGGTAAATACGATTTTTGTAATCTGTTTATAACAAGTTACTGCTCTACAGAAAACATTTACCCTGCACTCAGTCCATGTGCCAGATCCTCTTATTACGCCTCGTGGTTTTGTGTTATTTACCTTGCGTGTCCTGGAATATAACTGTCCATGAAGTGAAATGCATTTTCCTTTCTTTTTCAATACTGTTACCAATGATTTCATTTTCCTTGATCGCCGTATGTTACAAAACAATGAATGACGGTGACAATACGCATCCATATCTTATTCTTAATTTTCATGCAACTTAAGGTTTGGGCAACACAGCCCACTGCTATTGTTCTACTTCAGATTTCAAATTCGACCAAGTAATTGCCCCCAATCTGCCTGCATCCCTGACCTCGGTCCACGGAACCTATTTCTCAGGAGAAGTCCCCGTTACACTACGAACCCCCCGATTTCTCCCCACCTCATGTTTTCCCCTGAGGGAGAAGACATTCTTTAAACACTCCTCCGATCCGGCGATAGCATTTCCAGTGCCTCCCCTCGGAGACACTGTATTATAATTTATTATTACTGGCCACCACCACCATCACTATCATTATTTCTGTGTCCTAATGCACTTCAAAAATACGTATTATTCGCCCTGATCGGTTTGGCTCAGTGGATAGAGTGTCGGCCTGCGGATTCAAGGGTCCCAGGTTCGATTCCGGTCAAGGGCATGTACCTTGGCTGCGGGCACATCCCCAGTGGGGGGCGTGCAGGAGGCAGCTGGTCGATGTTTCTCCCTCATGGATGTTTCTAACTCTCTATCCCTCTCCCTTCCTCTCTGTAAAAAAATCAATAAAATAAATTTAAAAAACCAAAACAATGTATTATGCATCCTCATCATTTTTATTTCTGCATCCTGATCTGTTTCAAAAGTATTGATTGTGCATCATCTAGGCGTCAGGGACAATTCTAGGCACCAGGGATCCAGCAGGGAACCAACAGACCAGATCCCTGACCCGGTCACGGTGGCCCGCTACCCCTGCCCGGTGACCAGGGGCCTGTGTGCTTCTCCCAGGTGCGTCCGTCCCACTCCTCCTTGGTGCACTAAACAGCCGCAGCGGGACAGGTTCCCAGGGGCAGCCCGGCCTCGGCCGGTGTCCTGGCTCTAAGCGTCGGTTTGCTTGGGATCCTCAGCCACTTGGCGAAGTCCTCCTCCCCTGCTGGGAGCAGCCGTCTCCTCGCACGCGAGTGTCCGTGGGAGGGTCACACGCAGAGGCTGTCCTGCTCACGTTGCTGCCCTCGCTTCGTGACAAAGGGAGGGAGACCTGCCTTTCGGGTTGGGCAGCGCTTTTCTGAGTGAGACGGGAGTGCGGGCTGCTGACCCTGAGACACAAACGTGTCCATGCCTTTCACGGCCCCGCTGTCACTGATCTGGCCGGTAATGCTGCGAAGGCCACTGTCCACGGCGCTCATGAGCGGGGATCCTGTCCCCGGGGGTTATTCCTGGGGGCAGAGAGTCCCACACGGATAGGGACAGGCCAAGAAAGCAACAAACCAACAAACCCCGAGATCTGGGACAGGCTGAGGCGCTTAATGCCTGACTGCGGATGTGTGCCCTTCCCTCCTTTCCAGCAGGTGCCCCAGAGCCCTAGGGAGAGCAGACTGCACCAGGTGCTCACTGAAGACCTACTGTGTGCCCAGGGAGAGCAGACTGCACCAG
>NW_005358520.1:115309-121267 GCF_000412655.1 Myotis brandtii | reverse complement strand
GGGAGCCAGTGGATCCTCTCCAGGGAGGGTCTGCCTTGCAGCCGGATCTGAGGGAGCTCACCCGCTGATTTCTCTCACCAGCTGAGGGCCCGGGTCCCTGCTCGTAAGAGTGAGCAGCTCTCCCGTGCCCAGCATCACAGCTCTCGTCCTGCTCGCCACCAGCAGGCCACCTTACATAGACTTCGCACCTCACGGTAGTGAGTTGGCTTATTCTTTTAATTCCATGTCTTTTTCTTTAAAAAAAACAACTATTGACTTTTAGAGGAAGGGAGAAGGAGAGATAGAAACATCCATGATGAGAGAGAATCATGGACCGGCTGCCTCCTGCACGCCCCCCAATGGGATGGAGCCGGCAGCCCAGGCCTGTGCCCTGACCGGGAATCGAACCCTGACCTCCTGGTTCATCGGTCGATGCTCAGCCCCTGAGCCAGGCTGGCCGGGCTGTCTTTCTTTTTAAAAACATCTATTTTCGTGTTTTTCCAACACTTGGCGACCATCACTAATCAGTGCCACTGCGTCCTCACTGTGACGTGTAATGAGTTCGTTTTCACCCTCATATTTGCTGACTTTATTTTATTTCCCTTGGCCTTTAAAAACATAAATCTCTGCATATTCCTGGGCAGCTTCTGAGAGTCTTTCCCAGCTGCCACTTGAAAGCTTTAATCCCGGTATTAACGTAGATCTTTGTGTTTCATTGGACCATGTCTAAAAACTTAATCACCCGAAGACCTACTGTGTGCCCAGGGGGAGCAGACTGCACCAGAGAAGGCCTTCTTTTAGGTAACAGATGCTCACTGAACACCTACTGTGTGCTGGGCACTGGGCAGGGTCTTGGACACAGTCATGAACAGAACCATCAAAGGTCTCTGTGCAGTGGCCGAGTGGAGCCCTGCCACAGATCCTGGCTCTGCCACTCGATATGGCCGTGAATGTCACCTCAGAGAGCAGCTTCCTCTTTGGTGAGATGTAGGTGAATGTCCCTGCCCTGCAGGAGGGCGTGAGCAGAGGCTGCAGGGGAAGCGCCACAGGCAGGCAGACATGGAACCCTTGCCCCCATCGCGGAACCCTTGCTCCCATCGCGGAACCCTTGCTCCCATCGCGAACCCTTGCCTCCCATCGCGGAACCCTTGCTCCCATCCCGGAACCCTTGCTCCCATCGCGGAACCCTTGCTCCCATCCCGGAACCCTTGCTCCCATCGCGGAACCCTTGCTCCCATCCCGGAACCCTTGCTCCCATCGCGGAACCCTTGCTCCCATCCCGGAACCCTTGCTCCCATCGCGGAACCCTTGCTCCCGTCGCGGAACCCTTGCTCCCATCACGAGACGCTCCCACGAGCTGCAGGTGAGCTGGTTCCTTGGTTCCAGAGCCTCGTGTGAGGCTGGGAACACAGGGCTTGTGACCGATTACCTTCAACAAGGGCCAGGGCTTGCATTTGTTTCTTATTTTGTAGAAACAACGTAGTTCACTGATGGGGCTTATGTACTTCTTCCGGGAAGCTGGTGTCCTGGCTGAGTGACAGCTGGGGGAACACAGAGGCGTCCACCATCCCGCAGGGGCAGGAGCCTGGCAACGAGCTGCGGCCCTCAGCCTGGCCTGCACCCTCTCACAATCCAGGACCCCTCAGGGGATGTTGGAGAGCTGGTTTCGACCCGATCCCACAGGCCAGGCAGAGGGACCCCACGAATTCGTGCACCGGGCCTCTAGTCTAGAATAAATGTCAAAATCATAGCACATCCAAGAAAGCGGTGGGTCCCGCTGTGCATAAGAGTTAGGAAACGAGTGGCCTGCTTCCTCCCAAAGTGCCGAGTGGTTACTGGACACCCAGGCTGGAACATCTGTCCCGACCCTGGCAGGGCGGCCTCACTCTGCACCCCCCGACGCCTCCACAGCGCCTCCCCCCGCCCTCGGAGCCGCGCTGCCCTGTGAACACGGTGAGTCTCCCGGGTCGGGCCCGTGGGAGGCGGTGGCGGTTGGGAAGGGCCGTGTTTGCGGCCGTGATGGCATTGCTTGGAGGGAGCTGCAGCCCTCAGCCACTAGGACCACCTGCCAGCGAGGCCTGTGCACACGCAGCAGGGGCAAGGGGGCCAGGGCCGGCGGGCAGTTTTTTTTAAGCAATTTCTCTTTATCCCAAGACCTGCCAGCTCCACTCAGTCCTGCTGGCCTCCTGCCGCCAAGCCCTGCCTGGAGGAGGGAGAGGTTCAGGTTGGGCAGCCTCTCCTCCCTGGACTGAGCTGTCAGGGAGGGACAAGGAGAGCGATTTACCGACTCAGCAAATACAGGGTGCGATGCGTGAAACCAGGGGGAGGAGAGGAGGAGTGAGGGGCACTGTTTGTTAGCATGAGACTCGGGGCTGGGAGAGTTTGGAGAGGAAGGACGGGTGGGTGGAAGCTGTGGGGAGGGAGAGCGGGAGGAGAAAACACCCACCGCAAGTGCTGGAAGCCGGCAAAGGCAGGGAGGCTGTGCCATCAGCAGAGCCGGGTTTTCAGAGCGAGAAGCAGCCAGGCTCCGAGGAGAGGGGAGGACAAGGGGGTTTGCTGGAGAGTGACCTTGAGCCCCCGGGGCCCAGGCATCGCTCCTTCTGCAGAATATAGAGCCCGTGTTTTCATCTGACGATGTGACGATGACCCCACCAGGTCCCCAGAGGTGTCTGGAGCGGCGATCAAGGCTACAGAGTAGAGGCGGTCAGCACCCAGGCTACCAGCTCCTCAGCGGCTGCAGCAGGAGGAGGGTCAGTGACCCTATGACTGACGCTGACAAGGTGACATAAAAGTCCACGCGTCTCCTCTGTGCAATGGGGCTCCACACGCCCCCGGGTCACTCTGGCGCTCCCCCGGCCGGGGTGCGGGCAGGTCACTGAATCCGAAGGGCCCGCGGGATCCGCGCTTTCATCTGGAACAACCACAACTATGGAAACCAGCTTCCCAGCCATTACTCCCCTCATGTCCACCCGTCGGCCTCTGTTATTCTCAAGTGCTTTGGAGAAACAGCTATCGCTTCCCATCGGAATGAGACAGAACAGGAACTAATTTGGCCTCCACAGTCTGCCCTACGCAGCGGCCTGTCTAAATAGTGGCCTTTATCATCATGAAACACGTAACGTACTGAGCCAGGAAAGAGCCGGTGGGCGCGACACGCACTGGGAGGCACTGAGGGCACAGATGAAGGAGAAGCCAGGCTCCTCAGGACAGACCCCCTCCGCTGCCCCTTCCGCCCCTCAGAGCCCGGAGTTTCCAGGCTCAGGGTTTCCCAGTCGAAATATACGAATCCTGACATCTTGTCAGCTTCACTTTCAGACAACACGCTCCCCTGGGAGCTCTCTTTCTCTCTCTCTTTAATTTTAATATATTTTTATTGACTTCAGAGAAGAAGGGAGAGGGAGAGAGAAACATCAATGATGATCCTGGCTCTGCCACTCGATATGGCCGTGAATGTCACCTCAGAGAGCAGCTTCCTCTTTGGTGAGATGTAGGTGAATGTCCCTGCCCTGCAGGAGGGCGTGAGCAGAGGCTGCAGGGGAAGCGCCACAGGCAGGCAGACATGGAACCCTTGCCCCCATCGCGGAACCCTTGCTCCCATCGCGGAACCCTTGCTCCCATCCCGGAACCCTTGCTCCCATCGCGGAACCCTTGCTCCCGTCGCGGAACCCTTGCTCCCATCACGAGACGCTCCCACGAGCTGCAGGTGAGCTGGTTCCTTGGTTCCAGAGCCTCGTGTGAGGCTGGGAACACAGGGCTTGTGACCGATTACCTTCAACAAGGGCCAGGGCTTGCATTTGTTTCTTATTTTGTAGAAACAACGTAGTTCACTGATGGGGCTTATGTACTTCTTCCGGGAAGCTGGTGTCCTGGCTGAGTGACAGCTGGGGGAACACAGAGGCGTCCACCATCCGATCCTCTCCAGGGAGGGTCTGCCTTGCAGCCGGATCTGAGGGAGCTCACCCGCTGATTTCTGCTCGTAAGAGTGAGCAGCTCTCCCGTGCCCAGCATCACAGCTCTCGTCCTGCTCGCCACCAGCAGGCCACCTTACATCGACTTCGCACCTCACGGTAGTGAGTTGGCTTATTTTTTTAATTCCATGTCTTTTTCTTTAAAAAAAAAATTATTCACTTTTAGAGGAAGGGAGAAGGATGCTCTCGTCCTGCTCGCCACCAGCAGGCCACCTTACATAGACTTCGCACCTCACGGTAGTGAGTTGGCTTATTCTTTTAATTCCATGTCTTTTTCTTTAAAAAAAACAACTATTGACTTTTAGAGGAAGGGAGAAGGAGAGATAGAAACATCCATGATGAGAGAGAATCATGGACCGGCTGCCTCCTGCACGCCCCCCAATGGGATGGAGCCGGCAGCTCCTGCACGCCCCCCACTGGGGATGGAGGCCGCAACCTTGGGCATGTGCCCTGACTGGGAATCAAACCTCCAGGTTCATAGGTCGACCCACAACCCCTGAGCCACGGCTGTGGGAGCCTCCCCGTGGTTCACGTGGGAAGTTAGAGCATGACGTTCCCGCCACAGCACTGGGGGGAGGGCGGGTGCGCTGGCCTGTTGCTGCCGCTTCGCGCTCCCAGCGCCGCTGCTGGCATTATTTTGAGATTCTCTGAGGTTCCCGATTACGGTGGTGAAAGGGGGAAAGGTGTTGGGCAAATTATGATAAATATTTTTAAATGTTTTCATTATTTTGTTAAGTATATGTTGACATACATTTAAATCCAGCGAGTTAGGATACAGGTGTGTGTAGATTTCTGAGAATTAAATGCACATGTATTAGTAAAACTTTATATTATACAGTATCGTCAAAACAGACAGGACGCCGGCGTGACTCGTTTGGGGACTCACGGGGCCTTAGCTGGGTCAGAGCCCTCAGTCACACGTAGAAGCCTCTACGTGCACCCCGCCCTGTAGGGGCTGCTTGTGAATACAACTCCTCATTCCAGGGCAATGGAAACAGCAGGGAGTGCGCCTTTAATTTTCAAACCTGCGCCTTAAGTAAGAGAATTACCATCCATCTCCACATCCAGTGAAACCACAGACGTGACCTCAGGCACCTAATGAGGAACGTGCTCTGGTATTTTCCGAGGCTCCAACAATAAAACTGCAAGAACGTCTTTATTAGCACTGAGTCCGGGCTCAAGAATGCATTCTGAGAAAATAGAAAGTAAGTGTTCTTAACGCACAGACAATCTCCCATTAAGAATGGCCTCAGATGTTTAATTAATATATCAGGTATTTACACGTGTGATTTTCACACTGCAGAGCTGGCATTTGAAAGAAACCTTTACCCCACGTACACGTTATCATAAACATGACTAAGTTGAAAGTAAACTACTTATTTTTTAACCTATTTCTTGTTTAAGCATTTTGTGACATGCCATTGCAATTCCTTGTCTATCGGGCTAAATAGAAAATACATACACTGACTCAGTCCTGAAATTATTTTATTTTCATTTAAAAGCTTAACCTATTTCTTGTTTAAGCATTTTGTGACATGCCACTGCAATTCCTTGTCTATTGGGCTCGATCCCCAGTGTGGGATGTGCAGGAGGCAGCTGATCCATGATTCTCTCTCATCATTGATGTTTCTATCTCTCTCTCCCTCTCCTTTCCTCTCTGAAATCAATAAACATTTAAAAAACAAAAAAGAATCACATTGACAGCCATGGTGTGATCAGGACAAATTAGATGCTGAGGGAGCACCTCCTGCCAGGGAATCAGACGTGCCCTCCCCTCTCTCCCTCCTCCCCTGGCCCTGGCCGGTGTGACCTGCTAGCTCCCCTCCTCACAGTTCCACCCCTCCCCACCGGCCGAGGCTCCCTACGCATTAGGGCGCTGAACAGTGTGCCTGGCATCGGGCCCTGGGACTGTGTGTCTGAGGAGAGGGGCGTTCACAAGCTGAGGGACGGTAGGTGGGAGTGTGGCCCTGGCAGCCCGGTGCCCAGGAGGCGGGGACGGGGAGCTCCAGGT
>NW_005358520.1:112538-115193 GCF_000412655.1 Myotis brandtii | reverse complement strand
TGGGGGAGCGGGGACGGCCTGCAGGCAGGTATGTTCTGGAAGGAGGCAGTGACAAAGGACACTTGTTCTTTTCGGTCCTGGCGAGCTCTCAGGAGTAAATTGCTACAAACTGCTCATCAGAAGAGCAGAAGCCATCAGCAGGGGACGGGGTCGTCCTTCCTCCCAGAACAGAGAGTTCTCGAAGGGAGACGTCGTCTGCTGACACGGGGAGACCAAGTAAAAAAATAAAATAAAATAAAAAATAAATAAATAAAAGCAATAAATGACCCTAAAATGCCTGGGTAAGTGACGTATGGGCAAGAACACGATAGCTTAGCATCAGGAGGCTTAGCTGCCTCTCATTTCAGGGCTCATCTATAATAATAAAAGCGTAATATGCTAAGTTTCCGTTCATTGTATGTGCTTCAATGCAGAGGCTGCTTTAACCTACAATTCAAAAACGCTGCCTAAGGATCATATAATAAAGTTGCATGAGTGACAATAAAAATACGATCTCCAGCCGTTTGAAAATACGTCCGAGCAGGTGGGAGATGTGGACTCCACTCGGGAAAGAGAGGTGTGTGAAGGCGAAATCATTCCCTTTCCAACGGTCAGAGCCTGAGAGCATCTGCGCACGGAAGCCAGGCGGCGCCCTTGCTCTGACCTTGACGAGCCATGGCCGCCTCTGGGTGGCGTTCCTGTCTGTAAAGCGTGGTGATACTCTTCTCACTGCCCCACGATGCCAACGTGCAGGTACAGGTGAGCAGGAGGCAGCCGTGTGCAAGGCCAGCGCCCCTCTGAGCAACAGGCACTTGGTTGCTCACGGGAAATGGCTTTTGGATGTTTGTGATTCGACCCGATCCCACAGGCCAGGCAGAGGGACCCCACGAATTCGTGCACCGGGCCTCTAGTCTAGAATAAATGTCAAAATCATAGCACATCCAAGAAAGCGGTGGGTCCCGCTGTGCATAAGAGTTAGGAAACGAGTGGCCTGCTTCCTCCCAAAGTGCCGAGTGGTTACTGGACACCCAGGCTGGAACATCTGTCCTCGAGTCAAAAAGTTTGCCCACCCCTGCTCTAGGCCTTTTGTCAGGAGGCAGGGGGAGTGGCATGTGTGATCTAATAACACTGAGGATCCTTGCTGTTTGGCACCAGAAGGGAACGGACTGGCTCATCGCTCAGGGGTAAGAGAGTGAGTGTGTGGTTGTTCTCAGGGTTTAAGAAATTGTCCATTTGGACGATGTTATGCCAACACAAAGATAGCCAGACTTAAAGTTGGTGCCATTTGTCTTTTGATCTGTGAGATGTAAATTCGGTGTGGCTCAGGGGTTGAGCATCAACCTATGAACCAGAGAGAATCCATGATTCTCTCTCATCACTGATGTCTCTCTCTCCCTCTCCCTTTCTCTCTGAAATCAGTATATATATATATGAAGTAAATTCGGAGTTTGTATATCTGTGTGCATTTATATGTGTGTATATCGACTCTTAGGATAAAAGAGAGCATGGATGAGAAGGAAGAGAATGTCTGATCTGACATCAAATGGTGGGAGGAAGACAATGAAATACTCGGGAAAATGCCTCCCGGGAAGCCGGCCTGCCTGCCCACCTGCCTACCCTCCGGCCCTCCTGCCCTCCTCCCTCCTGCCCTCCTGCCCTCCTGCCCTCCCTCCTGCCTGCCCACCTGCCTACCCTCCGGCCCTCCTGCCTGCCTGCCCTCCTGCTACCTGAGACCACAGTCCCTCCCGAGACGGTGCCAGACCTTGAACACAGGACTTTGTTCCCACCCAATTCCACGGAGTTCCAGTCATTACTCTGCTCTTGCTTGTTTTCACATTGTTCAGCATGAGACTGCATACAGCTTCCCACTCCATGAACGGCAATGGGAAATGAACATGTTACAGCCTTAACTGCCCTTACATGCGAGTCAGTGTGGCTCTGGCACACAGAGGGCCGGCTCCTCATGGCTGCAGAGGCATAACCGCCGTCACTGCGGACGGCGCCAAGCACATTGGGGGAAAGGACAGGTGCTCTCCGTGCACAGCTCTTTCTTTAATTTTAACATTTCTGGACTGGCTGTGAGTCATGAAAGGCCAGTTCTAGACGCTAAGGCAGCGCTTCTCAACCTGTGGGTCACGAACCCTTTGGGGGTCGAACGACCCTTTCACAGGGGTCACCTAAGACCATCGGAAAACACATATATAATTACATATTGTTTTTGTGATTAGTCGCTATACTTTAATTATGTTCAATGTGTAACAATGAAAATACATCCTGCATATCAGATATGTACATGACGATTCATAACAGCAGCAACATTACAGTGATGAAGTAGCAACGAAAATAATTTTATGGTTGGGGGTCACCACAACATGAGGAACTGTATGAAAGGGTCGCGGCATTAGGAAGGTTGAGAACCACTGCTCTAAGAGGAAAAGTGAAAGGCTCCTATGAAGTTCACCGTCGAAGCGGTTCCTGTGCCTCGAGATGATGAACTGACTGAGCCTCCTCGCTAAACACATGGAAGGAAGGACGGGAAAGGCAGGGGAGCCCCTCAAGTGGTCTACATTTCCCTGAAACGACAGCCAGCACAATGGGCACACTCTCACGCTCGCTGCTTTGCCGGCTGCTCTAGAGCCGCGGCCGCCCACCGGCGGGCCGGGGGCCACTGTGGTC
>NW_005358520.1:97025-112460 GCF_000412655.1 Myotis brandtii | reverse complement strand
GGGTGCCCGAGCGCGTCTCACCCATCGCTCCCACGGACGCGTCCGCTGCCCGACCCGAATGCTCGTGAACGTTTCACGTGAACGTTTTCTTTGCTGACTTCCTTCTGTTGGCGCGGCTGCCGATATCTTTATTTCTAAGATCCAAGCTCTCTTCCACTAATTCGTAAACCAATAGGAACACTGCGCTGAAGGGTAATTTATCACATAGTCACCAAAAATAATCCGAGAAGCATTCGCAACATGATCTTGTTCTAATACAACTTCTCTTTGCCATGACTCATTAGGCCACATAATGCCACTTCCTCTCCTCATTAACTTCTTCCTCGTAAAACTTCCTCACAGTCTGCAAGGGTTTGCACTGACGCCCTTGCATTTCTCCGGGTGACTTTAGGGCGAAGGTGACCCACGCATTGGCATCTTGCTCCCTGAAAACTCAGAGTAGGTGGCATACAGGCAACGTCTTCACGTGGACTAGCAGATCCATGGTCACAGCGGCCCAGAGTTCAAGTTAAAGGTAGCCCAAATGGGCCCTGGCCGGTGTGGCTCAGTGGATAGAGCGTCGGCCTGTGGACTGAAGGGTCCCAGGTTCGATTCCGGTCAAGGGCACAGGCCCGGGTTGCGGGCTCGACCCCCGGTGTGGGGCGTGCAGGAGGCAGCTGATCCATGATTCTCTCTCATCATGGATGTTTCTCTCTCTCCCTCTCCCTTCCTCTCTGAAATCAATAAAATATATACTTTTTTTTTTTAAAAAAAGGTATAATTGGAACCTTTCAACCCTATAGAAACCCCCTTTTCAACATGAGACCTTTCAATCACATATAAAAATACAGTCTGTGGTTAGTTTCCCCTGAAGGACAGAATCCTACTGCGATCAGGAATAGTGTCACACAAAACGGAGCCAGCTCCGTGCAATGACGTGCTTTTCTACATTATTTTCTATGTGGTTTTCACGGTCTCTCAAGGGCCGATGAAGACTGTCTGCGGGCGAGGGGGGTCCTACTGAGGCAGTTCTCCCGGTCAGTTACCTAAGCTTCCCGAGCTCCGTCCTGGCAACCCAGTCCTCACGGGACCTTGGAGCCATTCATAAGCAGGGCAGTGACTTCAAGTGTATGGGTTTTACAGAGAAAATATTTTAAACCTTTTTTTTTTTTTTGCTGCAAAGTCAGCCAAAAGCCCTAGTTTCTTCCCTCTGCAAGTTCACTGTTGGGGAGCAGCTCTGGGGCGTCCAGGCGGCCTTTAAGTGCTTCCTGTGCTGACTCAGACGCAGGCCAGCCCTCCAGAGCGGCCCCATTAAGCCCCATCGACTTTCTGTCCCATGAATTTTTAAAAACGTTTTTCCTGAAATAATGCCTCCTACCCCATCTCATTCTATCCCAGCACCCGGTCCGCTCGCCCGCAAGCTCTTACATTCTCTTATGAAAATAATTTTCTCATTTTCTCTTTTCCCCACACTGTCTCCCCGGGTGAGTTACTTGAGTCTGTCACACTCTCACGCTCCCAAACTCAGCTCTCTAATTCATTCCTGTCTCTTCCAAATAGATTTCGCTGAAATCTACTTCAGGTTTGGTGTTCACTAACACCAAATTAATACTTTTTTTTAAAAAAAATGTTCTTATCGATTTTTAGAGAGAGAGGAAGGGAGAGGGATAGAGAGAGAGAAACATCGATGAGAGAGAATCATTGATCGGCTGCCTCCTGCACGTCTCCTACGGGGGATCAAGCCCTCGATCCCTCAACCTGGGCATGTGCCCTGACCAGGAATCAAACCGGCAACCTCCTGGTCCACAAGCTGGTGCTCATCACTGAGCCACACCGGCCGGGAATAACACCTTCCTTTAAAGACCATTTTGTTCATTGCATTCATCCCTCCAGTTTTCCAACAATGAATCGAATCTTTGAAGACGTGGAGTATAGGTTGTTTCTATGTATTAAAATGCAGCAACTGAACAAAAGCTTCACCCCAAAAATGATTTTTTTTGTTTGTTTTCTTAATGGTTTAAGCTTTGTTTGTCCCCTTTTTGGCATGAAAAATGACATTCATTAAAACTGCAGCTCATTTCTCTCATCCCCGGGTTAGTTTCTATATTTCCGGTGTAATGCAACATTAAAATGCTTCAAGGACACTCATTTGTTGGTTATTTTATTTCCTACAGACCATGATTCTGCAAGTCACTTTAACAAGAACCCAAATCATTTAAAGACAACACATGCATAACATAAACAGAAACTGTGAATACCGCTTTTAAAAAATCACTTATTTGGAGACAAAAATAACTTTCCTATACTATACCCTACAAAATGATTTTGTTTATGCAATTTTTTCTCAGGGATCATACACCAGGAAATGCCAATGCGTAAACAAACTTTCTAAGATCAACCAGGAATGACTAATGTCATCATAAATACGTAACAAGTAAAATTCAGTAATATTATAGGAACTGCTTTACCTTTGCATTGTAGGGAATGTAGTGTTTTGATAAAGCTTCAGGCGTGTGCATCCATGTTTTGTCTGCAATGAGAACACACAGCGTTAACTTCAACCACAGGCGCTGAGGGCGTCACTCACGTGTTAGCACATGTGGGAGAGCATCTCCGATCCCCAGGCAGACTTAAGAACAAGGGACTGACAGTGATCACAGCATCCTCTCCTTGATCTAAAGGTCCCTGCTCTTCTTGCCAAGTGTTTTCAAATAATGCAAATGTTACTGCGCCCCCTGGGCTCTGAGTAATTACACCAATTATGTGATTAATTTTGTGATAACTTTCTCATTTTACTCTCATAAATTACAGGTTATGTTTCTTGATTCTCTAATGAAAAAAGTCATTTTCTCTTTATTCATTATTTAGCAAAGAATGAACAACTTAATAAAGGGAAATTTTAATATTAAACTAATAACTGCATTTATATAAAACAGAAATAAGTCAACCTACTTGGGTCCATTTAGAAATCAATATGATATTAGGATGATTTTTTAATCTAAGCTTAGAGAAACATTAATTGTGAATCTACTATCAGCAGTTTTTTATATAAATAATCTTAATTTGAAATGTTTTAGATTAGAGTAACAGAATATTAGAAATAAAAGTAGCTGAAAGGATAGAAGACATTGAAACTAATTTGGACTGTATATTCTTGATAGAAATATAAAATATACTTTTCATTCCATTTTAAACTTTATACATTCCACATATCATCCCAAATACTTTGTGGAATGCCTAAATGAGCAAAAAGCAAAAAATATTAACATTTAGTCAAACCAAATGTTGTTGGATGAAAGGATGCATATGAGTGGATCTAAAGAGAAATAATACTTAAACATTGAAATCTAAGTGCTATGTCCTAACCGGTTTGGCTCAGTGGACAGAACGTCGGCCTGTGGACTGAAGGGTCCCAGGTTCGATTCCGGCCAACGGCATGTACCTTGGTTGCGGGCACATCCCCAGTAGGGGGTGTGCAGGAGGCAGCTGATTGGTGTTTCTCTCTCATCGATGTTTCTAACTCTATGTCCCTCTCCTTTCTGTAAAAAATCAATAAAATATATTTTTAAAAAAATGAAATCTAAGTGCTATGTACTATGACTGTATCTACTCTCCAGTATGTTAAGTGTTAAGGAAAATAAAGTGTAATTAGTTAAATTATTTAATCACATTTGTTCACATGCTATATTCATATGTTTTGTTACTAAATTACTCATTTTTGTGTAATAAATAAATTTTTATTTTAAAAAATTCAGATAGAAAGCTAAGGTAAGGAAAGGAGTTACATAACAAATACATTTGTTAAAATGTAATAAATGATTACGAAGGTGGACTGGTTTTTATAGAACGACGAACAACTGCAGAATGAGGACTGGGTCTCTCTCAGACCCGGGAGTGGCACCGCACCATCAGCGTCTGGAGCTAAACCAGTGCGGAGCCTGCGACCCACTCGGGGAACAGCAGACACACCCCGACCCGAGGCGGGTGGCTGGGGACCAGGAGGAAAGCCACTCTGTGGGGCTCTCAGGCAGCAGCCTGTTCCCTGGCTTCCGAGGCACCAGGTGACCCGATAAGGCCTGGGGCCTGGTCAGCTCTGAACCGCGGTGACGCGGTGAGCTTCACCCCAGGGGACCGCCTGGCTGTGTCAGAGCAGAGGACACACTGTGTGCTGGGGCTAGTGATCGGACAGATGAAGCAGATGTTATACTCGCTAGGGCTACCCTTCAACTCCCGTGTGTCAGGTATAATAGGGATTCCCTCGTACAGCCCCAGTTTTCCAACTCAAACTCCAATTCAAGCCAGTATTGGCGGGACCTGGGAGCAGTGGCTCTAAGAGCTTTTCCTCTCACAGCCTCGCTGCCTGAGACCTTCCGGCGTGACGGGTACCTCAGGGAGGATGCCCACGCCCAGGCCAACTGGGAGTTAGAGTGACAGGCTGATCAGTCGTTGCCTAAGTGTGTGTAACCCCGAGACCTGGAGTAAGAGGAAAATAACAGGAAACGGAAAGAGAATGAGACGAAGTAGGAAATAAGTATTTCAGCTTCAGGATTCTCTAAATCACGTTAATTTTCCTTGTGGTCATATTCCAAGTCTTCAAATGAGATAAAATACGCAATGCCCGGGTAGCGGGCTTGATCCCCAGTGTGGGGCGTGCAGGAGGCACTCAATCCATGATTCTCTCTCATCATCGATGTTTGGAGTTAGAGTGACAGGCTGATCAGTCGTTGCCTAAGTGTGTGTAACCCCGAGACCTGGAAAGTAAGAGGAATAACAGGAAACGGAAAGAGAATGAGACGAAGTAGGAAATAAGTATTTCAGCTTCAGGATTCTCTAAATCACGTTAATTTTCCTTGTGGTCATATTCCAAGTCTTCAAATGAGATAAAATACGCAATGCGTGTAACCCCGAGACCTGGAAAGTAAGAGGAATAACAGGAAACGGAAAGAGAATGAGACGAAGTAGGAAATAAGTATTTCAGCTTCAGGATTCTCTAAATCACGTTAATTTTCCTTGTGGTCATATTCCCAGTCTTCAAATGAGACAAAATACGCAATGCCCGGGTAGCAGGCTTGATCCCCAGTGTGGGGTGTGCAGGAGGCACTCAATCCATGAGTCTCTCTCATCATCGATGTTTCCTTCCTCCTCTCCCTTCCTCTCTGAAATCAATAAAAATATATTTAAAATAAAATAATAAATAAAACCACGGGAAAGGGAATTGCAAGCAAATAAAAAGAGAAGGCCCAGGAGGATTTTTTGTGTTTGTTTTTAAAAGATAGCGTGACTACAGTAATGAATTGAGATATCGGGTTTTATGACTGTATTACCACATAATGATTTGTAGATATTGTTTTACTGGTAAAGGAATTAAGAAAGAAACATTGTTTTACTTTTGGTGTATGTTTTAAATCAGAAGCAAGCTACAGACCACAATAAATGTCTCCCAGCCTTACCCTTATCAAGAAAAGATAAGATGATAATTTCCTAGCTCCCCAGGGCCCAGAAGCACCCGGAAGTGACATCACCTAAACCCCCACAGAAGGCACGAGTCCTCCCCACCCAGCCAGACCAGCACCTGGCTTCCTCACAGAGAAGGCGGGGCCTGGAGTGATCACATTATGTTTCTGCACAACTTGGTTGAAATGTTTTCCTACATTGAATCAACGACCACATCATTTCTCGCTATTTGTCCTTTATCTAACTTAGTCTCATGACCACATGACCGCCTTCCCAACATTGAAAGGCGAGTCCCATGACCAGGCCCAGGCCCTCAGCCCGGCTCCCAGCTGCGTGGCTGGAAGTCCGACTGTCATCCCAGCCCTTCTCATCCGGCAGCTTCCACGTGTCAATCAACTCTGAAAACACACTGTTCCCTCTGGCTGGTGTGGCTCAGTGGATAGAGCGGCAGCCTGCAGACTGAAGCGTCCCAGGTTCGACTCCCAGTCAGGGCACATGCCCAGATTGCAGGCTCCATCCCCAGTAGGGGGCGTGCAGGAGGCAGCCAATCGATGATTCTCATCATTGATGTTTCTCTCTCTCCCTCTCCTTTCCTTTCTGAAATCAATAAAAATATATTTTTAAAAAACCTGTTCCCAACAGCGTGGGATAGAACAGAACAGTCACTAGTCACACATTAGAAAATGAACTGGGACTGTGGTCACGGCCCTGCTGACTTCATTCTTCAGCCATTTTCTGGACGCATTATTCTACCCGCCCTGAAGGAGGTGACACTAGCGAAGTGTTCTGTCTTCCCTCTGAGTGCAACATAGTTGGTAAAATGCCATGTTTTCCTCCCCCTTAAAATATAAATGACACTGCTTCTTTCATTCCAATACTGATCATTTTATTACACTTATATTTATTTTAAATCCCTACCTTAAAATTACTAACGAACTTATTTTGGCCTCATTGCTATCAATTCACCTATCATCCATCCTCACATACTATTCGATATAAAGTGAAGCAGCCCCGGCTGGTGGCTCAGTTGGTTGGAGCATCGTCCCAACTACCGAAAAGGTTGCAGGTTCGATGCCAGTCAGGGCACATAGCTAGGCTATGGGTTTGATCTCTGGTCGAGGCATTTATGGGAAGTAGCCAATGGATGTTTCTCTCTCACATTGATGTGTCTCTCTCTCTCCCTTCCTCTTTCTAAACATATCCTCAGGGGAGGATTAAAAAAAAAAAAAAGCAAAGCATACTCACACACATACACATACATGAGTGAATTTAAATCAAGGTAAACTTATGCAAATTCAAAGAAGGTGGTTTCTGCTGGCTACATAAGGTGAAGTTTAAAGTGATTTGAGATCATTTTAATTTTTGCAATTTCACACCACAGAGTAAAAATGCCAGAGAGCTTAGCATCGCAAATGCATTCTGAACCAGGGACATTGAACACTCCTCCCTCTCACTAGGGTGACAACCAAACAGGGTTGGTTACCTGGCAATGTTTGCAAATGCGTGTGCTCTATCTCACTTCACTCCTGAACCCCCTGGTTTGATAACAGGAAGAACTGGCGGCTTCACATCGCTATTTGACTTGCATCGGAATTAATGCTGAACTGACCCCGGGGCCATCAGATGGGCACACTTACCTTTCTTTCTGCTAAAAGCCCGGTTCATGATGGGGGTCAGCCGAATAGGTTGCTTCAAGCACACTTTATGCCCTACAGAAATAACAAGATCGTAAAGAATCGATGAAGAAGTGCTGACCAAACTCCTTTAAGCAAATGCATTTAAAACTTTTAAAATACTTGCAAACAATCTCCCAAAGGACACGGGGTAAGAATAAATACGAGGACTCAAATTTATGGGCGGCCCAGCAGGTAGGATTCCTCCAAAGTTCCTAAATTTTCTTGATTTTCTTCTATTGCACATCTGTCACTAATGATATTTATTTGCAAATTTGAGGGGGAAAATCTAGTAAGCAGACCAACCCTGGGAAAAGGCCATGGAGAGTCTACAGGGAACAGTGCCTGCTGCTCACACAAGAGCCAGCGGCGAGGGCGGGACACGTCACAACCCATAGGACATCGATTGGATTGACTAACAACTGTCTTACTTCATACGTAGAAAAAAATGAAAACTAAAATAAATGATGCTTTGGACTCACTTAACAAATCTTAAAAACAAGACCCCCCAAATTAAACCTTTTCCAAGTAACT
This sequence comes from Myotis brandtii, assembly GCF_000412655.1. Taxonomy (NCBI): domain Eukaryota; kingdom Metazoa; phylum Chordata; class Mammalia; order Chiroptera; family Vespertilionidae; genus Myotis; species Myotis brandtii. The sequence continues at coordinate 104,820 of NW_005358520.1, read as the reverse complement.
TCACTATATCCCAAAATTTTGTTCAAAAGTATTTTAAGAGCTATAAAAATATTCAATACCTAACATGGTAAAATCCACAATTTCTGGCAACTAATAAAAAAAAAGAATCAGGCATGCGAAGAAGAAAAAAAAAAACAGGGAGAGAAATCAATGAAAACTGATCCAGAAGAATGACACGGGTGATAGTGGTGGCAGCCACGGGCATTCGGAGACACTCCACGTGCTCAAGAAGCAGGTGATCAGAGGCAGAGACGAGATATAACAGCAACCGACTCCAGCTTCCAGAAACGCAAACCACAATGTGGGGCATAAAGAATACACTAGGTGGGACTAATGGGAGATAAGACACTGCAAGAGAAGAGTGGTGAGATTGAAGACACAGCAACTCACCTACCTAAAATGTAACAGACAGAAAAGAGGGAGGGAGGGAGGGAGGGCCACTAAATTGTGGAAAAACATCAACTTGTCAAACAGTCCCTGAAGGAAAAGAGAGAAGAGGAGCAGAAAAATATTTGGGGGAAAAAAAAGGCTGAGAATTCTCCAAAAATATAAACCCAAGGATTCAAGAAGCTTAACAAACCCCAAATACAAGAAACAAGAAAACTACACACATATCAAAATCAAATTTCTTAAATCCAGGGAGAAAGAGGAAATATTAAAAGCGGCAAGAAAAAAAAAAGTACATTACATACAGAGGAACAAGATTAGAACGGCAGCAGTTCTCAATATCTTTAAAGTATGGAAAGAACTAAAACTTAATGTAAAAAGAAAACAGATAATTTCATTATATAAAGGGGAAAGTCAGAGTGATTTTTAAGGCCCATTTTGAGTTTCTTTATTAAACACCAATATATATTTTTTGCTTTTATCTTTCTAAAGGATCCATTATAATAAATTATAAATATTGTTAGAAAAATTTATAAATTCATTTGATACGTAGTAATGTTCAAAAATATAAATGAATATATGTAATCAATAAAACAATATATAGTTCATAATTTATTGAAACATGATCACTCTAAGCTTAAAGCCAACTGGAAGTTTAAATTGCTTAGTAAACATTTAAAATACATTATAAACACTGAAGAAGGTAGAAGTCATTACATGAATTATTTTAACCCCAAATTTGTCAGTAACTGCATTTGACAAAACACCGTGAGGCCAACTAGTATTAATTACTCCATAAATGTTACCTTTTGTGGGCTTACATTTTTTTTTTAAAGTTGGAATCAACAATCATTTCTTTAAATAAACCCGGCACCTCCAGGTTGGAAAAAATATAAACGAATATTTACATGTAATCAATAAAACAATATATAGTTCATAATTTATTGAAACATTATCACTCTAAGCTTAAAGCCAAATGGAAGTTTAAATTGCTAAGTAAACATTTAAAATACATTATAAACACTAAAGGTAGAAGTCATTACATGAATTATTTTATCCCCAAATTTTACTTAAAAATCAGTAACCGCATTGACAAAACACCGTGAGGTCAACTAGTATTAATTACTCCATAAATGTTACCTTTTGTGGGCTTACTTTTTTTTTTAAAGTTGGAATCAACAATCATTTCTTTAAATAAACCCGGCACCTCCAGGTTGGAAAACTGATTTGCCAAAGGAAACACACTGGTATTTATAGACGAGTTCAAACTCCGGAGCGACTGCTAATGGACGGCCGTTTCCTGCTTGGCAACCTGCTGCCCACGCTCTCCCTCAGAAAAGCTAAATCGCATGTGATGACGAAGCCAACGTGCCGGGTGCGCACACCGAACCTGCACCACAGCTGCTGCTGCGTTTCATTTTTTTTAATTCTTTCAAGGTTAAAGTTTGTTGTGTTTTGTTTTTTTTATCTAAAAACTGATGAAATCATCGTTCACATACAAGCCATAAATCATTTTAAAATCCAGCCCTGGCCAGTTTTCTCAGTGGTTAGAGCATCGGCCTCCGACGGAAGGGTTATGGGTTTGATTCTGGTCAGCAGTACGTGCCTGGGTGCAGGCTGCATACCTCACCTCCACTGACTCTCCCCTTCCCTTCCACTCTCTCTAAAAATCAATGGGGAGGAAATATATCCTCAGGTGAGGATTAACTCACGCACTCCGTGCCGGGTGCGCACACCGAACCTGCACCACAGCTGCTGCTGCGTTTCTTTTTTATCCTCGTGTGCCTTTAAAAGGCAACTTTTAAAAAAATTCTTTCAAGGTTAAAGTTTGTTGAGTTTTGTTACATACATACACACACACACACACACACACACACGTACTCGGCAGCACTCATGGCAGTGCTGCGACACCACAATATTCTGTGCAGGACTGCTAATGGACGGCCGTTTCCTGCTTGGCAACCTGCTGCCCACGCTCTCCCTCAGAAAAGCTAAATCGCATGCGATGACGAAGCCAACGTGCCGGGTGCGCACACCGAACCTGCACCACAGCTGCTGCTGCGTTTCTTTTTTATCCTCGTGTGCCTTTAAAAGGCAACTTTTAAAAAAATTCTTTCAAGGTTAAAGTTTGTTGAGTTTTGTTTTTTTTTATCTAAAAACTGATGAAATCATCGTTCACATAAAAGCCATACATCATTTTAAAATCCAGCCCTGGCCAGTTGCTCAGTGGTTAGAGCATCAGCCTCCAACGGAAGGGTCATGGGTTTGATTCTGGTCGGCAGTACGTGCCTGGGTGCAGGCTGCATACCCCACCTCCACTGACTCTCCCCTTCCCTTCCCTTCCACTCTCTCTAAAAATCAACGGGGAGGAAATATATCCTCAGGTGAGGATTAACTAACTCACTCACTACATACATACATACATACATACAGACAGACAGACATACAGACATACATTCATACATACGTACATACACACACACGTCCCCGGCAGCAATCATGGCAGTGCTGGGACACCACAATATTCTGTGCAGAGCCTGGTGCAGGGGAGACAGCCCTCTGCCCCCCACCAGCCTGAGCCACCCCCCCACACACACACATCGGCTCGGCACCTCCAGATGGCACTGCCCAGGCCCTTCTGTGTCCTTAAGACCAGAGCGAAAGCCCATGGAAGGGGACGTGTTGGAATTCTCAGTCACCTGAGCGATCTCTCCCAGGGACCTGGTGGGTGTCCCAATGCACTTCCACAAATGCTATACGTACGTTCTTTTAAATATATTTCCATCGATTTCAGAGAGGAAGGGAGAGGGAGAGCTAGAAACATCCACGATGAGAGAGAATCACGGATCGGCTGCCTCCTGCACGCCACACTGGGGATGGAGCCCGCAACCCGGGCCTGTGCCCCGACTGAGAATTGAACCATGACCTCCGGGTTCATAGGTCGGCGCTCAGCCCCTGAGCCCCGCCGGCCGGGCTCTGCCTTCTATTTTGATTGTACACAGCAGCGCTGCACCTTCCCAGGCCCGTCGTTTCCGTCATTTTACCCAACACTGGTATCCACGGCCTCAGAGGTAACTGTGGCTCCAGTCCCCGACGGGACAGCGTCTCTGGGGAAGCACTCGGTGCCTTTGGGAGACGAGAACAGGAGTCTGACTGCTCAGCTGCGGCTCCGAGGACAAGGCTCAAGGCTCGATGGACCTTATCCTAAATTTATAAACCGTATATTGTTTGAAGATTCAGCTGATCTACAGGCAAAGCCACAATCTCGAAATCTCACTTCAGTGTCAAATGTCCTGCCTTTTTGTTGGGATTGAAAGGATTTTTAAGCTTTTATTTGAATATCCTGCGTTCATGTCAGCGGATTTTAGACTGGAATTTTGTACAGGAAGCCCTTACACTTAATTCTAACAATCAGTCACTGCCAATGCGCACAGACTCGCCATTTTATTCATTTCGTAAACTTTTGCTTCAAGAGCGTTTTCTTTCACCGAGGGAGAGAGAGAGGAGCGAGAAGTGTTCCTCCTCCGCCTGGCCAGCAGCCTGGGAAGAGACTTCCAGATGCCAGAGCATCTCACAGTGTCCGGCTTCCCTGGGAGGAAACCAGCAGGAAATCTAATCTTTAAAAGCAGCTTCCAAATATTTACACGGGCGGGGCCTTCCCCGCTGTCTGGGGGGGGGCACCCCGCCAGGCGCCCCCAGCGATGCCCTTGGCCTCAGGGAGCGGGGGTTCTGCTCCGCCTCTGCCATCACCAGGTCCGATCTTTCACTTCAGCGGGACCAGGGGTTCTTTAAGTCTGTGGATTTCTACCCGCCCTCCCTCCAAGCTGCCAGGCCTTCCTCCTGGGAAATCTCTTCCCCTCCCTCCATCCTGACAATGGGAGCTTCACACCAGCCCGGAGCCTGGAAAAGAACAGCATCCAGGAAGCTCCCCGCCCTGCATTCTGGGAGCGGCTCCTGCAGAGACCCACCCTTCCCCACGGGGCTCAGATAAGACTCAGGGCGCTGTTTACTCGCAGCCTCTGTTGGACAAAGACTCTCCAAACCCATTACTTGCTGCAGAAACGATTAGCTGGGCTGTCCTGCCACCGGCTAATCTGGACAGAACACCTGCTCCCCTTCCCCACCCCTCAGCTAAACCGCTCCCCTTCCCCAGACTCCTGAACCCTGACCCGCCCTCCGTTTGGGGCTCAGCCCTTCCTGGGGAACTTTCCTGAGAATAGGCTGACCTCAGGGCCACAGATGTCTGCTCTGCAGCCTCTCTGCACCCGCCCTGTCCTCCTACCTCCCCAGCCCCTTCTTCTGAGCCTCCCTGACTCCTCCTCCTGAAGGAACACCCTTTCCTCCCAGCTTCCAGGGTGAGGGGCACTGTCTCCACGGCAGCCACCGCCCCTCACTGCAGGAACCTGTCCAGGGAAGGTCTCCCAGTCCTCACAGCCAGGTTTCTTCTTTAGTTGACGCTCCACTTGCTCAGAGGCACAAAGGTTTCACAACTGAGCCCCAGGCTACTTTTCCAGGCTCCTTCACAGAACAGATCTGCTTACTCGCAGCCTCTGTTGGACAAAGACTCTCCAAACCCATTACTTGCTGCAGAAACGATTAGCTGGGCTGTCCTGCCACCGGCTAATCTGGACAGAACACCTGCTCCCCTTCCCCACCCCTCAGCTAAACCGCTCCCCTTCCCCAGACTCCTGAACCCTGACCCGCCCTCCGTTTGGGGCTCAGCCCTTCCTGGGGAACTTTCCTGAGAATAGGCTGACCTCAGGGCCACAGATGTCTGCTCTGCAGCCTCTCTGCACCCGCCCTGTCCTCCTACCTCCCCAGCCCCTTCTTCTGAGCCTCCCTGACTCCTCCTCCTGAAGGAACACCCTTTCCTCCCAGCTTCCAGGGTGAGGGGCACTGTCTCCACGGCAGCCACCGCCCCTCACTGCAGGAACCTGTCCAGGGAAGGTCTCCCTGTCCCCACAGCCAGGTTTGTTCTTTAGTTGATGCTCCACTTGCTCAGAGGCACAAAGGTTTCGCAACTGAGCCCCAGGCTACTTTTCCAGGCTCCTTCACGGAACGGATCTGCACTGTGGACAGGAGGGGCCACATGCTGACCTGACCAGCTCAGGGGAGGCCTGCATGGCAGTCTTGCAAACTCAGACCTAAAGTCACCACAAAGGATGGTCTGAAGTTAAACTTTAACTAAAGCAGGTATGGTGGGCAGTTACATCCTAGGCCGGTATCTTCACTGACAAGGTCAACCTTTACCTTAACTGAGCCTGTCTTTTTGCATCTATGATAACACACCCTCGAAATGTCTGGGAACTTGTAACTTCTCTGTTTCTGGAGCCCCTGGGGCACAACCAAATGTGCTGGACGCCAGGACAGATACCACAGATTCCTTCATTATCACGTTAATTGATCCCGCACCCACCTAAGTATGTGTCCATCATTTTACTTTTTATCCAATCCCAGGGGTTTCCCTGCTTTGCTTTATCCCTCCTCCTTAATCTATCACAATGAATTTCATGTAACCCACCTACATCCCTCCTTTGATTGCAAATGTATAAATACAAATGTAACCGCGCCATTCTCCAGAGCACTATCTCAATTCGTTGAGGTTCTGCTTCCCGGCATATGTCCACAGTTTGGCTCAAATAAACTCACAAAAATTCCTTACAGGTTTCAATGGTTTTTTCCCCCATTAACAGCAATAACAAATGCTTTCATCTCACCATCAAATGAACTGCAAAAAGGATGGCCTAGAAAAGCAACTTAGTCTGTGTTTTTAACACTTTGTTATCTTTCCACCCCTGCTGGGTAGTTGATTTACAGTAAATACCTGTTGGATTACAAAGTGAATGGACACTTTAAGTTCCCTGCTGGGTAGTTGATTTACAGTAAATACCTGTTGGATTACAAAGTGAATGGACACCTTAAGTTTCTAAGACAACATGTGTTGTATGGTAACACAAACACATCTTAGCTGCAGAAATTTGTTGCAAATGTGTCATACGAAAACTTAAACTGAAGATACTTCCAGGGTTAAGAAATGCTCCAAGGTGGCTCAGTAATGAACAAAACTATACTCTTACCTTCTTACACACAGTGCGTAGGATTATGTTATACAAATAAAGACAATTTACTTTTTCATCAAAGAAAACACTTATACACAAGCCTATACTAGCCATGATCATTCTCTGGTACAAGGAATAGTTCTGTTGGATAGAAGAAATCTATTGAAAAGCTGTAAGTTATCGAGCAATTTGGTTAAAGTCATGCATATTTTCGGGCAAAAATTCCACCGACATGAAGTCATCTCTGTGATTGTTTCAATACCAGACATGAAGGGAAAGCTGACTTCCGTGGGAGTAGAGCCATATTCCTTGCCTGGGGTGAACTTTTCATAGAAAAGGGGTTCAATGGACAGTACCTCGCAGGGTGATCATCATAAATTCCTAACTGGGCAGCTCCTGGTGGGCAGCCACACCCCAGGCACGAAACTGCTTCAGTAAAAGGGGTGTCTTCGCCTTAAGGGAGCCCTGCCCATTGTTTCGGGGCATCTAGGTGAGCACCCCTTTGAAAGAAACGGTCAGTACCCTCAGGAGAGCCCACACTCTTGCTAAGGATCCATAACCCAGTGCCTTCCCGGCTGTTTCCACCTTAATTTCAAGGGCATAAAAGAGGCTTTTGAAAGGGTGAGGGCTAGGCCCTCCATCTTGCCCCAGGGTAAGTGCTCCATCTTACCTTGGCCATGTGCTTGGCAAGGAGCTTCTTCCCGGAAGTCTAAGCCTCTGCTAGCCACACCCAGGAACAAGACACTGACTTGCGCCTGGCCAATCGGCAAGGCCACAGCCCTTTCTCCTCCCCTTACTCCAACCCCCTATAAAACCCCTCTCCACACAGAGTTCTCTCTCTCTCTGCTTCCGGTCGCTGCGTCGGCAAGGTGGGGGAGCCGAGCTAGCTCGAATAAAGACTCTTATGCTTTTGCATCGGACTGGCTGGCTCCCTGATGTGGTTTCTTGGGGATCCTGAAATCTGGGCATAACACTTTAAAACTGCCCTCCGGGAGCACTGGAGGCCTGCGCCCTGGCATCTGCCACCAGGTGGTTCAGATAAACTCGTGCAGAAGTTCTCTGTAGTTCTGGGTGCTTCTTCCAACAGGAGGAAAGTGTTGGTAAATGAGAAAATAGTAAGAAGTCATTCCGTGACCCCAACAGAACATTCGTAAGAAAGGATCACGGCTAGAGTTGTGAGCAGCGATATAAATGCGCAGCCGGCAGGTAGGCGGACGGTGTTGTAATGTACCCCACGAATCACACAAGGACGCATCCAGAAGTCGAATTAAAGAGTCACATTTATTGCAAATCCTGAACTGTGAGGGGGCATTTCGCTCTCCCAGATCTCATAGTGATAAGATGCCCGA
>NW_005358520.1:95503-96663 GCF_000412655.1 Myotis brandtii | reverse complement strand
ATTACAATCAATAGGGTATTCAATCGAATGGGGTGATTTATATAATTCAGAAAATTAAAATAACTTTTCTACTATTTTAGCAAGCAAACAAGTACAGAAACCAAACAGCAGGGTTAAAGTTAAACTATGGTTTCTACCTGAGATGGCTGCTACCATACTTCAACGGGAGCAGAGCCAGGACGATGGGCAGGTGCAGAAGGTCCCCAGGTGGAAGCCCCAGGTGCCCAGCAAAGGACCATGGTGGGGCCCTCGCCCCCAGGGTGACCTTCCTCCTCTAGCAGGTCACTGGTCATGCAGTTGGACCCCTGCCCTTCCCCCCCTGGAGATAACATCGAGGCCTCAGCTGTATTTCAGCTGCAGTCCCAGGAAAGCAGTGAAATCAGCCCAGCGACCCCATGGCTGAGGTCCGGACCAGCTGCGTTGGATCATGACCTCCTGCCGTCAATATATGAATCTGGGTAGAAGGCTGGCCCCCTCCTGCCACCCTGCTCTATGCAGTCACCCAGGTACATGGGTCCCAGGGTGCATTTCCGGGGTGATGTCTGCGCCCCTGCCCTCAAGTTCAAGAGAAAGCGGAAGCTCAATGGAGACAGGACATCACACCTTCCAAACAACTAGGGCTTCTCGTCTAGGTCCCCCCAGATCTCAGTGCTCCTTTTATTCTTGTCTTTTGATGCCTCGTAGCAGCAGTTTAATATGTTTTCTACTCTTCTTTAAATACATATATTTTATTGACTTCTAGATAGAGGAAGGGAGAGGGAGAGACAAAAACATCGATGAGAGAGAAACATTGATTGGCTGCCTCCTGCACGCCCCCTACTGGGGATCGAGCCTGCAACCGGGCATGTGCCCTGACCTGGAATCGAACCATGACCTCCTGGTTCACAGGTCAACATTCAAACCCTGAGCCATGCTGGTCAAGCTCAAATCTCTCCTATTCTTGCTGAGTCAGATCCTAGGAGGTAATCTTGCCTCCTCCTTTATTGAGATGGTGGATGTCAGCCTTTAACACTTTCTTCTGTCCACCCCACCGGTCAACTGGGCACTTAAAGACTGAAATACAAACACCCCGTCATTAATCTCTTTGCCGATTCTCTGCATCTTCTCTCTTATTTCACAGGAACAGAACAGCTCTTCTCCCCCACCCACCCCCACCACTA
>NW_005358520.1:85385-95407 GCF_000412655.1 Myotis brandtii | reverse complement strand
CCCCCCCCCCCCCACACACACACACACACTTTTGCTTTGTTCTAGCGCAATCCCACTTCCCGGGAATTACCACTCGCATTATCCTCACCGCATCTCTTCAATATCAGCAGGGTGTAGATATATCTCTTTGAACTTTCGCCACAAAGTTCTTGAAATCGTGGTTACTCTTTCCACCGCATTCTGATCTCTGTTTCCGAAGGAGAGCTGAGCAGTCAGACTGATGGGTGGGCACTGAGGGTGAGAGGAGGGGAACTCGGGGACGACCACTGCCTCCTTCCTGACTGAGCCCAGTGGCCTCTATGGAGAAGGAGACACGAGGGGAATCAGTGTGAAAGGTGGGCCTCAGGGCTTCTCTTTAGACGGGAGGGCCCTGAGACACGACAGGAGAGACATGAGTGACTGGCTGCAGAGAGGGGTCCGGCCTGGCAGGCGGAATAGGAGTAGCGAGATGATTTGCGAAGTAAACACTTCCTAGGTGCTGGGTCAGCTAGAAGGTGGGTGTCAGCAGAAGAGTGGTCACGGAGCCCAGGGCATGCCAAAGCTCACCAATCAGTCAGAATAAGAAGATCAAGCTCCGAGATGGTTAAGTCCAATGAAAACCAAGGAAGTGTGCAGTTCTGGTACCAATGGTATCAGTTTCAAAACATGGAACCCTGGCTGGTGTGGCTCAATGGTTGGAGCATCATCCTGTGCACTAAAGGGTCAAGGGTTCAATTCCGGGTTGGGGCACATACCCAGGTTTTGAATTTGGTCCCAGGTCGTGGTGTGTGTGTGAGGCAACCAATCAATGTTTCTCTCTCACATTGATTTTTTTTTCTCTCTCTCCCTCTTCTTTCCTCTCTGTCTATAATCAATGAAAAACATATCCTGGGGTGAGGATGATAAAAAAAAATGATGGAGAATATCGGTGGCATTTGCATCGCAGCTTCAGGGTGAAGGGGCTAGCACAGCTTGCCTGGTGTTGGGTCATGAAAGAATATGTGAAGACGAAGAGACAAGAAGTAGAGAAACTCAAGGAATTTTTCTACAAATGAAAACAAGAAATAAGACAGGACTGAAGGGCGACACAAGCGGAGGGAACAGACATTCTGCTGGGTCCTGTTGCACCTGCATCTACGCAGATGGAACATTACTTAACAGGAGAAAATGGACAACACAGAGAAGAGAGGATGAATGCAGGAACAAACCCCTTGAACAGGCATAAAGAGGTACGTACGGTCACTGCGCCAGAGAAGCGGCTGTCCTTGGATAAGAGGAGGGGGAGTTCACGCTAACAGAGGGGAGGCTGAGTCACTGGAACCTTTAAAAATGGGCAGCAGATTCAGTGATAAAATATGAAATTTCTCTGCCAACTGCACGTATTTTATCAGGTGAGTAAGAAGCAGGCCATTAGCTCCGAGAGAGGAGAATGAAGGGGTGCAAGGATCAGAGAGAAGATGAGAGGTGAGCGAGGGGGCGGAGAGGAGGGGCAGGAGCAGTGATCAGGAGAGCAAAGGGGAGAAGCAGGGCAGCTGAACTCTCCTCTCTGTCTATAATCAATGAAAAACATATCCTGGGGTGAGGATGATAAAAAAAAATGATGGAGAATATCGGTGGCATTTGCATCGCAGCTTCAGGGTGAAGGGGCTAGCACAGCTTGCCTGGTGTTGGGTCATGAAAGAATATGTGAAGACGAAGAGACAAGAAGTAGAGAAACTCAAGGAATTTTTCTACAAATGAAAACAAGAAATAAGACAGGACTGAAGGGCGACACAAGCGGAGGGAACAGACATTCTGCTGGGTCCTGTTGCACCTGCATCTACGCAGATGGAACATTACTTAACAGGAGAAAATGGACAACACAGAGAAGAGAGGATGAATGCAGGAACAAACCCCTTGAACAGGCATAAAGAGGTACGTACGGTCACTGCGCCAGAGAAGCGGCTGTCCTTGGATAAGAGGAGGGGGAGTTCACGCTAACAGAGGGGAGGCTGAGTCACTGGAACCTTTAAAAATGGGCAGCAGATTCAGTGATAAAATATGAAATTTCTCTGCCAACTGCACGTATTTTATCAGGTGAGTAAGAAGCAGGCCTTTAGCTCCGAGAGAGGAGAATGAAGGGATGCAAGGATCAGAGAGAAGATGAGAGGAGGTGAGCGAGGGGGCCGGAGAGGAGGGGCAGGAGCAGTGATCAGGAGAGCAAAGGGGAGAAGCAGGGCAGCTGAACTCCTGGGAATTTAAGTGCCCTGGTGAGGACGGCAACCTAAACATGAGACTAATCACCAGCAACGTATGAATTCGTGTGTGCCTCTGTGTGTGCCTGTGTGTGCCTGTGTGTGCCTATGTGTGTGTGTGCCTGTGTGTGTGTGCGTGTGTGCCCGTGTGTGCGCCTGTGTGTGCCTGTGTGTGTGCACGTGTGTGCCTGTGTGTGCGTGTGTGCCTGTGTGTGCCTGTGTGTGTGCCTGTGTGTGCGTGTGTGTGCCTGTGTGTGCGCGTGTGTGCCTGTGTGCCTGTGTGTGCGTGTGTGTGTGTGTGTGTGTGTGTGTGTGTTCCAGCCACTTTACCCCCGTCAGGGTGGGACTGTGCATAGTCATCAGGAGCTGGGACTTTTCCCGCAGGTAAGACAGAGAGAAAAAGGGATGGAAGTGTCCTCACCAACTACCTTCCATGAATGGAAATGAGGCTTTCCTTCGACAGGGGTGCGGCCTCAGAAACCACATCAAACAACTGCTCCTCTTCCTGGCATATCCCTCCATAGAATCAACAGGGACGTGCCCTTCTCATTTACTTTTTAGAATTCTTTCTAAATTAGCCGTGTGATAGCTTGTCCACAATTCAACTGCCAAGGAGAAAGGTGCACGCCTGTACACGCCCACACTTCATGCTCTCACGTCTACACATCATGCTTTCACGCCTGTACAGCCCACACTTCATGCTCTCACATCTGTGCACGCCCACACTTCATGCTTTCACGCCTGTACACCCCCACACCATCATGCTTTCACACCAACACGTTTACACTGAAGAAGGCTCTTGAAGGTCTTCCAACAGTGACGAGGCAGAAGAAAAGCATCTTTACGCTGAGTGAGGATTTCAACTGCTGGGGACCAATGAGTCAAACAACGGTCAGCTTCACACACTACGACTACGAACGCTACGCCGGGACCTCCCCATCCTTCTCACCAGCAAGTCCTCTCGCCTTGTTTCTGCTCGACATTTTTGACCCTCGTGGACCAGGAGTGAGTACATCCGGGCTGGGAGCCGGGGTCCCGTGGCAGCTGCAGCCACAGAGCAGAGAGGGAGGAAAGCCAAGGTCACCCTGGCCTGTGGTCTCCCACGGGGAGCACCCGCATGCGTCTAATCAGGGAGATCTCTTCCTACCGGAAAGGCTGGACCTAACCTATCTCTTCATATTCCTGGCCTCTGACAGAGAAAAATTATGAGCTGTCCTAATTTAGCCCACCGGCGTGAGCGTGGCTCAGTGTGGAGCGTCGGCCTATGAACCAGGAGGTCACGGTTCAATTCCTGGTCAGGGCACATGCCTGGAGGCATGCAGGGGGCAGCCGATCAATGATTCTCATCACTGATGTTTCTCTCTCTCTCTCTCTCTCTCTTCCTCTCTCTCCTTTTCTCTCTGAAATCAATAAAAAATATTTGTAAGAAATGATAGTGAGCCAGAGAGTAAGAGGAGACGAGAATCCCGCCGTTAATAGCCGTGAGCGGACCGGCAATGAAGTGCCCCGAGCCGCGCATGTCGGAGCTTTGAATCTACTTCTCTCGGAAGCACAGATGCCCCACATCCTGCTGATGGCGGACTCTCAGGGCTGCTGCCTGCAGCCAACCCATCCAAAGTAGCACAGCCCTCGCCGTGTGGCTCAGTGGAGAGACAGAGCGTCGGCCTGCGGACCAAAGGGTCCCGGGTTCGATTCCAGTCAAGGGCACGTACCCTTGCAGGCTCCTCCCCGGCCTGGGCCCTGGTCTGGGCACGTGCAAGAGGCAACCAATCAATGTGTCTCTCTCACATCGATGTTTCTCTCTGTCTTTCCCTCTCTCTTCCAATCTCCCTAAAAATCAATGGAAAAACATCCTCGGGTGAGGATTCACAACAGCAGCAACAACAAAAAACCCCACACAAAACAAAACAAACTAAACCAAACAAACCAAAACAGTAGTAAATGTTTCTTCCCTACAGACTGAGCCCCTACCCTACCCCTGCCTCTCCTTTTCCAACCCCCTTAGCTGCAGCCAATCCCAATTCTTTCAGAACAACTTACATCTTTCTTTCCCCAAACATCATGTATGAAAGGTCCCGCCAAGCCCAGGACAGGGGCTCAGGCCTCCCCCATCCAGCCTGGTGGCGGTGGCTGAGCTGAGCGGCCTGCCCCGGCCCGGTCCTCTGCGGCCTCGCGTCTGGCTCAATAAACCCTTCCTGTCCGGAAAGCCGGGGCCATGGGTGTTTTTGTTTGATCCAACGAGTGGAGTCATTTCCTTTCTCCCTCGGCCTGAATGCCCAGTGGAGAGTGACAGAGGCTGTAATTAGGCTGCTGTTTTCCTTCCAGCCTGGTTCAGAGAAAGACAACTGCAGGGCGGGACCTTTCCTCCCGCTGGTCCTACAACTTAGACCCTCCCCTGGCCTTTCCTCCCCTGCCCTCTCCTCCCCTGACCTTTCCTCCCTGACCTCTCCTCCCTGACCTCTCCTCCCCTGACCTCTCCTCCCCTGACCTCTCCTCCCCTGACCTCTCCTCCCCTGACCTCTCCTCCCCTGACCTCTCCTCCCCTGACCTCTCCTCCCCTGACCTCTCCTCCCCTGACCTCTCCTCCCCTGACCTCTCCTCCCCTGACCTCTCCTCCCCTGACCTCTCCTCCCCTGACCTCTCCTCCCCTGACCTCTCCTCCCCTGACCTCTCCTCCCCTGACCTCTCCTCCCCTGACCTCTCCTCCCCTGACCTCTCCTCCCCTGACCTCTCCTCCCCTGACCTCTCCTCCCCTGACCTCTCCTCCCCTGACCTCTCCTCCCCTGACCTCTCCTCCCCTGACCTCTCCTCCCCTGACCTCTCCTCCCCTGACCTCTCCTCCCCTGACCTCTCCTCCCCTGACCTCTCCTCCCCTGACCTCTCCTCCCCTGACCTCTCCTCCCCTGACCTCTCCTCCCCTGACCTCTCCTCCCCTGACCTCTCCTCCCCTGACCTCTCCTCCCCTGACCTCTCCTCCCCTGACCTCTCCTCCCCTGACCTCTCCTCCCCTGACCTCTCCTCCCCTGACCTCTCCTCCCCTGACCTCTCCTCCCCTGACCTCTCCTCCCCTGACCTCTCCTCCCCTGACCTCTCCTCCCCTGACCTCTCCTCCCCTGACCTCTCCTCCCCTGACCTCTCCTCCCCTGACCTCTCCTCCCCTGACCTCTCCTCCCCTGACCTCTCCTCCCCTGACCTCTCCTCCCCTGACCTCTCCTCCCCTGACCTCTCCTCCCCTGACCTCTCCTCCCCTGACCTTCTCCTCCCTGACCTCTCCTCCCCTGACCTCTCCTCCCCTGACCTCTCCTCCCTGGCCTGGCACCAGTCATGGGTGACCCCCTCAGAGGAGGACGGGGGCAGAGCACAGCCTCACAGGATCCCACAGAAGCCCTTGCAGGATCACTCCCTCAGCATTCAGCCCAAGAGATGACACCTTGGGCTCAGCTGTGTTTCAGCTCCAGGCCCAGAAGAGCAGAAGGTCAAGCGGGGTGGCCCCGTGGCCGACATCAGCACCAGACAGATGACGAATGACACCTGCCCGGTGCCCACCCATCAGTAGAGCCCGGGACCCTGAGGGGCAGGCGGGACGGCTGGTGAATGGTCTACGGAGATCGTCCCTGGGCCCCAGATAAAAGCTCCCGAGACAGAGGACTCGGCGCGCCTCCTCACTCAGTGCTCCTCCTCGGAGCAGCCTGGGCCTGTCCCCTGTCCCCCCCAGGTGCACGCCTTTGCCTTTCTTTCTTCTACATCCCAAAGGCCCTTCTTTGACCTCCAAATCTTGTTTCCTGAGCCCACGCAGCCCAGCTGGCTCACCGTTTTTACCTCTGTGACTTTTAAATAAACGTTTGCTTGTATCTGAGTCTTGGCTCCGAATTCTTTCTTAGCCAGAATTCAAGTACTGAGGCCGCTGAACTGAGGTCCAATCTTGGTAGCACTCTGGTGCCACTTCACTGGCTAACAGGTCCCAATTTCTATAAAAGCACAGATCTTAACGATATAAAAACATTTTTGTAAATATTTCCTAGAGGGGTTAAAAATAGCAAAAACATCTAGAATAATAATTTTTAGGAAGAAATAATTTTATAGTGCAATAATAACATAAGCACTTATATTTATATAAAATAATTTTTAGGAAGAAATAATTTTATAGTGCAATAACATAAGCACTTATATTTATATAGTAAGCATTTACATTTCTAAATATATCAATACTAGAGGCCTGGTGCATGAATTCGTGCACGGGTGGGGTCCCTCGGCCTGGCTGGTGATCGGAGTCGATCGGGGACGGCTCTCCCAGTCCCGATGGGGGCCGATGGGGGCCAGCCGGCTGGGGAGGGATCGCAGGAGGTTGGCCGGCTGGCCAGGGAGGGACCACAGGAGGGCTCCAGAGCGTGTTCAGCCCTCTCGCCCAGACCCAATCCGCCAGACCCCAGCAGCAAGCTAACCTACCGGTCGGAGTGTCTGCCCCTTGGTGGTCAGTGTGTGTCACAGTGACTGGTTGAGTGGTCGACAAAACGGTCAGCCGATCAGTCGGACACTTAGCATATTACGCTTTTATTATGTAGGATTCTGGAATTGCTCTCACATTAGTGTCTTGTGTATGTGTACTCGCACACAGACTTCATTAAAAGAATTGTCAATATTTTTTAATTGTCCCATAAACAAATATTTGTTTTGATAAATAAATGGAAGACAGAAGTGAGAAATTTATCTTGAAAACGAAAGCAAGCTATTAATAAAACATTAACATCCTATCTGTAAGGACAAAAATGATACAAAAAGGAACTGTGGATTACTTCAGGTTAGTGATTCTCATGTGGGGGGCGGGGGCAGAGCAGGGCACCTAGCATTGGTTGTTTTAAAAAACATGTAAACAGTGTATTTGTTACGTTCATAATAGAAAATACAAGACGTTCTATCAAATCTTGGTTGGCAAGAACTGTTAATGATCTAAAAGGATATACGGACAATAAAGTGAGAAATACTTTCAAGTAACGTGGGTTTGAGAAGTTTACAAATGTCTTGGGGGGAAAACAGTCTCCTGACAACCTTTGGCATTTTTAAGATCTAACGAGGAGACTCGCATAATCTCCTTACTGGGCATGTTCACACCAAGGAACTGCTGCAGGCCCAGCCCTGCCAGGCCCGTGACCCCGGGCACATGCCCCCTGGCTCCGCTCCGGGAGTTCCCAGCTGCTGGTCTGGTGCTTGCTGTCCTTTCATCATCCTTAACCAGAGGGGAGTCAGGAAAACATAAGCCTCGGCTTTAGGGACACCGGACAGGGAGAAACGAGTGTGTCTGGGAACCACACATGGTCGGCCCCAGCCTTCCTTCACTAGGAAGCTAAGCGGGTATCAGAGAACTCGAAACACTGTTCATGCTCCAAGTGTATACACACGCCCAAGTAACGCGAAGACAGTCACCTAACTCTACACATCTCTATCTTCAAGTTTCTAAAATCTTACTCCATCCATTAGAGAAATATTGTATTTTAAATGTTTTTTAATACATTTTATTGATTTTTTTTTTGAGAGGAGGAAGGGAGAGGGATAGAAAGTTAGAAACATCAATGAGAGAGAAACATCGATCAGCTGCCTCCTGCACACCCCCTACTGATGTGCCCGCCGCAACCAAGATACATGCCCTTGACCGGAATCGAACCCGGGACCCTGGGACCCTTCAGTCCGCAGCCCGACGCTCTATCCACTGAGCCAAACCGGTTAGGGCTTAAATATGTTTTTATGGATTTTTTAGAGAGAGAGGAAGGGAGAGAGAGATAGAAACATCAATGATGAGAGAGAATCACCGATGGGCTGCCTCCTGCATGCCCCACTGGGGGCTGAGCCGAGCCTGCAACCCAGCCACGTGCCCTGACCTGGAATCAAGCCTTGACCTCCTGGTTCCCAGGCCGATGTTCAACCACGGAGCCACACTGGCCTGGCAGAAGTATTGTATTTTAAACATAATATTTACTGTCATAAACTGAGGCCCATCTGCCTTTGCTCTACACGAACACCTTAATGTGTGTGTGTTTTGACAGATACATTTCTACACGCACAGAAACCTAGCACTTCAGTGAATGTGGACTGTGCTGATGCATCTGGAAACGGACTCCTCTCCCCCAGCACATCTCAGCAGGCAGAGCGGAGAAGCGTGAACGCAGGAGACAGAGGGTGCCTACGCCCCAGCGACCTTCTCCACAAAGTGCACAGCAAACCCTTTATAAACGCTGTTTTCAAGTTAGTGCTGGGAATAATAAGGACAGGAAGCCTGGGTTAACATGCACTTTTTTAAATTCTGGGAATATTGGCAAAGTGTAAACACACTTAGTGCTGGACCCCGTCCACTCAATTCACCTTTCAGAGCCAGAGCATCAGTGTCTAATGATGAAAACACGGTACCTGCACCGTCACCAGGAAGGCCTGCCTTGGTGGAGATGGAACGAAAACTTTCTTTGAAAGAGAAACGAATCCGGGGTTTCCCAGCGCTTTTTGTGTTCCTGTTGTTCTATTAACATTCTGTTCTCATAACACAAACCGTGTGTGACCATGAGCAGCGGGCTCGTTCCTTTCCCATCACAGGAGCGCGCTCCCTCCGCAGGCACAGGGCGCCGCGGGGGGTCTGACCGCCTGGCCAGCGCTGGCCAGTCAAGGGAAGCCGAGCTGTGACTTCCCTCTGAAATGCATCGTGGGTTTGAGATCACAAATTTTAGCAAATGCCAGTAGAGAGCGAAGAATCAAGCCTTGACCTCCTGGTTCCCAGGCCGATGTTCAACCACTGAGCCACACTGGCCCGGCAGAAGTAGTCTAATTTAAACATAATATCTACTATCATAAACTGAGGCCCATCTGCCTTTGCTCTACACGAACACTTTAATGTGTGTGTGTTTTGACAGATACATTTCTAAATGCACAGAATGTGGATGTGGATTGCACTGATGCATCTGGAAACAGACTCCTCTCCCCAGTACATCTCAGCAGACAGAGTGGAGAAGCGTGAACACAGGAGACAGAGGGTGCCTATGCCCCAGCGACCTTCTCCACAAAGTGCACAGCAAAGCCTTTATAAACGCTGTTTTCAAGTTAGTGCTGGGAATAATAAGGACAAGAAGCCTGGGTTAACATGCACTTTTTTTAAATTCTGGGAATATTGGCAAAGTGTAAACACACTTAGTGCTGGACCCCGTCCACTCAATTCACCTTTCAGAGCCAGAGCACCAGTGTCTAATGATGAAAACACCGTACCTGCACCGTCACCGGGAGGCCTGCATTGGTAGAGATGGAACGAAAACTTTCTTTGAAAGAGAAACGAATCCGGGGTTTCCCAGCGCTTTTTGTGTTCCTGTTGTTCTATTAACATTCTGTTCTCATAACACAAACCGTGTGTGACCATGAGCAGCGGGCTCGTTCCTTTCCCATCACAGGAGCGCGCTCTCTCCGCAGGCACAGGGCCCGCGGGGGGTCTGACCGCCTGGCCGGCGCTGGCCAGTCAAGGGAAGCCAAGCTGTGACTTCCCTCTGAAATGCCTCGTGGTTCTGAGATCACAAATTTTAGCAAATGCCAGTAGAGAGCTGGCTCTTCAAACATTTCAAATTGAGAAATCACCCATCAAAATACAAAGTGGCCCTGGCTGGTTTGGCTCCGTGGATAGAGCGTCAGCCTGCAGACTGAAGGGTCCCGGGTTCGATTCCATGTACAAGGGCCCATGCCCGGGTGGTAGGCTCAACCCCCAGTAGGGGGCGTGCAGGAGGCAGCCGATCCATGATTCTCTCTCATCATTGATGTTTCTATCTCTCTCTCCCTCTCCCTTCC
>NW_005358520.1:78057-83599 GCF_000412655.1 Myotis brandtii | reverse complement strand
GATAGAGGGCGGCGCCCCAACCCCCTGATCCGCCCTGCTCTGTGCGTGACAGGGGGCGGTGCCCCAACTCCCCAATCAGCCCTGCTCTGAGCCCGACCAGGGGCTGCACCTAGGGATTGGGCCTGCCCTCTGCCACCCAGGAGCAGGCCTAAGCCAGCAGGTCGTTATCTCCCGAGGGGTCCCAGACTGCGAGAGGGCACAGGCCGGGCTGGGGGACACCCTCCCCCCAAGTGCACAAATTTTTGTGCACCGGGCCTCTAGTCCTATATAATAAAAGGCTAATGTGCAAATCAACTGAACAACAGAACGACTGGTTGCTATGACACACACTGACCACCAGGGGGCAGACGCTCAACACAGGAGCTGCTCCTTGGTGGTCAGTGCACTCCCACAGGGGGAGCGCCACCCAGCCAGAAGCCAGGCTCACGGCCAGCAAGTGCAGTGGTGGTGGCGGGAGCCTCTCCTTCCTGCCCCCCTTTCCCCCCAAGCAGCGCTAAGAATGTCCGACTGCCAGCTTAGGCCTGTTCCCTGCGGGGTGCCAGTTGGACATCCCCCTGAGGGCTCCCAGACTGCGAGAGGGCGCAGGCCAGGCTGAGGGACCCCCTCCCCGCTGAGTGCATGAATCTCCTGCACCGGGCCTCTAGTTCATATATGATGATTCTGAAACCACTCCTTTATTAACACTGAAGGAGTCACTACCAAATGTGTGCAGGCAACCAGTTCCTGCATCTGCTCTTCCAGTCCCTGTTCTCCCTCTAATTCAAAACACTGACTAAAATGATTCAAAAATATAACATAACTGTGAATCATTTAACTGTATTACACATGTTGAATGCTTCAATATGATTCATCATAAGCCAATAACAATTAAATATTTGAATATTAAGATAAAAACAGTAGACAACCAATAAATGGGAAAGTCCCTACTTTATTGACACCAGGATTATTTCTGTCCTATAGTGTAAATGCTAAGTCATCTGGTATAATAATGTCAGAAATACAGTGCAAGATCCCTAAAATATATTTCTGAATTGTGTGGTGATCATAATGTAATACATATTTGGGGCATTTCCTTTGCACTGTGAATATTAGTAATATTATTTGGGGGAATCATCGATTTGTAGGTATACATATCACATTTATTAGACCAGGCATGTCAAACTCACGGCTCACGGGCCGCATGCCTCATTTATTTGGCCCGTGTTAGCCTTTGAGTTTGACATGCTTGGATTAGACGTAGAGAAATGGAATTAGCTGAAACCTACACGTACACAATTAGAAAAGGAGAAGGAAAGGAAAGAATCAGTGAAGAGAACAATGTCCTAAATACCTGAATGCATGAAAAAATGAACAAACTCGATAGGGGCCATTTGAGCCCCTATCCTCGACTTCCTCTTAAGTTCAAGCCAAACCAATCTCTCCCTGCACTTGCCAATAATGTGGCAATAATTCATTTGGCCTAGTCTCCAACCTCCCTCCAAAGCATTATTTCTGGGCATAATTCCAAGACTCCCAAGCCCTAGTGTCGCAACGGGAATTGCTGTTCAAACCTTCGCATGAGCAGAAATGTATTGTCGTTTGGAAAATCTATAGCAGAAATGCCCGTTCTCATTTCCTGGCTTTATTGCTGTGCTGCGTCCCTTGCGCTGTTCTCCCTGACCCAAGGGCACAGCGGCATCTCCCAGTGCTCGCGCCGTCTGTGTGCTGAGCCCTTACACGCTCAGTTCTGTGGCACTGTTACTAGGAGTGTATTTACCATCCAAATGGTAATTTACCATTAGTCACTCCTCGTCCGTTCTTTCTTTTTCTTTCTTTCTTCCTTTCTTCCTTTCTTCCTTTCCTCCTTCCTTCCTTTCCTCTTCCTCTTCCTCTTCCTCTTCCTCTTCCTCTTCCTCTTCCTCTTCCTCTTCCTCTTCCTCTTCCTCTTCCTCTTCCTCTTCCTCTTCCTCTTCCTCTTCCTCTTCCTCTTCCTCTTCCTCTTCCTCTTCCTCTTCCTCTTCCTCTTCCTCTTCCTCTTCCTCTTCCTCTTCCTCTTCCTCTTCCTCTTCCTCTTCCTCTTCCTCTTCCTCTTCCTCTTCCTCTTCCTCTTCCTCTTCCTCTTCCTCTTCCTCTTCCTCTTCCTCTTCCTCTTCCTCTTCCTCTTCCTCTTCCTCTTCCTCTTCCTCTTCCTCTTCCTCTTCCTCTTCCTCTTCCTCTTCCTCTTCCTCTTCCTCTTCCTCTTCCTCTTCCTCTTCCTCTTCCTCTTCCTCTTCCTCTTCCTCTTCCTCTTCCTCTTCCTCTTCCTCTTCCTCTTCCTCTTCCTCTTCCTCTTCCTCTTCTCTCTCTCTCTTTCTTCTTTCTTTCTTTTTGGTTAATTCTCACCCGAGGATGTTTTCCATTGTTTTTTTTTTAAAGGAGAGTGAATGGGAGAGAGACAGAGAGAAACATCGATGTGAAAGAGCCACATTGGGTGACTGCCTCCCGCACGGGCCCTGACCAGGGTCAGGGATCAGGACTGCAACCGAGTACCTGCCCCTGAGCAGAATCAAACCCGGGACGCTTCAGTCCATGGGCCGATGCTCTACCCACTGAGCCAAACTGGCTAGGGCTCCACACAATTTCTTTAGTGAGAAAAACACACAGCTATACTGGGAAGACAGGCCCACACTGCAAATCAAAGACATGTTCCACTGGGGGAGGAAAGGAATACAAGGTAAAGTGACAGATGAAGATAGAAGGGAAAAGAGTGAACGCGTTTCCTGCGCCTGAGGATGCGTTGCCACGTGACAAGGCGAAGGAAAGGGAGCTGCTACAGGACGAACACATTTCTGCCAGATGAATGTTCTGATTCGCTGCACGCGTGGAGGGTGGGGCTAGGAGACAAG
This sequence comes from Myotis brandtii, assembly GCF_000412655.1. Taxonomy (NCBI): domain Eukaryota; kingdom Metazoa; phylum Chordata; class Mammalia; order Chiroptera; family Vespertilionidae; genus Myotis; species Myotis brandtii. The sequence goes on along the minus strand of NW_005358520.1, from coordinate 80,735 downwards.
CGCTGAGTTGGAGAGTGATGTGATTCAGCAGCATCCACTTGTGCCTGTTTGTGTCCGGCTCTGTAGTTCATTTACCCTGAAAGGAATGAACTGAAATTCTTTCTCCTCCAGGGTTTCCTGTGATCAATGGTAAGAGAGGGAGACACGTTCAGCAGGCCCCACAGTCTATGGTGTAGACCCGTGGTTGGCAAACCGTGGCTCGCGAGCCACATGCGGCTCTTTGGCCCCTTGAGTGTGGCTCTTCCACAAAATACCGACTTCTGCGCATGGGCATGGGCCACGAAGTTTCAATCGCACTGTATGTGCGCACCCGCACGTGGTATTTTGTGGAAGAGCCACACTCAAGGGGCCAAAGAGCTGCATGTGGCTCATGAGCCATGGTTTGCCGACCACTGGTGTAGACTAAACAAGAGCAGGTGAGCAGAGTAGCTAGAATTCCTTGCCTCTGCCTCATTTTCAGGGAGCTCTGAAGTGTTGATGTACCCTAGACTTGACACCTAGTGAATGTCTGGCAATGAACTAATGTTTTAAATATAGCATCTCATTTACTTCCCAAAATCCTATTCTCAGAGTGCTAGCAATTCGATATGACCATGTCTAGACTGATGCAGCAAAGTAATTTACCCAAATCTATGTGCCAACCAAGTGGCAGAATCAGAATTTTACTGTAAACAGAAGTGACTCTAATGACGATGTTTGAACTTCCTAATATATCAGGCTGACTCTTATCTTGGACTCAATTACTATAAAGCAAATTCCTTCTAAAACACCACTGGGTACAATGGAAGTGCCATAGTAACTCTTATTCCCAAATCGCTAACCATCTAACCAAAAATGCCAATACATCATTAACTGAAGTCATGCCTCATCTAGACAAGTTCAAACACGTCTGTTTTTGCATATGAATTGAAATGCAGTGTTTTAAAGTCTTGCCTGCTTTTCAGATGGTGGGAAGAGCGGATCCTAGAGGACACAGGAGCCGACTCTGAAGGGATGCAACCGGACGAGTCACTGTGGTAGGAAGGTTAGACGCGTAGCTTACACCCAGCCCAGCCAGCACCCAAACACAAAGCTCAGGCCCGCAGGCTGAGCTCAGGACCTCGCAGGTTGAAGTGCTGGGTCCCATGCACGAGTCTAGGCTGCCGTCTCAGAACCGAAGGCAGACGTGGTCCCAGTCTGTCTACTTAGGACGCTTGGGGGAGGGGTGGGGTGCAAGTAACAGACACCTACAGTCGCCTGCATCCTAGGGGCTCACCGTTTCCCAGAACAGGTCGGAGGGCAAATGGTCTCCAGGTTGTTAAACAGCCCGCAGCTGTGGCCACTGCCCATGCGCTCTGCTTCCTCCTGCCTCCCCCTCACCCCCCCGTGGGCTTTGTCTGTAGGTGGTTCCTTCCTTCACAGAGTGGCCGCCCGTTCACCTGGGCCCTGGGCACACACAGAGGGGGCTGGAAAGAAGAGCATTTCATCTTTCACAGAAGAACCCACAGGACCGTCTAGACGTCCCACGGAGAGTGGGTCTCGGGGCCGGACTATGTTCGAAACCAACCGAGCTTGGGAAAGTGAGTATCAGACATTTTCACTCCTTTGGTTTTTTTAAAAATAAAATTGTATTGATTTTAGAGAGGAAGGGAAAGGGAGAGAGATAGAAACATCAGTGATGAGAGAGAATCACTGATCGGCTGCCTCCTGCATGACCCCCACTGGGGATGGAGCCACAACCCAGGCCTGTGCCCTGACTGGGCTCCTGGTTCATAGGCCGATGCTCAATCACTGAGCCACACTGGCCGGGCCAGACAGGATTCCTAAAAGAAAGGTTTTGCGAGATAAAGTCAGTTTAGACAGGACGGTGTAGAATATGTTTGTAGACTCTGTCGACAGCCCAGCCGGCACCTCAGGGAACCTTGCCAACCTGGGGGGCTCCAGCGCTGAGTCCCTGTGCTTAGGACAGCACGCACCGCGCCCGGCACGGCTCCATGATGTGCTGGTGCCGAGGACCAAGCTGCTGGGGTGCGAGGTGGTCAGGGCGGCGGCCGGGCCCGTGCTCGAGACAGGCCGGAGGCAGAGCTCAGGGAGGCGGACTCGCTCTTGGCTGGTTTGTGGAGGAGCCAGCTTTTCAGGTCACATGCAGGTGGGAAAACACTGACAGCTATTGGTATTGGATATCGGCCAAGGAGGATGTGTTTTACCGGCATCGCTGTGGCAGCAGCACCAGGGTCATCTGAACAGGGAGAGCTTACAAGGCAGGGCGATTGGCCGAGGGTGACGGCAGTGGGTGGGGCCAGAGGTAATAAAGGCCACAATAGAGCTAGAAAGCGGGGGGGATGCGGGGTGGGGGGGACACACAAGAAACTGGCTGTGGACACAAGGAGAGAAGATAGAATACACGGCAGTTTTTTTAAAATCTTTCTACGAGGTGGTCAGGGCGGCGGCCGGGCCCGTGCTCGAGGCAGGCCGGAGGCAGAGCTCAGGGAGGCGGACTTGCTCTTGGCTGGTTTGTGGAGGAGCCAGCTTTTCACGTCACATGCAGGTGGGAGAACACTGACAGCTATTGGTATTGGATATCGATCAAGGAGAATGTGTTTTACCGGCATCGCTGTGGCAGCGGCACCAGGGAAATCTGAACAGGGAGAGCTTACAAGGCAGGGAGATTGGCCGAGGGTGACGGCAGTGGCCCTACC
>NW_005358520.1:77387-77950 GCF_000412655.1 Myotis brandtii | reverse complement strand
TCCCTTACTCTCTGAAATCAATAAAAATATATATTTTTTAAAAATCTTCCTAGAACTATCTTTTGGAAAAGAAAACATGTGCATGTGGCTTCCCTTTCTGCGGGAAAGCAAACCTGATGAGAGGTGTTACTGTGATAGAGTTTGAATCTCCTTCTCAGCCACAATTCAAATGGGAAATGCATATATATTTTCGTTTCAGCTACTTTGTAAAGTTATTTTTTTAACAAAGGAGGCTTTCCAAAAATGGTCTCCAGGCTTGTCATCAAACCTTCTGGTAATATGAACTGATAAAATACTGGTCGTCAGCGTGGCGTTGGCTTCACTCCTTGGGTCCTAGAGTTGCAGCCGTCGAGGACTTCTTTTCTTATGGAGCAAAGGCAGCCACTTTGTTTAATATGATTAACATGACACAGGGAGCTCCCATCTGGCGTCTACGACCTGATATACGAGGTTTCGGATGAGATGGACATTCGGAGATTCCCACGGCAGAAGGTCCGATAAACACGCGGTCATGCCGACGGCAGCCCGGGGGGTGGGCCTGTGAGGACCCCCCGGCAGCGCGA
>NW_005358520.1:72261-77316 GCF_000412655.1 Myotis brandtii | reverse complement strand
GCGTGAAGGCGCCTGCTGCCCCCGAGCCGGCAGTGAGCAGGCAGGCCCTGCTGTGCTCATCCGTCAGCCGTCCCGCTGGTACTTGCCGGCTCTCACTGCCCTGGCGTGTCCTCCCTCCAAGACCACTGAGACCCATGGAGATAAAGATATGAATAGTTTTCATCGTTAATGCTACGGACAGTTGATCGTGCTTTGTTTTTCTTGCCCTTTTCTTTATTGGGCACCCAGCCTCTCAGCCCCCTGAGACTCTCCACCCACCTGTAGACTGTGTTTCCTGAACGCCTCCTCCCCTGGCACAAAACTGAAAGACAAGCAGCTTTTCTCAGAGTGACATGGAAAAGGAAACAGAATTTGATGCTTCAAATGAAACCTGGAACACTCTTTGATTAGCAAGGCACACAGAAGCTACTTTGATTCAGCCGCATCATAAGAATAATCAACAGCCCGGCCGGCGTGGCTCAGTGGTTGAGTGTCAACCTACGAACCAGGAGGTCATGGTTCGATTCCCGGTCAGGGCACAGGCCCGGGTTGCGGGCTCGATCCCCAGTGTGGGGTGTGCAGGAGGCGGACGATCAAAGATTCTCTCTCATCACTGATGTTTCTACCTCTTTCTCCCTCTCTCTTCCTCTCTGAAATCAATTAAAATATATTTTTCAAAAAGAATACTTAACAGCTACTAGATTTCACTATAAGCTAAGTGCTGTTCCATGCACTTTATAAATATCACCTTCCGTAATTCTCACCACAATGCTACCAGGGAGGCACTGTCCTTACCCTGCCTCACACATGAGGACACAGAGAGGTTGGGAAACTCGAGCACAGTCACTGAAGCAGTAAGTGGGAGAGTCAGCCCCAGGCATCTGGTCTACCCTATTTTCCCCAGAGGATCTCAGGACTGACCTCAGTGCCAAAGCAAAATAAAAAGACTTCCAGGTACTTTACATACTTTCTCTGAAAAGGAAAGTTTCCTATAGGAAAGTATCTTTTGTGTTATTTTTACAAATATAAAATCTAAATATCTCTTTATTTGGAAAGCATGTTGGTCATACACCATCCCAACCTTACTCGTTCCCTCACTCTTCATTTTATAAAACACCCAGAATGAGGCTAATAATTAATGCTAATGACTTTACGGGCGGCCTAAGGACTCGGGCCTTCACGCCATGTACCAAATGTGACCAGGCGTCATGAGCGAAGACCAACATCACAATGAAAAGAAGCCGCACTGCTTTATGGGTGGAAAGCTGTACTGGTGTGCGAGGCCTCTGTTTTTATTTCAAATCATCAAAGGGAAGAAAATTAATTTCCACATCCTCACCTAAATTTAAAATGCCACAAACCACTGTTTTCATTCCACATGTGTCCATTATATTACTTTTCACACACAAAAAATTTAACCTCTCTAATTATTGTTAGAAGCATAATTTGACTGGCATTCTAAAAATAAAAAGACCATTTTCATTAGCTGACGTTTGACATTTGCCACCGAGTTTTCTAAAAGGCTATTTTTCATGTTTTTGAAAACCAATGATCTTAAACTGTCAGCCCATCATTGTAAAGTCCAATTCAAAGTGTTAGCTCGTTCAGCAGGCAGAGCCATTACGGGTCTGTCGTATTAATTTAAACTAACAGTCAGGGCTCCTTCCGTTCCGAACGAAGGACAATCGACTCCAGCTGCCGCAGGAACAGAAAGGGCTGGAGGGGCTCCCCTAACCGAGCCACGCGACGGGCAGCTCCGTGGTGGACCCGGCCAGGCCTGGGACTCCAGGTGGCCCAGACCGTACCAGTCCTCTCTGCTCCTCATCATTTGGGTTAATTTTTTTAAAATATATTTTTATTGACCGCAGAGAGGAAGGGAGAGAGAGAGAGAGAGAGAGAGAGAGAGAGAGAGAGAGAGAAACATCAGTGATGAGAGAGAATCATGGATCGGCTGCCTCCTGCACGCCCCACACTGGGGATCGAGCCCACAACCCGGGCCTGTGCCCTGACCGGGAATCGAGCCCTGCCCTCCTGGTTCCTAGGTCGACGCTCAACCCCTGAGCCACACCAGCCGGGCGGGTTAATTTTAATTAAGATAATGCAGCCTTTTAGGTTTTCCCTGTTTAGGTATCTTTCCAGAACATTCGCTGAGGGTGGATGACTGAGCCTGAGGCAGAGGCTCCCAGATGCCGGGTAATGGGCCCAGGTTGGACCGAGAGCACCTTGGACGGGACCCCTGGCACCTGAGAGACAGGCAGGGCCCTGGGGCCTAGGAGAAGGCAATGCTTGGCCTCATTCCCACCTACAACATCAGAGAGCCATTCCGGCTCCATGTCCACCCCTCGGCCTCCGCTGCCCAAACTGGGAAGGTCACACTCACCACTTCCTTCTTAATTAGAGTCAAATGAGAAACATGAAAGGGCTTGCGGAGGATCGGACACAGAGCGACCGTTCTCACGTGGGTTAGGAGACCACGTACGAGACATTTGTGGTTTCTTCCAAATACCTGGATTCTGGGAGGGTCAAACATAGGGGCGAGGTGCTTTTTGTTTGTTTGTTTGTTTGTTTACTTAAATCTTTATTGTTGAAAGTCTTACCTTTTCCCCCACTGACCTCACCCAGCTGCCCCTGCACCTGCCCCAGGCCTTGGCCACCCTGTTGTCCGTGTCCATGGGTCATGCACACAAGTTGGGCGAGTACTTTGTAAACATAGAAGCACCAAGTAGGTGGTAAAGCACCGTGATTTGTGCCACCCCAGAGCTCCCCCTGCCGCAGGGCTTTCACGGCGACTAGAAAGCATGAGCCACTACAAACGAACGCGCACCAGGGGGAGGCCACTGCTCCCACCTCCATCCCCATCCTGCCTCCCACAGTCCCCAACGCCGCGCTGGGCAGAGTCAAGCCCCAGCACACGTCTGAGGGCTTATTAATAGGAATTATTCCATCATCTTGCCAGCACATAAAGTGAAAGCTCATCTTTCTTTTTCCCACCAAAAATAATCCCTAGAGTCAAGCACTTCGTCACAAAGGACATGGTGATTGATGGTTCTGCTCTCAAGCTGGTAACAAACACGCAGGTCTGGATGTTTTGAAACCCTTCTAATTCCTGCAGAAATAACATGGAAGGTCTAGCGCACACTGCCATTCGTCAAATTGTGCGGCCATAACAAGACATCGGTGGTGACCTGGAGCCCGGAGTCATGACAAAATCGAAATGCGACAATATCGGAACACATGGCCGTGTGCTCTGCACGACATAGGCCGGTGCTCTGCGTACCCCTGGGGGCTGGGGGCTTCCACGGGAATAGCGTTTCAGATCGCGTACGTCTCCAGACAACCAGCTTTTCTCTTCATCCCGGGAGGGGCCCTCCCACAGGAGCTGGGACCCAGGCAGCTGCCCGCCCGCCCGCAGCCCAATGCCAAGGACTCCCAGGGCTTCCCAACCACAAAGACGCCTTCCTGTAGCGAACTCTGAGAATCATGTTCCTTTATTTTGACTTTTGAAACTTGTAGCACCCCCAGATCGCGTACGTCTCCAGACAACCAGCTTTTCTCTTCATCCCGGGAGGGGCCCTCCCACAGGAGCTGGGACCCAGGCAGCTGCCCGCCCGCCCGCAGCCCAATGCCAAGGACTCCCAGGGCTTCCCAACCACAAAGACTCCTTCCTTTAGCGAACACTGAGAATCATGTTCCTTTACTTTTAATTTTTGAAACTTGTAGCACCCATATTTGTGGCCCAATTTTAGCAAATACAGGGTGGGGCGAAAGTAGGTTTACAGGTGTTACCATTCAACATGTTTATAGACTGATTCATTAGATGTTTACTGGTCATCTAATATCTACCCAGCACTGTGAAATGTACAAAGTAAGTACTGACGGACATAAAGAATCACCTCAGGCTAAAGAGCCCGAACATATTTTACTACATCATGGCCATCGTTTGGGACAATCCATCATCAGAAGCTTTCTGAGAAATGCTACCTGAAAAAATGGATTTCCACACAACACAATGTACAGATGATGTATTATAGGATTATACACTTGAAAATATGTAATTTCATTAACCAAGGTCACCCCAATAAATTCAATAAAAAATTTTGTAATTAAAAAAAAAGATTATATGATCGATTGGCTTATCTGGCAGATTGAGCTACATTTGGGATAATAAGATCTAATTTATAGATGGCCTAAAAAATTCTTCTACATTATTCAATGTTTTAATTGTTGAGATTTTAATTTCCTACGGTACGTTAATTTTTTTAGTCACCGGTTGATAGTACAAATTGTTAATATATAAATCTTAGCTTTCAGCCTCAATTTGTAATCCTTCTGCTTTTAATTAAAGAAATCTTACTTTCTTGAAATAATAAAATATTTTCATTTAAGGTGGATAAACTGTAATGGTTAGAACATAAAGCTAAAGAAAATCATCCAAAATACCCCTTGTGAGTTGGTGTTTAATTTTAAATCCTTCACTTTAGGGGACAAAAACACAGCACACACATCACTTCTTGACAGCCAGGAAGTATGCGTTTCCCCAGGTGACTGGGCCTGGCGCCGTGTGCGTCTGGGAAGATTATACCGATTTTGGATGATAAGATACAGCACACTAGCAGCTGACCGTCGCTTCATCTCAGAACAGCTAACGATTATTTTAAAGCGTTAATTTCAGAAAAACCTCCCCACGTGTTACGCTGTTATAACTTACAACCCCACGCGTTTTGACTGCCCAGCAAATACTGAAGCCCAAGGAGAAAAAGAGATGCTATTTCACCTCCAACTAGAACAGACAGATGATATCGATGGATGATCGGTGTTAACCTCAACGTGACAGGTGCAGCTGCGATTGGATCGCGTGGGCGAGGAATTGCAAAGGGGCCTGAGGAGCATTTTCAAAAGGAGTCAATTCAGTTTTGAACGCTCTTCGTTCCTGGGGACCAGAATGGAACCAGCAGCGCCAAAACCCTGCGTTTCTAGGCGAGACTCGGGGCACTGCCATGCCATCCGCCCGTCCGTTCAGAGGCTGATGCGTGCACTCCGGCGAGGCGAGGCTCTGCCCAGCTCTGCTGAAGACAC
>NW_005358520.1:63674-71175 GCF_000412655.1 Myotis brandtii | reverse complement strand
CTAACTCTCTATCCCTCTCCCTTCCTCTCTGTAAAAAAATCAATAAAATATATATTTTTTAAAAAAAAGAATGAATAAAACTTATCCATTAAAAACAAATGTTGAAAATATCTACCAACTGGTCCTGGATGTTCCGCGGTAAACGCCGTGTGCGCTCTGATTCAGCTTCCCACTGAACGGGCTGCACTCAAGTGCTCGCGACCCTGGGGCTCGCCCGCAGGAGGGCACACACTGTCTCTGAAAGACCCCCGACTTCTCCCGCCCAGGATGCTGCGCCCGCACAGGGAAGGTGAGAGCTGTGGCCATGCCCGCTTTCTGGGGGTCGGCCCCTCGCCCGCGTCGCGGGACTGAAACGCTAGAGGCTGTTAGGAGGGAAGGACACCCGGCTGAGCCTGACACCGGGCGTCTCTCCACTCGGTGGTTTGCTGCCATCGCCTGGGATAAGGCTGGGTCCTTGTTCTCGTTCGGGGCGCCTCAGTCAACCTCAGGCGAGCAGCTCCCTTTTTAACAACAGCTTTCTTTACGACAGGCCGGTGAGCCAGGACAGGCAGAAGGGGAAACTGAGGCAGGGAGCTGAACACTGGCCCAGCAACGTACAGCAGGCACAGGCACCTCCCTAGAGACTACAGGGAGGCCTCCGCTGTGGTTCAGCTCCAGGCCCAGAAAGCGGCTGAATCAGGTGGGCAGCACCAGGACCAGCTGTGATGACTGACGACCCCTGCCCTGCACCCCCTGCCCTGCACCCCCTGCCCTGCACCGACCAATCGGTGGGGCCCACGGCCTGCAGGGGCCCACCTGGGAAGCTGATGCATGTTCTGCTGGGCCCCTCCCCTGAGGCCTCCCCTGAGAGCTTGCCTTTGAGAAAGAGATAAAAACCCTGAAGACAAAGGACCCAGCACGTGCTCGCCTCCTGGGAGCACACCCTATCATTCCCTTTCCCCTGTTCACCCCCACTTAGTCCCCCACAAGGACCGTCTCCTGAGCCCTAAAGGACCCCACGAGGCTTCCAACCGGGGGAGCAACGTGCAGCAGCAGCTTGTCCCAGGCTCACCCCTGACCCTGACCCCGAGGCCCCTTCTCTGACTCCCCAGGGAGCGAGGGCGGCCCCGCCTGTCGCTGCTTCTATGCTAAGCCCGTTCTTGTTTTGCGTCCCCAGCGTTAACCGACGTTCCCTCCTGGTCACCTGGACTCGCGCTGGGGAATCTTTCCTGCATGAAGCCGAGAACCTGCACACTGCCCGCCACCCAGGCAGACCCCTCCGGGCCAGGGCCCCTTTCCGGTCACAACCTGATGCATAATTTATAGAACTCACTCACTCACCATATGCAACTCAACGGCTTTTAGAATAATGATAAAGCTGTACAACGATCACTACAATCTAATTACATTTACCTAAAGCATGTTCTTCACCCCGAAAGGGCCCTATGACCCCCACCTAATGGAACAACAGAAGGAAGAGGGGAGACAGAGGGGAGAGGAGAGAAGAGACAGGAAAGGAGGAAGGGGGAGAAGCTGCATACAAAGTAGTGCATTTTCAAGAGTAAAAAACAATGCTTTCAAAATTGCAAAACACTGGAAAGATCAATTCAGTAACATTTTAAAAGTATATTTTCTCAGTTTGTTCTAGATGATTATATCTTTCCTTCCTTTTGCATTATTAATTATTATTAATTATTAATTAGCCACTGAATGGGCACAAGATTCCCAGAAAAGGGCTTTGCGAATGAGCAGTGTTGCCGTCACACAGCACCGAGGCATCTGGGTTTAGCTTTATTCTCTGCAAACACGAAGTTCGCTTGTACCCAAGAATGGTTGGCTCCTTCCACGCTCCCCAAGGACGGTTTGAAATAATGAAAGTATTTTCCTTTAATTCTTAATTCCAACGCTCAGTTTCGGGAGTCAGTGGTATGTGCTTTAGTTACCAGTCTTGCGCTCGCTAGTCCTGTGATGGAAGAGACGGACTATTGGCATTGCCACGCCGATGTGGCTCAGTGGTTGACCATCATGAACCAGGACATGACGGTTCGATTCCTGGTCAGGGCACATGCTTGGGTTGTGGGCTCAATCCCCAGGAGGGGGTGTGCAGGAGACAGCCAATCAATGATTCCCTCTCATCATTAATGTTTCTATGTCTCCCTCTCCCTTCCTCTCTGAAATCAATAAAAATATATTGGGTAAAAAAAGGAAGGAAGGAAGGAAGGGAGGGAGGGGGGGGGGAGGGGGAGGGAGGGGGAGAGAGAGGGAGGAAAGAAAGAAAGAAAGAAAGAAAGAAAGAAAGAAAGAAAGAAAAGAAGGAAGGAAGGAAGAAAGCTGGCATCGGCTGCAGCTTTAATCCCCTCGCTTCATCTTCTCCTCCTTTTCAAAGGGCATATTCCAGTCCTGTTCCTTCCTTCTCCAGTGGCAAACAGCTTTCTCTGATTCTACACGGACACATGATTTGGACTAATGTTAACATTTCCTCCAAATCTAACTGTTCTTTGAAATGTGTGAGGGCAGCAGCATAAGTCACATTCTCCAAGGCATCATGGGACTCCAGAGAGCCACCTACCTCTTCAGCACCTGGGCCACATGTCACCGGCGGGCACACGCAGCACAGTCCCTGAGATAAAGTCGCTTCATTACTGAGATGAAGGGGATTTTATCGGGGATCCTTCCCGCTAGCCCTGAGATATGGACACATCGCAGGCTTCAGGCTATAGTCTTCCACAAAAAAAGTCCCCCAAATGTGCCCTTTTCTCTTATCTGTGAAATGCAGCTCCCTTAGATTTACGCCTGATTCTAGCGAAGGCTCCTAAGGCCCAGATGGAAAAAGCTCTCAAGACCACGTGGCTCTAGAGCCGGCGTGAGTTTGACACACTGGATCTACAGGGAGAAATCGTAGTTATCTTAAACTCTGGGATTGCAGAATGAAAGGGGTGAGCTTTGTTTAGGATTCTCAAATGATGCTACAAAGCATCTTTCAATACTGCATCCCAGCATCTTCAGGCTTGTCCCTCATGGTAACATATCTGCTCTTATAACATTTATACTAATAAAAGGGTAATATGCTAATTAGGGAGTGGGCCTAAGCCGTCAGTAGGACATCCCCTGAGGGCTCCCAGACTGTGAGAGGGGGCAGGACAGGCTGAGGGACACCCCCCCTCTAGTGCACGAATTTTCATGCACCGGGCCTCTAGTTATCACAGGCTTGTCCCTCATGGTAACATATCTGCTCTTATAACATTTATACTAATAAAAGGGTAATATGCTAATTAGGGAGTGGGCCTAAGCCGTCAGTAGGACATCCCCTGAGGGCTCCCAGACTGTGAGAGGGGGCAGGACAGGCTGAGGGACACCCCCCCTCCAGTGCACGAATTTTCATGCACCGGGCCTCTAGTTATCCCATAAAACCAAACATTATAACGTGTTACAAAGGGGCCCTCAACACCACCTAATTCCTCTGCCATAAGCCTGTTTTAGAATTTCATTTTATTTTCTGGGGACAGCATGAACGCAGCCCCACGACCACACTGTGCAGCGAGTTGCCCAGGTGTGGAGAAATCGCAGGGGGGCAGCCCACCCCGAGGGCATTTCTGATCACGGTATTTCCCCTGCAGGTAAGTACCTATTTCGTAATTTAAAAGTCACGCACATGAATTCCGCTGAAGAAATTATCAATGACTCTAATTACACAGTTTGTTCTTGGAAGAGACCAGAACTATTTTTGTCAGTGGGTGTGATTTCAAAATGTACACAGGTTCACGAACACGGCAGTTGAAATCATCTCCCGTCACAAATATTATTTTAGAACAGGACAGAATGCTGAGCCCTGAGCTGGTGCGGGCCTCTGTTTAGTGACTAACAGTGGTGAGCTCTCAGGGGAACGCCACACTCGAGGGATCGAGCTTCCTCTTGAACGCTCTGCACCCTTTTGAACTCTGGGAGGGCAAGCATCTGATCCCGCAAATCTGCACTCCGTTCTTGCTAAATTAAGCTCTTTAAAAAAATCACAAATCACTTTCTCCAATGAAGATTCCTGACGTGTTATGATTTAGAATAAGTGCCTACTGGCTAGAATTGTCCTAGTAAGTAAAACATTATCTGTCTCGCGGGCATACAGCTGTTGTCGATATTTCAATTAAAATATATTCATGCAGCTTCTTTTCAAAGAAAAGGATGAAGATTTCAGGAGACGAGACCTATAACAGTAGCTGGTCATCAAGCAGAAGCACAGAAAAGGCAGTCGTCAATGCTAAACACATTCCTTAAAAATGCCATTTTAATGCAATAAAATAAACTTAGTGTTCAGTAAGCAGATTGAAATCGGAACTTCTCTCAACAAACACAATAACCCACCTGTCTCATACCCCTGATTCCCCAGGTCATCATTTTAACATTCAGTCAGTATTAGTGCATAAGGTGAAGATACAGATTTTTTCAATTATACATCTCCGTTATCCTATATAATAAAACCCTAATATGCAAATTGACTGAACAGCGGAACGACCAGTCGCTATGACACGCACTGACCACCAGGGGCAGGCGCTCAACACAGGAGCTGCCCCCTGGTGGTCTGTGCGCTCCCACAGGGGAAGCGCAGCTCAGAGGCAGCGGCAGGAGCCTCTCCCACCTCTGCTGCAGGTGGGTGATAAGGAGCGAGGGGTTCTGGACTGTGAGAGAGATGTCTGACGGCAGGCGGACATCCCCCGAGGGGTCCCGGACTGCTGGAGGGCACAGGCCGGGCTGAGGGACCCCACACCCCCCACCCCCGCCCCGTGCATGAATTTCATGCACCGAGCCTCTAGCTTAGAGATAATGTCAAAGAATTTGAAAATCCAAAAGATACATAAAAGGGATAAATTTACTTCTCTCAAGAAACAGCCCATCTTTAAAAGCAGTAACAAGGTGCCTTTCCATCACCAGCCCCTTAGGTAATCAGTGCTGACTCAGAACTTCTCCTGTGGCTGAGGTCATGAGCGACCTAGACTTGGAGGCAGCTTCTTTGCGTCAGGAAAGACAGCAGGTTTTAGAAGCCGCACCAGTGACGGGAGTGACAGGAGGGACAGCAGGTGCACAAGCAGGGGAGCCGGGGCGGATAGAAGCTCCAGCGGGCTCCAGGGGAGGGGCGTTTCAACTGCAGCTTGAAAGGTGAGGGAAGCTGGCCAGGCAGAGGGAACACTGTGTGCAAAGACTGGAAGGTGCACAAACCTGCCATTCGAAGGACTGACAGCGGATGAAGGAGGAGGAGGAGTGGAGGAAAGGAGGAGGAGGAAGAGCTGAGTAAGACAGACCGTAAAGAAACCTGCTGGTCCCCTTAGGTTCTGCGATGGGAAGCGGGTGCAATTTCTTTAAAATACACACATGATGGAGTGACCAACAAAACAAGACCCGAAGCAGCGGGGCCTGGCACAGACTGACATGCCTCGATGTGGGTTAGGGGCACGAGGAGAGATAAACCAAAGAACTTATATACTTAGGCATGGCCTGGGGACACGGCCAATAGGGTGGTGAAGACCTGGGGCTGGGAGGAGGAGGGGGAAGGGTGGAGAAAGGGGAGACATCTGTAATACTATCAACAATAAAAAGTATATATGTATATATTATTTTTAATATTTTTATTGACTTCCGAGAGGAAGGGAGAGGGAGAGAGAGAGAGAAATATCAAAGATGGGAGGGAATCATTGATTGGCTGCCTCCTGCATGCCCCCTACTGGAAATCAAGCCCGAAATCCAGGCATGTGCCCTTGGCCGGAATCAAACCTGGGACCCTTTAGGCTGCAGCCAACGCTTTATCCCCTGAGCCTAACCGGCTAGGGCAACAATAAAAAGTATATTTTTAAAAATAAAATAAAAAGGCATAATTTAACTACAAAAAAATTTAAGTAAAATACATAAAAACATATCCAGTTCTCCTAAACATGAAACGCAAACTGTCCTTACCTATATATTACACCCTCCTGCTGGGAGACATTAAATCTGCATGTGCATTTGCATATTAATATATGTGTATTTTTGAAGTGGAAACTAAAGGAAGGATGAAAAGGCTGTTACTCAGGCGAATCTGACGGCGCCGGTAGAGAAACACAGGCTGCCCCTGAGGATGGGAGAAAAGGGACTGCATTCTATTTCAAAGGCTTAATGGACCGACTTAGCTCCTAAAAGTCAGGGGCTGAGGCCCCAGCCGGTTCGGCTCAGTGGATAGAGCGTCGGCCTGCGGATCAAAGGGTCCGGGTTCAATTACGGTCAAGGGCAGGTATCTTGATTGCAGGCTCCTCCCCAGCCCAGGCCCTGGTCGGGCGAGTGCAGGAGGCAACCCATCGATGAGCCTCTCTCACATCCATGTTTCTCTCCGTCTTCCCCTCTCCCTTCCACTCTCCCTAAAAATCAATGGAAAAATATCCTCGGGTGAGGATTAACAAACAAACAAATAAATATATAAATGAATGAATGAAAGTCGGGGCTGAGGAGGCTGACGGTGACCTCAGAGCCATGACTCAGCAGCAGGAGATGCCGGTGGGCCTGGGAGGCTGGGAACAGAAGTGACTCGGGGCGGCTTTAGAACAACTCACATCAAACCTCCGGCTCAAGGAGCTCCTGCCTCCTGAAGGCTGGACGATGGTGGGAACCCACCCGGAGGCTCCACAGGGAAGGGCGAGAGCACATGCTATTGCACTTACACGCAGAGGCGGCCAATCGCCAGGGAAGACACGGGGCTGTCATACAGTATTTACTACCGATGAGGAGCAAAGAAGGAACAGTTCTCTGGTTTTGCCAAACCTCCAGCGTTTGCTTGTAAAATTGGACAGCGAGGCCCTGCTCCTGCGAGATGGCATCCCCGAGGAGGAGACGGCTGGTCATCAAGGGACGCGAAGGCGGACTTGAGAGCAGGTAGAACGGGCCTCCTTTGCCACCATGAGGCTGAATGACGATGCTGTGATTACAGCGCGTAGGTATGAAATGTCCCACGGAGCACCGGGCGGCTTTGAGCCGCAGTTTTACGGGGCAGGTGGCCGAAGGGAGAATGAGTGTTATCCTGAGACGAGATCAAAGCCCTGAGGAGGACACGTGCCCAGGGCCTGGGGAGCACCGTGGGGACTCGTCTGTCAGGCCCTCAGCACCTCGCACGCGACTGCTGTCCTGTCTCCACCCGGCAGCCACCCCACAAGTCAAGGCAGAAGCCCCCGGACTGGAGCTGGCACAGAAAATCCCTGGAAAACACCCTAAGGCACAGCTGCACACCTACCGGCTGAAAACATGGCCTGTGACTCGCAGTCAACTCGCCCATCTGTGGTGTCCCCAACATTCGAACACACCGGTTAATCCCATCGCATAACAGAAGCAGCTCAACAACGCAACCGATGAAACTGCTGTGAACCCAGAAAGATTCTGACCCAAACGAGAAAACATGCCCAGGAAACTAGAAACTGAACACTGACTGTCAGGGACGAGAAGAGGAGGGATCGGAGGGCCTGAGAGGGGAGGAGAGGGGAAGGGATGGGAGGAGAGGGGAAGGGATGGGAGG
>NW_005358520.1:60502-63524 GCF_000412655.1 Myotis brandtii | reverse complement strand
GGGAGGGGAGGGGAGGAGGCGGAGAAGATGAAGCAGGTGGTACAGCCCACATGGAGCCGGATGGCAGATGTGTCAGGAGATCAGGAGAGGGTGGCCCGGGAATGCTGACGAGGTGTTTGATTCTTGGATTAAAATGCTTTCACGCCGTAGAGCAGCGATGTTGAACCCGTGTGCGTAAGAATTTTCCCACAGGCCACACCTGACTGTCCAGGGCACTGGCCTCTTCCCTGTAGACCAGGGATGGCGAACCTATGACACGCCTGTCAGAGGTGACACGAAAACTCATTTTTTTTGGTTGATTTTTCTTTGTTAAATGGCATTTAAATATATAAAATAAATATCAAAAATATCAGTCTTTGTTTTACTATGGTTGCAAATATCAAAAAATGTCTCTGTGTGACACGGCACCAGAGTTAAGTTAGGGTTTTTCAAAATGCTGACACGCCGAGCTCAAAAGGTTCGCCATCACTGGCCTAGACTGTCAGACAGGAAAATGACAGCCAACGCGACCACAGCCATCTGGTGTGAATGAATCAAAATTACACCTATTTCTCCGTCAGACAGGCTAAACGCACATCTCCTGGTGCCGCAGGGTTTGGTCATTAGCTTCTGTGCTGTGAGACGGAAACGGCGGAGCGGCTGCAGGAGGCGCCGTGGTACAGGGCGGACCCGCCTGGGTTCGAACCCCATCCCTGCCGTGTGACCTCGGGCGAGGTCGCTGCCCTGCTCCGTGCTGCACTTTCTCCTCCGGAAACTGCCCCCGAGGAGTAGTGTTCATCGGTGCAGACAGCTCAGAACAGTGCCCCTCACAAACCACACTGCACGTAGCTTTGCCATTATTATTATTATTAAATATATTTTCATTGATGTCAGAGAGGAAGGGAGAGAGAGATAGAAACATCAGTGATGAGAGTCATGGACAAGCTGCCTCCTGCACCCCCTACTGGGGATGGAGCCTGCAACCTGGGCCTGTGCCCTGACCAGGAATTGAACCAATGACCTCCTGGTTCATAGGCCGATGCTCAACCACTGAGCCACGCCGGCTGGGCGCCATTATTATTATTAACGTTATTAATGCTGCGTGGGGCACCACAGCGGATTGGTAATACTCAGGGGTTGAGAGAACTCCACGCGAGATTGGGGTTTTGTAAAAGGCCCATCACCTCCAAGCAGATAGAGCTTCCAGAAAAATTCCACATTCACAGCACTAACGTCAAACTGTGCACAGGACACGTCCTTTACACTGTTCCTGGGACAGTCTAACTAAGTAAATGACAGAGGGTGTGCAAACTTGCCTGGAAAAAAGTCAGAATCCCCACTCAGATGAGTAAAATGCAAGCTTATGCCCCTTTTCTAGTATAATTATTGTTATCTATATATTTTTATAAAAGTAATGAACCAAGAAACTTATTTCCAGTGTCGACATTCATTGCGTACATTCAACACTATGTTTAAGAAAGAGGAACTGGCCCTGGTCGGTGTGGTTCAGTGGCTAGAGCTTCGGCCTGCGGACCAAAAGGTCTGGGTTCAATTCCAGTCACGGGCACGTACCTCGGTTGCAGGGTCCTCCCAGGCCTGGGCCCTGGTCAGGGTGCATGCAGGAGGCAACCAATCGATGTGTCTCTCTCACATCAATGTTTCTCTCTGTCTTTCCCTTTCTCTTCCACACTCTCTAAAAATCAATGGAAAAATATCCTCGGGTGAGGATCAAAAAATAAGTACATACATACATAAAAATGTTAAAAAAAGAAAAAAGAGGGTCTGCTTACTTCGTAGCTATTAACAAGTCATGTGTTGAATTTTGAACTATCCTTAAACAGCAACATTTTTCTATTTCCTCCTAGGTCGGGATTAGAAAATAATTTTATTAATGAAGCAAAGCAAGCAATTCTATTTAAGCAATTATCAAAATTTGAAGGAAAAAAAAAAGAAAGACCCAGACTGCCACATACACGTCAAATGATTCTCGCACCGCAGGGACAGCCAGCGCCCGGCCTTCTGGGAAAGTCATTATGAGGCATTGATTGTCCTGTGCTATCTCTTGGTAACTCCACAAAAAAAGGAAATCACCTAAAAATAACTTAAGCGTTTTAATTGCACCACCATGTCATCCAGTATATGTTCATGGAATCGTGGTTTAACGTTCTGAAACTGGGTAGAAAAGGACAGAAGGACATGGAAATATGTGAAGTAGATTTAATGTTGAAGCTGACTTTGCATTCCAGAAATCTAAACACCCCTCGAGGCTTCTAGAAATTAGTGAAATCCGCTCGGGAATGCTTGGTCTAATTCCTTTCATAGCAACCTGGCATTAGGACAGCTTACATAAAGGATCCAAATCTGTGATTTATTAAGTTGTTCAGACACTGAGGCAGTTTTCAAAATCAAGTGAAAAATGCTTTGTAATTTATTTAATAGATCTAATTTATTTTCTGCATTAAGTCCAAAAGGAGTCATTTTTCTGATTTATTAAATACCTAATTAACCATACAAGAATGTACAATCCATATCCTCATGTATATTTCAAGATACTTTATAAAATACCTGGCTCAGGTAGTATAACTCTTTATTAGTTTACAACTCTTTTCCCTCCTAAGCCAAAAGATACCTAATCCAAAAATAAATCTCTATATATAAAACCCTAATATGCAAATAGACTGAACAGCAGAATAACCGAACAACTGGTCACTATGATGTGCACTGGCCACCAGGGGGTGCACGTGGAACATGGCGGGTGTTGGCTGTGGCGGGATGGTGGAGCAGGTGAGCGGGGTCGCCAGACCAAGGCAGGGCACTGGACGTTGTCATCAGGGTGAGCCTCTGGTCGCTACTGAAAATTTTTTGCTTCCACGCACTGAGGTCCCACCCGGCGCTCGCACCCGCTGCCGGCACCAGAGCCACCACTCGCACCGGCTGCCAACACCTGGCACCGGCCCCAATCACTTGGTGCCATCAGCAGGTGCAAGCTGCAGCTGCTGCCCCAATCGCCCCTCAGGAGCAGGGGGAGGTGGAGAAGCCCTCA
>NW_005358520.1:43036-60100 GCF_000412655.1 Myotis brandtii | reverse complement strand
ACAGTTCCTTTCAAGGTGCACGAATTTGTGCACTGGGCCCTAGTATATAAACAAATAAATATGCCTAATTCTTCAGATCAGTTACATATTTTAAAAACACTATGTGCCTGGCTGGGGTGGCTCAATGGTTTAGCATCGACCTATGAACCAGGAGGTCACAGTTCAATTCCCGGTCAGGGCACATGCCCAGGTTGTGGGCTCGATCCCCAGTGTGGGGGCTGCAGGAGGTAGCCGTTCCACAATTCTCTCTCATCATTGATGTTTCTATCTCTCTCTCCCTCTCCTTTCCTCTCTGAAATCAATAATATATATTTTTAAAAATCGGTAATTGATAGAAACTCTTGGGATGTGGGTGTGATTACTACATGATGCAGAGGCTTGTATACGCGGGTGTTGTTCCATAGACGGTCACCTGGTCACAAAGTTTGCCGCTTAGCCCATCAGACCACTCGCTGATGAATCATGCATGCAGTTTACAAGTCATGCTTTGCCAATTTCCTTCTCCGAGACGGCCGCTTCCATTCCCGTATGGATTTACTAATGTAAATCCTATTCTTTTGCCCTCATTTGTCTTTATGTATAAAAAAATGCCCTTTTAAAAATGTCCTCCATGTACATCATGCTCTATTAGCACATCAAGCCATTTTATAAAGGTATTACTTCTAAATAAGGGAAGGCTTTGGAATAATAAGTGACACCTCAGAGCATACACAATTAGTTTGCACTACAAGACCCACAATGAGTTCACCACTTCACAACATAGAGACCAATGTAGCTGATGAACATCACTTTGCCAGGTTTCACTATTTCATTCAAATAGGAATGAATTTACAAAGGAACCACTCATTACAACTACATATTACATAAGTATACAGAAGTTTTTTTTCCCTTTAAATCTCTTCACTAAATGAAAACCAATGTTATTGTTATACAGGTAAAGATGAACTTGAATAACATTAATTATTAGAACAGAAGTATCATTTACTTAGATAAATGTACTGAATGCAAACTTTAAATGCAGGACCTACGGTCAGGGGAAGGGAATGGTTTCCTGGGTTTCTGCAATAGCTTATGGGTTATTTTCTTCTGTATATAAATGCAGCCGAGGCCTGAGGCAGCCCAGAACAGGGTGTGAATTTGCTCTACCCTGAGGTACTTCCCTAGGACTCTCCCCAGACCAGAGCGCCATCAGTCTAAAGCAGTGATGGCGAACCTTTTGAGCTCGGCATGTCAGCATTTTGAAAAACTCTAAATTAACTCTGGTGCCGTGTCACATATAGAAATTTTTTGATATTTGCAACCACAGTAAAACAAAGATTTATATTTTTGATATTTATTTTATATATTTAAATGCCATTTAACAAAGAAAAATCAACCAAAAAAATGAGTTCGCGTGTCACCTCTGACATGTGTGTCATAGGTTCGCCATCACTGGTCTAAAGGTTAGACTCTAACCCACTCACACAGAGGGAGCAGGAGAAATTACATTTCTCTTCCTTTCTGCCACTTTCCTAACGCTGCTTCCCGCTCTGTCATCTGTTTATTCCCCTCGCTGTCCTGAATGACTGCATCATCTGACACTTCTGCCCAGGAGACTGGACGTCCACGCGGACGCATCTCTTACTGTTCCTAAAAGCTGAAGAATGTGAATCCAAACTTCGAGATTTACAGTCTCAAAACGAAAACTTTCTCTTGCGGTCACGTTCCCTTGGCCTTGCCCTTCTGCACGACGGACCCGGGCGCCGTACTGTGATGTGTTCTCAGGGCCCCCCCTGAGGGCACCATCAGCATCACCCTTCCCTTCACTTCCTCCCTGGCACTCAGCACACCCACCGGCCCGAAGGAGCTGAAATATGTTTTGTGTTGCCAGGTTTTACTGAAAATGGGAAGACACAGGAAGCTGATTCTCTTCCTCCCCGCCCTAACGGCCACGGTCACCACCTCATTCAAACAACCAGAGCGCTGAGGCTCACGGTCAGGGCACGTCCGCACAACCATCAGCTGAGGCATGTACACTCGCCATCCGCTGCCAATGATGTATTTTAGATACAGGGGAACGACCATGCACATACAATACTCCCTTTCCTTCCAGGCTCAGCTATGTAAGGGAGACAGTGGCTGAATGTGTGAGCACAGGATGCTACCGCTTGCAACAAAAATTTAGAATCTTAACTTTGATTTTTTTCTTCCACATAAACTAGGTTTTGTTAGGAAAATTCTTTGAATAAATAAATATATACATATACTAGTATATATACAATACACACACACACACACACACACATATATATATATATACACATATATATTTAAGTCAACAGGTCAACAAACATTTTCAAAAATGGCTGATGAAATGGTAACTCATTACCACCTTCTGGAGGTATTTTCAGTAAGAAGAATAAGAAGCCTTTAAAATATCATAACCATTGAAACAGTGATGCAAATTTTAGTAACGCTACTAATGAAAAATGAGTGAAGTATATATCACTCTATAAGCATATTCTCTGAATAGTAAACACATCTAAAAATATTTTAAAAGCTTTTGCTCGTATTAACTGATACCATGAAAACTATGAAACACTAACTCATATGATCAGATAAGACAAAATAGATTATTACAAAAATAAAGAAATTCAACAGAGAATACATAGAATATTATCTCAATTTTGTGTAAAGGGAAAAACCAACAAAACAAAAAAAAATCAAATGATAGAGAACAAAAGTGATGGAAGTTATTTTTAGAAAACAGGCTCATTTGTGATTTTATTTTGCTTTTACGTATTTTACCAATTTCTTTTTAAATGTTTGGCACAAAATAAAAACATTTCTGTCATTTCTCTTTTTTTCAAACGGTTTCAAGTATGTGAACATTCTTCTTACCTGGCTGTGTCGGCCTGGAAGGCGGCAGACACTGACGCGGGGCGTCCCGATCGCGCAGTGGCCAGCCGCGTTCTCCTTCAGCCACGCTCTCTCCTCGGTGTGTCGGATGGACTCACCTAGAACTAGAAATAACATGAAAACTGGGCTTAGTAGAAGGAATCAGTAATTACACGTATGTGTAATACAGAGGCTGCCATACATGTTCTAAAATTCTAGTCGTTTCCTGTGAACGTTAAGGAAGTGGCCAGGGTGAAGGATGTATGTTTTTTGAAAAGGGAGAGGAGCGGGTGGCTAGATAAGGCAAACAGCAAGACCGCCCGGTGATAAACTCAATGTTCCAACCCACCGACAGCACCCCTCCTCCCTCAACTACCATCAGCCCTCTCCTCTCCTCTCCTCTCCTTCTCGGATTAGCTGGTCAGCGTGATGGAGCCCCCGGCCCTGCCCAGGAGGGAGAGGGCGAAAGGAAACTTCAGGAAGCATTTGTCCACCTGAGCTTTCACTCTGTTGGAGGCAGTGGGGCAGGCGCCAGGGGTCGAACCTTGGGGTCAACCCTTGGGGTCAGACCGGCCTGGGGGCAGCAGCATTTGTCCACCTGAGCTTTCACTCTGTTGGAGGCAGCGGGGCAGGCGCCAGGGGTGGACCCTTGCGGTCAGACCGGCCTGGGGACTGGGTTTGGCTGGGACAGCAGTCAGAGGCAGGACTCGGTCTGTAGGAGGACACTTACATATAACACGGCGGAGAGGCGAGGAGGAAGACGGACCTCCTACAAGCAAGGGGCTTAGGAAACAGGCTACGGAGGCAAATGAGGGTCCTGGGAGCTTGGGAGCCAGGAAGGTAAAGGCGACTCGCCTGTGGGGGGTTAGGGGGGGGCGGAGCTGGAGCCCTGGGTCCTGTCCTAAGGGTTTAAGGGCCGAGGTGTTAGGGGAGGCCCCGGGGAAGGTCCAATAGATTGAACATCCAGCACTTCCCAGGTGTGTCCTCTCAGGGGTGTGGTCTCCACTGATTGGCCGGCACTAGGGTGGGGTCATTATCAAGGCAGCTGGGCCCCAGGGCAGCTGGGGCTGGTTTTGCTGCTTCTCTGGGCCTGGAGCTGACATACTATTGAGGCCTAGAGGTTATCTCCAGGGAGGAAAGGTCAGGGGGTCAAACCACATGACCATCCATATGCTAAGGAGGAAGGTCACCCTGGGGGGAGGCCCGCCTGCCACTGTCCATGGCTGGGCACCTGGGCTTCCCCTGGGGCCCTCCTGTCCCCGGCTCATGCTCAGGGCTGACTGCCCCCCACTTCTACTCTGATCCCCAGGGAGAAGCATTTAGGGAGCCCCCCCCGCCCCCCATCCTCACAGCTAGAACAGGCACTGCAGCTGGTGTAGATGTTTACATTTTATACCAACAAACAGAAGGGCTTTTCCTTCCAGAGGCAACAGCAGTAGTGCCTTCCCTGAATGCAGGATTTTCAACTGTACCTCTGACCTACATCCAAATCGTAGCAGCAGAAGTCAGTTTAGTATCTCTTCTTACCACAAGAGCAACGAGCGTTTGTTTTTTTATTGGGGGGCAAGGGTGGGGGGAAAAATATATGAAAACAAATCTTTTCTGTTCTGCCTCCTTCCATAACTTTGATAGAGGCCACTGGCGAAGACGGAGCTATATTTCTTACTCTTTTAAATCATACTAAAGGCAGATCTCAGATAGTTTATTTCATCCTGTTTGCATCTGTGCCATCTGCAAGCTAACTTTTCCATCTTCAGCACAATTCTCTTTAGAGGCCTACTTATCTATTCGTTAATTCTATTCTTTTTCACTTTCTAACACAACTTTAGAGACAAAACTGAAGGCACCTTACTTTCTGTGGCCCCAGAGGCAAACTCTGAGGAAATAATTCAAGTAAAGACGTTGATTTAGGGGAGTCTAAGGGAGAAGGGTTATAGGCAGACCATTAATAGTATCTAAAATAGAAGGCAACAATTTTAAAATTTGGATTGAAATATGAGCAGGGTGTATTTTAAGACCATTTATAAGTATTTATAATTTTATTTGTTTTTTAAAATATATTTTTATTGATTTCAGAGAGGAAGGGAGAGAGAGAGATTGAAACATCAATGATGAGAGAGAATCATTGATCGGCTGCCTCCCCCAAGCCCCTCACTGGGCATGTGCCCTTGACAGGAACTGAACCCAGGACCCTTCAGTCCACAGCGACGCTCTATCCACTGAGCCAAACCGGCTAGGGTGGTATTTATAATTTTAATGAGAAAATGTTTATCTACCCAGCAATGCCGTTATTTATTAAATCATATGGTATGCTCTCAGCGTTAATGGGTTGTAGCGTATGTGAATAATATAATGAGTGTTATCTTTCCTCAGAATGTGAAGGCTGAGTCTTAGCACATTCTTCCATCGCTGGAAGGAGATTTGTTCACCCTGGACAGGACGTTTCAACAAGACACAGCTGAGGTGACCGTGAAACTAGGCCGCGAGCCCCCAGGGACTCGCCAGATCGTCTTTTTGTCTTGGGAAGAGGGAGGAAAAGGGGAAGGCAGAATTAGTTCTTTTTTGTGTGTGTTTTGTTTTGTTTTTAGCAAAGTGGTAATTTCCCTATTTATTTTGTGCGACTATTAGTCTCAGAAGTAAGAAATCACCCAAGATAACACAAGTAACTTTGTTAACCAGACTGTTAAAAAACAAAACAAAAAACACCTCCAAAACATTAGAGCAAAGTAAATATTTTCCTTAAACTACTCAACGTAATTCAAGTTACATCCCCGGGGAGTTATTTCTCTCTCACATGGACTGAAATCCATTCTCACTGTGGGAAATGCTTTTCAACTTGGAATAGGCCATGCAATGTGACAGAATAAAGAACAGCCCAGAAACGCCGACTGAAAAACAGGAATCAACGCGGCCGGCTCCTGTCGTTCGTTCTTTCTGCAGGAAGATGTCATGCTCTGAAATGACTGCATGACTCCACGTCTGACGTGATTAGATTTGCTCAGGTACAGAGCATTTTAAATAGTTTTACCAACAATGAGAGGTGTTTCTGAGCTGCTCTTTTGAACATGTTTTTATTTTAAAAGATAAAAATCTTGATTTCCAATTCAAATGATTCTTTACATTTTAGAAGCATAATGCACTCAATTTTATACTCTTTTGCCACCATTTATTACATATTCTCATGAAATTTAAAAATGTTTATGAAGTCAAAGGAAGCCTGCCAAACCTTTCATTTTTCCCAACAGTATTAGTTTTAAAAAAACCACATTATTAATGTTGCAATATGACCAAATGCTTCAATTTGTTAATGCAACACTTTTATCTTTAAATATTCCATACACAATAAAACCAAACTAAACAAACAAGTCAAGCGAAAAGGTAAAAACCAAAACCTCCATTGTCATGACCTTAAAACAGGGGTGGGCAACCCCTGGCACGCGTGCCAAACATGGCACGCCAGTAACTTTTGCTGGCACTCGAAACCCTCTCTTATAATCTTCCATTTACAATTTTTTTCTTAATATCGACTTTTTTATTTTTCAGATAAATTCAGTGTAGGTGCATCTTAGATAAATAAATAATTTTACATAACACGTTATCTTAAAGACCATAGACATGGATTGACGAGAGAGGGGAAGAGCAATTTCTATGCCTCTGCCTTAACTCTCCCTGCCTTCCTAGATCCGACCAGTGTTTTGGTTTCATCACATACGCTTGTGAATCTTTGTTCTCAGTGATGAATTTTGTTAAGTCTCGTAATAGGAGTAGCCTGACGGATGAAAGTAGTAACTCGTGCATATCTCTGAAGGTCACGAAATATAAACCTGATGTAAAATCTCTGTCATCAGTGATGCAGCAGCAAAAGTCCCACTGATAATATCAAACGGAGTCATAAAATTTTCTGTCGGACTATCAGTGTACATGTATATATTAAAAAATGAATGTATTTTTCATCATCATATACTGTGTTTTTGTCGCTCGAATGAATTTTATTATTTCTTCAAGATTCTTCACATACGGACACCTTAAAAGATATCAAGTAGGCGTAACATGTTCTCAAAAAATTAGGGTTGGCACGCAGAAGAATTTTGAGTCAGAGATTTTGCTGGTTTTGGCACGCACTCACAAAAAGGTTGCCCACCCCTGCCTTAAAACCTTTTCAAAATCATTTACTACTGATTTTTCTTTTCTTAGCTGGCTCCAAGAATTTAGCGATATTTTAATCTAATTTGCAGAATGCTGCAAAAAAAAAAAGTTTTCCTGAATAGTCATTTCTCATCCACTACAGGCATCTAAATTCAATATACAAAATCAGATCCTTGGCCTATAACTGTCTTTTTTCATTTGTGTTTTCTTTTCTTTGTCCTGTGATTTTAATTACGGAAATCGTACAATCCTCATTCTAACTGCTCAAGCCAGAAACCTGCACAGGCATCACTAATTCCTGTTGTTTCTCTTGCCATTTATGTGCAGTTCCATCAGAATGAATTTACTTCTCCTTAATACAGAAACTCCCTTCTAGTTTCCTCTCCACCTGTCCATCCCAGCCGGCCCACAGCAGCCACCCATGGGTCCCCTAACCAGCTGTCTGGCCGCATCGCCCTCCGGCCCGGCCAAGTGCCTTCGCACCTTCCAGAGAGATGAATGCCTGCTGTGTGCCCCCTGAAGCTTAGGCAACGGGCACACCCATGGTGCCTTGGGGTGGCTGCCATCATGGCCTGGGGCAGTCATTTCCGGGCATGTTAGTCTCTTCATTGAGGGGCTGGCATACCTGTACCCCAGGCCCCAAGGTGAGCTGGAAAGTTAACTTAGTTCATTAAAGCAACGTTCACTGAGCACCCACTGATGCCCAGTCATATCAGTCATTAGGGCAGCGGTTCTCAACCTGTGGGTCGCGACCCCTTTGGCAGTCGAATGACCCTTTCACAGGGGTCGCCTAAGACCCTCCTGCATATCAGATATTTACATGACGATTCATAACAGTAGCAACATTACAGTTATGAAGTAGCAACGAAAATAATTGTATGGTTGGGTCACAACATGAGGAACTGTATTGAAAGGGCCAGAAGGTTGAGAACCACTGTGTTAGGGAGAGGAGAGCAGTGGACATCCTCCCTCGAGTTTGTCAGTGTGTTAAGAGCTCGGTTAATGCAAGGTCAGGTGTGGGAGAAACATCGAGAAGGTGGAACTGTGGACCTTCAGGTTATTTTTTTAATATATTCTTATTGATGTCAGAGAGGAAAGGAGGGGGAGAGCGATAGCACCATCAATGATGAGAGAGAATCACTGATTGGCCGCCTCCTGCACACCCCCTGCTGGGGATGGAGCCACAACCCGGGCCCGTGCCCTGACCGGGATTGGAATCGTGACCTCCTGGTTCATGGTTGATGCCCAACCCCTGAGCCCGGCTGGGCCTTCAGTTTCGACGTGGTTCAGTGAAAAGGCTGGGGACGTTGTCAGCAGGGGCATCGGAAACAAAGGCGCAGGAAGAGGGAGAAACCGCCTCCTTCCATCGGCCGGGGGCAGGCGGGTAGGATTGGAACGCAGATGCTTCCGAAAGCATCTACTTTTTTCTTTTGTAAGAAATCTCGGTGGTAAGGAAAGGCCTGATCAAGAAGGCCCTGACCCATGCGATGAGGTTCAGGTTTCCCTCTGAGGGTCACGGAGCCCACAAAACAGGGAAGGTGCAGAAAGACACGGATTTCAGGAAGACAGCGCAGCAGAGACGGTGAAGGAGGCGAGACCGGCCCCTGCTCCTGGGAGCTGCGTGTCTGTCACATGGCGATGCACCTGGAAGGAGGCTCGGGCTCCCACACCGGAGAGATGCGCAATGAACGGTGCCCGGGGCGCAACGCACGTGGTGAGAGCAAGACCGGACCGCCTGGCGCTGGCAGGCTGGTCTCTGGACGGCAGGCTGGACCCAGAGCCCCAGCACCTGTTCCTGCTCCACGGTCACTCCCAGTTCTCTCCCCGCGGCTCTCGGGAAAGGGAAGCAGTGACAGAGGATGAGACCTGAGAAGCTATTTCAGAGTTAACACGGTTTTCCATTTACCACGTTAACCGCACACCCATCTAGTGCTTTCCTCTCCGTCTTCGTGAAGCTTTTGGCAGCAGCTTGAAACTGTCACCAGCAGGACGTTTCCCTGAGTAGATGACGTAGGAGGACGACGATGACCGAGTCATTCCCTTCTGCTAAACTCAGTGGAAAGCACTGAGTCACTTCTGGGAAGCGTTACATATTTTCAGCCCGAACAGGTGAAGGCAAAGTCCCCATTCTTTCTGAACATGAACTCTTCACGAACCCTGACCTCCCAAGCAGTGTCTTCTGTGGAACACACAGCCGAGGCATCGAGACGAATCCAGAGGAGGGACAGCTGGTCACAGGTTGAAAAGCTACTTGACTTAATAAAAGAATGTGTGGCGGAGGGAAAGTCACACCAGGGCAGAGGAATGTTTTTAATGCAATGGGGGTTCAAAAAACAATAGATGTGACTAGGAAAAGAGACGGCAATCTTAGCAATGTTGGGAGGAATGCTGGAGCCAGGAGAAAGATGGAGGGAGCCTGAGCAGAGAGGGAGCCCAGGAGAAAAAGCATTTCCCCAACTAAATTACTAAGCAAACGTTCTGGGATTGACTTTGGACCAAACAGGTAACACGCACATTCGTCAGCAATCACTGGGGGTATGCAATCACTGACCGACCAATCAGAGTGAATCCTTAGAGACTCAGATACGGTCTAACCTCCAATCACACGGCTACTATATAGGATGGAAGGTGAGGTCCACCAGTGAAAATCTGACCTATTAATGAACACAGAGGTAGGATAATCAACAAATAAGCACCACTTATTCATCATATGAATTTACAAAGATATAAATGAGATAATTCACACAGAGCAGTAATCACACTGCCTGGCAGATAACAATGGGACTTAGAAATTCATAATAATTATTCCTTCGTCTGTTGGACGGCTTAAAAGTTCTATACTTTCATATTATATATAAAAGTATAATACAAATTTTTGTACATAAATTTTTGTGATCATCTCAAATTATTCCTTCATTGTGGCTTCCTAGAAGTGAAACAGCGAGGTCAAAACTTATTTGATCTTTTGAATATTTCATACACATTTTTAAAGTTGTGTTCTAGAAAGATATACCTAAAAGACTTGTACCAATAGCAATGATAAGGAGAATTTTAACTAGTCTTACCAGCAATGATCTTTTTTCTGTACTTTTGACAATTGGACTATCAAAAATTTGTCTCTTTTTCTGAAATGTATACTTCCTGAACTGCAAGTGTTTGTTTTATTAAATATTTATTTTATAATTGTCATTTTCCTTGTGGTGTGCCTTCACCTTTTTATAATATTTTATGAGCTTTTTTAGATTTTGATGTAAACATCATGCCTCAGGACCTTTGCACTTCATATTCCCTCCGCCTTCATCGCCCTTCTCCCAGATAACCACCCTCAATCACTCTTGGATTAGGAAAAGGTCGGTTTTCTAGTATATTCTACCCACCAAACGT
Source organism: Myotis brandtii (assembly GCF_000412655.1). Lineage (NCBI taxonomy): Eukaryota > Metazoa > Chordata > Mammalia > Chiroptera > Vespertilionidae > Myotis > Myotis brandtii. Next base: position 49,693 of record NW_005358520.1, on the reverse strand, counting down.
GAAAGCGCTGGCTCACGCACTAAGACCTTAGGTGTGAACCGGCACAGAGGCAGCGAGGTCAATACCAAAGGTGTCAAAGAATTTAATTTAATTAGTGGTTATATGTGTCCAATGTTTTATAGATTTAAGGCATTTTCATTTTTTAAATGAAACACCTACTTAGTTTGTCTTCTAACACTAGGACTATTTCTAAAACATGAAAATAAGGATTTTAGTACCAAGTACTTTAGAAACAGAATTTTGTCCCAATATTCTCCATGTTTTAAACACCTTCCTTCTGTCCTTCCTACTTCTTCCCTCCGCCTTTCCTTCCTTCTCTCCTTCCTTTCTTCCTTCTTCCTTCCTTCCTCATCTCAAAAGACAAAAATTATGAGTCACCGTTCTTTCCTGTAGTATTTTAATAAACTAGAACATATTCGGATGATTAAATAAAGTACCTAAAGCACTATGCTAAAAGCCAAGCTCACTATTAGAAAGACTTTATATTACTATCGAAAGCTCTAAAACAATGCGAACAGTTTTCGGTTTTTGTGGAAATAGAGCATCTTCTGAAGCTCGTTGTGAACAGCCACCCAACACAGGCCAAACAGATGAAGGAAATCAAGAAACTGCCTGAGGAAAAGTGTGGCTTAAAAGCACCCAGTAACGTGGATTACATAAAAGTCATTCGTTTAATTTTCCCAGTTCTGTGGAGTTTAGTTTTATTCATGTGACTATCCCAGAAGTACGTAATATATTTAAAGAAACCTTTCAGTGAGCCATAATTCAGTGTTCCAATTCCCCCCGTTAAGGGGAATTTTACTAATCCTTGTCTCTATTATAAATTAATTGCAGTATTATCATAATTACAGTGTATAATTAACTTGCATTATGCAAACACTGCCCAATAAACACAGGAATGCCTTCTGCATCAGTATAATTGAACACAAAAATTGTACAAATGAATCTGCTGTGAACCAAATAATTATTTTACGGATGAGGTACTGGTCTACGAGATGCTGTTATTACTGGTCATGTGCGTGGTGACTGGCTATGTTTCAAGGCCTTTCCAGCAACGAACCCTTTTCAGGAATAAGGTTCTGCAAACCATCTTCATGTTGCTCTACGACCGAAGACGAGGACCCTGCTCTAAACCGCTGTTCTTTTGCCCAACGGTCTTTTCGCCCAACGGCAGACATTTCATTCTCCATTTAATTAATTTAGTGCACAGGTACCTCATGCTTTTCTGCCGACACCAGCAGCTCCCCACCCCGACCCCCAAATCTCATAACAACACCGGGTTCCTCTGCAGACCTCACTTCTGCCTTTCTTCCTGGGGGTGACGCTGGGCTGAGGGGGACTCCAGCGCTAGCTCCCACACTGAGCGAGGAGAGCGCCGTGACCCTGACCCTAAGGACCCACGCAGGAATGGAAATGTGCACCAAGCTAAAGAAGAAAAATCAATCACCGTCTTTCCCCAAAACGGTTTAGCAGGGAGCAACCTCCTTCCACTGGAACTGATTCACTGGAGGATTGAAAGCTGGGTGGCCATTTTATCCTCAGGTTTCCTGCCTCGAAATGAACCCAGCTCCGAAAAACAGAGCTACGGGAGATGCAGACCCGAGGCCTGGATGCAGCCGTGCCTGACGCTCACCCTAGAATTTCAGCGATGATACCCAGCATACATTTTGTTTTGTTCAGCTAAGTTTTGATTTTTTTTTTTTTTTTGGTCAAGTACAACCAAAACAAGTCACTCTCAAACATGTTATATACTCACATACAATCTATATTGTATTGAACTTCAGGTGACTCTCTCTAAATTGAGCTCACAGTTCAAAATAACGGTGGGCCAAATGGTCCTATATAATAAAAGGCTAATATGCAAATTGACCAAAGGGCAGAACGACCGGTCACTATGACGCACACTGACCACCAGGAGGAGGACGCTCCATGCAGAAGCTGCCCCCTGGTGGTCAGTGCCCCAGAAGCCAGGCTCATGATTGGCGAGCGCAGTGGCGGTGGCGGGAGCCTCTCCTGCCTCCGCGTCAGCGTTAAGGATGTCCGACCGCCAGCTGAGGCCCGGCAGTCAGACATCCCCTGAGGGCTCCTGGACGAGCAGCACTAAGGATGTCCGACTGCCAGCTGAGGCCCGGCAATCAGACATCCCCTGAGGGCTCCCGGACGGCAAGAGGGCACAGGCCGGGCTGAGGGACCTCCCCACCCACGAGTGCATAAGAGGGCACAGGCTGGGCTGAGGGACCCCCCACCCACGAGTGTACGAATTTCGTGCACTGGGCCTCTAGTTGACTGATACATTGAAAAAAAAAAAGTTGTCTACGAAATTGTTATTCAGCGACGCTTGGTGTTTTGACAATACTTTTTGCTGTTGAACGTTGAAAAGGACATGGGAGTCCAGATGAGCTTCAGTGGATTTTTCAGAATTAGGAAAGCAGAACTTGCATACATTGAAATGTTTGTGTTTTCTTACGCAAGGATAAGCATAGCCTTTCATCAAACTGCGGTTGGAGTATTATATCACTCACATCACTTCTGCTGAAGGCAGTATAAACGTGATTGGTGTAAACAACTACAAATCAAATAGACATGAACACTTTATAAACTTGCTAAGTGACAGTTCATGTGGAGCACTTGCTAATTAAAAAATTACACAAGATAAATAATATCTCTTCATTCCTGAGGAGTTAATGTTATGTTTTACATAAAAGCAAATAAAAAACTGATCAGCATCAGAATAGAATTATTTTAACCTGATTCTACTCTGATAAGGGACTTTCTTATTCTTTTGAAGCTTTTCACAAAAACAATAGCTAAGTAACACGTTTGTGCCTTGCTAACTGGTTACAGAAGCTTCTAGAGCAATTATTTACTTTGGCACCTGGACCTTTTATAGCTTTCACTATCTGATTGAGACTCAATATCTACTACGTAGTATATGAATGGCCTGTCACACAGGCCTGGGTTATGGGCTCCATCCCCAGTAGGGGGCGTGCAGGAGGCAGCTGATCAATGATTGTCTCTCACCATTGATGTTTCTCTCTCTCTCTCTTTTCCTCTCTGAAATAAAAAAAGATACTGACTCAATATCTACTACGTAGTATATGAATGGCCTGTCACACAGGCCTGGGTTATGGGCTCCATCCCCAGTAGGGGGCGTGCAGGAGGCAGCTGATCAATGATTCTCTCTCACCATTGATGTTTCTCTCTCTCTTTCTCTCTCTCTTTTTCTCTCTGAAATAAAAAAAGATACTAAAAAAAAAAAAAAAAAAAAAAAAAAAAAGAATGGCCTATCAAAAATAAAGATGAACTATCAGTGTTTTAGGACTGGAAAAATATATAAGACACTTCAGGACGTATCAGACACCTGGTCTACCGTTTCACAGTTTCACTCTGAAGGCCACGTACACAGATATCACCAGGCACCAAGTTCTCCCCAAATAAGCTCAGCTCCGTGGCTCGTTCTCTTCACTGCTCCCTGATAAAAATTACGACCATTTTCCTTCTTTCTTCATGGATCCGAATAGAAGACGCTGTTAATTAGGCGCCGCTCCCCAACGCGACCTTCTCTACCATTTCCTTCTCCACTTCCCCCTCTTAGACCTCGGCCACATCTCAAACAGAATTCAATAAACGATAATAACTGACGAAAAAGGTCATGAATTATAAATGTGTACTTGAATCTTCCCTTCTCCCAAGCCTACAGGAGAGAGTCTAAGCCAGAAAATGACTGTATCAAAGATGTGTCATCTGTAAGCATTGTGTTTACCCAACCCATCAAAACCTCCCCCCTCGGCTTCTCCCTCACACGCTGCCCCGTCCGAGGGGCTTATTTCTCTCTTGACAAACATCAGAGCCGTCTCTTTCTGGGGATCCTCGGTGGCTCTGGGATTAAAGGAGATATTTCCTCTCAGGACAAGGCCCGCGATCGTCCCCTCGGAGCCTGATCTCCTGAGGCTCCAGGACCCACGCGACGGGTTAGCCCGGGCACAGGCCCCGTCACTGTTCACGGGTTTATTCCAATAAAAGCCGCGGAAATGCCATCAGCGCGAGGCCCGGCCTAATTTCACTGACGATTAAATATCTCACACGTAAGTCAGGTCCAGGAGCCAGGAGCGCGGGCACAGGAGGCCCACAAGGCCGCTCTCTCTGTCCCCGTCCCCGGGCACTTCCAAAGGAGTCGGGTCCTGTCCCAACATGAGGTCGCCCTGCAGCCAGAGGCCTGCTGCCAGGAAAGGAGCCTGTGCTGGGAAGGGGACGGACGTGTGCAACCAGATCCCCTTTCCCACAAGTGACGTCAGAGCACACTTTTGTGAAAACATCGCCTGAGGATCAACACTGAGACTGAGCCCTAGAAAGTAGAAGCCATGTGACCCCCAAGTGCATCTACTTTCAACCCTCCAACCCGAGGGATCAGAGGGCGGCGGCTCCCAGCCTCGGGATGGGCTCAAGGGGAAGCGCTGAGGCCAGCCCTGCCTCCCCTCCCGCCTGGCCTCCCCTCCCACCCAGGCCTCTCCTCCGGGCTCCTGACCCGCCCATGGGCACAGCGGTCCACCCAGGAGCCCCCCACTCCAGGAGCCCCCACCAGGAGCCCTCTACCTGGGAGCCCCCCACCCTGGAGCGCCCGGAGCTAGGGCGGCGGCCTTTTGGGGCACAAAGCCTCAGGCACTGAGTGCAGGTGCGGTCCCGGAGCAGAGCGCACCCTCTGTTTTGCTGGAGCTTTTTCAGCAAAGAACAGTGGAGTGAACAGAACAAAAGCCTGCCCTCCCCGGGGATGGAGGAGCGGGCCCCCAGCTGCCTGGTGAATCCCCTCGCTCCCCAGACCCCCCCACCCCTGAGCTCCCGGAGCCAGGGCGGCGGCCTTTCCGGGCACAAAGCCTCACGCACTGAGTGCAGGTGCGGCCCCGGAGCAGAGCGCACCCTCTGTTTCGCTGGAGCCTTTTCAGCAAAGAACAGTGGAGTGAACAGAACAAAAGCCTGCCTTCCCGGGGGAGAGGAGGGAGCCCAGCTGCCTGATGAATCCCCTCGCTCCCCAGACCCCTGATGCTGCTCGCAGAGGGCTCTTCCCTCCTCTCCTCCGCACTCTCTGTTATTGCAGTTCCCCACCTTCTCCCTGGACTCAGAGAGCAGTGGGAGGGGGACAGAGAGAGAGAGAGACGCACCCATTGGCTGCCTACGAACACGCCCCAACCAGGGCTGGGGTTCCAGCCTGCAACCGAGGTACCTGCCCTGTCTGGCCAGAATCGAACCCGGGACCCTTCAGTCCACAGGCTCACGCTCTATCCACTGAGCAACACCGGCCAGGCCTCCTCCGCACTTTCATTCGCACTCTGGACACCAATGGGAGGCCCGCTGGGCTCGCTGCCCACAGGTGGAGCATGTAATCCAGCAGAGGAGTCGGACCTAAAAACTTACAACCTGTGGTTACCACGCCAACACAGACGTCATCCCGTTACCCACTTGCGACCAGCTTGGTTCTTAATTTCTAAACAGTGACCTATTCAAACTAGGTCAGCCTCCGATGGTGATGAAGCTGTAAAGTTCTTCTTACTTTTCAGATGTTTTCAAATTGTTATTTTTTAAATATGGTTACTGATTTCAGAGAGGAAGGGAGAGGGAGAGAGAGAAACATCAGTGATGAGAGAGAAGCATGGATCAGCTGCCTCCTGCACGCCCCACAGTGGGGACCGAGCCTGCAACCCGGGCCTGTGCCCTGACCGAGAATCAAATCAAACCGTGACCTCCTGGTTCACAGGTCGACGCTCCACCCCTGAGCCACGCCGGCTGGGCTCAGATGTTTTCACGTTCTAATGCCGTTTTATTTTCAAACACCAGCCCTGTCCCTTTTGTAGGGCTGTGTTCTCCTTCTTTTACCAACAAGGAAGTCGATACCGAGAGACGAGTTGGAAGGACCAGAGCCAAGACCACAGCTCGGAAATCCTGGAGCGTTTTATTCATTTTCCACAGCTAAAGGGCAACTCTAGTCTGCATGTAAAACCCGGGGTTCTGTTTGTCATTTCACTTCACATTTTTGGGGGGAAATTACGTTTATTGATGAGAAAAGAAAACCCTCACCTTTTGTGGCTGAAGCACAATCTTGTGAGAAAACTTTGGAAGGACCAGAGCCAAGACCACAGCTCGGAAATCCTGGAGCGTTTTATTCATTTTCCACAGCTAAAGGGTAACTCTAGTCTGCATGTAAAACCCGGGGTTCTGTCTGTCATTTCACTTCACATTTTTTGGGGGAAATTATGTTTATTGATTAGAAAAGAAAACCCTCACCCTTTGTGGCCGAAGCACAACCTTGTGAGAAAACGTCCGGCAGCCCCAGCTCCTCCGGGCGCAACCTGAGCTCAGAAGGCACATCCTACTGCCTCCACAGCCTTTATCTGCAGCTTCATCTTCCACTCGTTTGTCTATTTCTTTCACTAAGTGAGAAGCGAGCTCTTACCTTTCTTCTTTGCCACTAAAACCACGATTTTCCGAGCCCACTGTCTACGAGGAACACTCTGCCAGGTTTTCACATGAACGAATGTCGAGGTGCTATGCACCCCTAATTTTAAAACGTTGAGGTTGTGAAGGCTAACCCCTATTTTGTAAAACTACTGTTTGGAATTCTCTGCTATTCTTTAGACGGCCTCTTATTCTAAAAAAATAACTTTG
>NW_005358520.1:35393-42797 GCF_000412655.1 Myotis brandtii | reverse complement strand
TAACTTTGCTTTCTAGCCTGCTTGAATAATGGGGGAGATAAACTTAGCTGCCTGACCTTGTAGGCCAGAGACTAGATACGCCCAATGCCATGCCAGGTGCATTTTTTAACTGGATAGAACTGTGTAGTTTTCACTAAGCACGCATAGGGCTGGCTGTTTCATAGAAAGGGAAGTTCTGCTTGTAGCTCTGCTTAGAATTTGGATTCATTTTCTCTAAGCCCACCGCGGTGAATAAGGTGTACCTCCAAACTCTCAGAGCGTTGCTTGGTTCTTCTCTGGTTTTTCTGTAACAAGGTCAGACATAGGCATCCGTGTTTCTTAAAAACGGCCAGAGAGAAAGATGCCAGGGACGGAACAGGTGAATACATGACCGAGTGATTGTCGTAAATGGAGACACCCACTTCTCATCAAACATGTCTGCAGAGCAACGTGTCTCAGATGCTGTGCGTCACACTTCGCAGTTCCCATCCATTTAGTGGTCCAGGCGTCTGTGCCTGTCGTCCGCTCAGCATCATACAGCGCGGTGACATTTCAGGAAGGCGAGGAGCTTTCAGTTGCTCGTTTGTTAGGGAACGTAACTGTGTCCAGGTTTATGCCACCATAAAATAAGGAAGGATTTTCCCCGTATTCAGAACCACACGCCCAGGACCCGAAGCCTGCTTACGAGAGTGAGAAATTTGGTTCAAATCAATCACACAGCATTTCAGTGACACACGTTTATGTTCATACTAGAGGCCCGGTGCACAAATTCAAGCACGGGTGGGGTCCCACTGGCCCGCCCTGATCGGGCCAATGGGGCCGGCCGGCCAGGGGGAGGGGACTGGGGAGGTTGGCGGGCCAGCCCTGCCCCTGATTTGGGGGGGGGGGCGATTGGGGGGGGGCAGCTGTGGGGAGAGCCTGGGCTGTTGGCCGGCCAGCACCACCCCCTGGTCAAACGCCCCATCGAACTCCCAGTCGAACTTCTGGTTGAGGGGACAATTTGCATATTAGGCTTTTATTATATAGGAAATGTTAGTTAATGGCATAAACGTACAAAACCAAAAAGGCCATAATTCATCAATGATGTGTATATTTAGTAAAATAACTACTGTAGTTCATTTTAAGTGGGAAATGAAAATTTCCATTTACCATTTAAGAGAAAGGTTTAGCAATGATTTTATTTACTACACGGAACAAATTTCTGAAGGTTCTGTGATTATGAGTAAATTGTTTTTGCAAATATCATTTTGAAATTCTCTGTGACAATGCCTTTTCCTTTAAAAGTTATTTTAACTTTCTTAAAGTGGTTGTTTACATTTATTTGAATATTCCTACAAAGACTGAAGTTATTACTTAATTAAAATTTTTGCTTTAACAACGATATGTTTAAAAACAGGGGCGTTATCAGTATGACAAGATTCTGCAAATGGACACAGAAAAATATACTTTACAAATAATATCTTAATAGTGTTCAAAATGCTACGGAGCTGTCCCCTGAGCCAGCAGTAGGAAGTGCATCCTACAGGCACATTTCTGAAAGTGTCATCACTGAAAGCAACTTATTGCTGTTACTTGACCCAGAAGATTATTCATCTGAATCCTGACAAGTCTTCATCCTACTTTCCATCCTCTCTTAGTGAGGGGGTTTCTGGTGTCCGAGTGGCTCACAGGTCATAGAGATGTGTTCCAAGAAGTCCCCGGCCCGCCTGACATCCTATGTGATTTTAGGTGCGTAGATGTGGCTTTTAATGATATTCTCAAAAGGACCTACGACCCTAAAATTTAAAAATTGCTGCTTAGCGTTTGCGGCTTCTTCAGGGCACAGGCTGATGAGAACCTGAAGTTAAAGCGAAGTAAACTAGCCCGGCTGGAGTGGCCCAGTGGTTGAGCATCGACCTAGGAACCAGGAGGTCACAGTTGGATTCCCATCAAGGCACATGCTGGGTTGTGGGCTCCATCCCCAGAAGGGGACGTGCAGGAGGCAGCCGATCCATGATCCCCTCTCATCACTAATGTTTCTATCCCCCTCTCCCTTCCACTCTGAAATCAATAAAAATATATTTTTTAAAAAATAAAGCCAAGTGAACTAAAGTGTATCCAGATGGACTTCTTCCCAAGGGCTTGTTTCGTCCAACGTTGATCTCACATGTCTTCGTTTTAACCCCCAAAGCCGCAGTTTCTCAAGGAAGAGGCTGTGAGACAAGCCCAATAGTTGACTCTTGTTGGCATTAGACATTGATAGCCGTGCCCGCGTGTGCCCACAAGCAACGGGGCTTAAAAGACCTGAAAGATATTTCACTCTGTTTCTGACTTAACATTAAATAAATGTGTGAAAACAGTGATAACAGTACCATGCTGAGTAAGAGCCACGGACACATCATCCCTCGGGGCACCCGTCATTGGTCCGCCTGGCCCTGCCAGGGTGGGTGCGGGTCCTGCTTCACTGACCAGGGCCCAGTCCCGGGGCAGAGGTCACTGTTCCCGCAGCAGGAACCTCATGGGTCAGCTGACCAGTGTGAAAGAACCGATGGAAACACAAAGCCTGAGACAGCTTTTGCACAATCAAGAGGGATGGGGTATTTTTTTTTAAATATATCTTATTGATTTTCCACAGAGAGGGGAGAGGAAGTTAGAAACATAGATGAGAAAGAAACATCGATCAGCTGCCTCCTGCACACCCCCTACTGGGGATGTGCCCGCAACCAAGGTATATGCCCTTGACTGTAGTCGAACCTGGGACCCTTCAGTCCACAGGCCAACGCTCCATCCATTGAGCCAACCGGTCAGGGCAGGATCAGGGATTTGGGGAAGGGAAGGAGGAAGGAGAAAGGAAAAGAAAAGGAAACGGTATTTCTTTATCATGTAAATAAAACCATTGAAAAAAGACCCGTTTTTAATGCATTTGGCATTTTCTCAGGTTTACAGGGTGGGAGAACCCTTTCATCACTGAAATTTGAAACTGCAATGTTCTATTTGTACTCCTGGGGGTTTTCTGTTTGTGTTTAGGTTGTTGTTTTCTTAAAGAAGTACTTGCCTATTTTATTTTGTTCACTGGCCTTTTATATCCCTGTCTTTTCGAGGGGGTTGTGGGGGGGTGCCTCCTGACTCCTCCATCTCCAGGCCTGAGCCCTTCCCTCCCTCAGCACCCGCCTCGCCACCAACACCCCACCCTCCAAGCCCAGGAAAACCATGTGCTTGGAACAGCATGAGCTCCTTGAGGAAATAATGAACTTCCTAAAGCGCATTTTGTATCTCTTCAAAGTATGCACTCTGCAGAAGTCTTTCCTCAAATATGTGCTGGTGGTTGACAATGTCTCTTCATGATTAGGGCAAAAACATGACGGTGTTTTCGGGACATCACAGCACCTGCACTCTGAACGGCACGTTAAGAGCATGACCAGGTGGTCGCCCCTCACTTTCCAGGTGGTCAGGGAACTGTGTTATGAGGCAGCTCACCGTCTCCTACAGCTCATGCAGTTAGAGGCTGTAAGAGCCATGGAAAGAGAACGCCGATGTGTGGAGAGCCTGCGGCAGGAGCACGCACAGGGGCTCAGGCTGTCCTTGCCTGCCCCGGGTCGCCCTCCCAGGTGTGAGCTGTGGCTGTCACTCACCAGCCGTGTGCACTTCAATGAGTACGAAACTTCAGTTTCATCCACCACAACATCCACATAATAATCTCCAATGGCAAAGGATAGCAGTCAAGAGAAAATAAGAAACTAAACGTAGATGTCTTAGCACTGTGCCCGGTGCACAGTAGGCCCGCACTATGTTAGCTATTATTCCCAAGTTTTCTGGCCTCCATTCCTTACCCATGATAACCCCATGGCAATACCTCCGCCTCTGGATCAGCTGTGCTGTGAATCAAGAGCAACGATGCCTATGAAGTGCTTCATAAGCTATAAAGGACATGCCTCCCACAAAAGCAGAACAGCCTTTAATACTGTGATTCAGCAAATACTCACTATGGACGGTGAAGGCTGCTTCCCCCCGAAATTCTACAAACCTGTTCTTGTTGCTGCTTTAAGGCTCTGTCAATGGTCCTCAGGAAAATGTGTGTGCGGCTGAGGGCTCTCAGGGTGTACACAGTGAACTCAGCTTGTGTTCCTCAAAACGGCCGCTTGGATGAGCGCGCGGGCGCATTAACGGCTCGTCAGGAAGTCCGCCCTAAGACCGCCGCAGGCCCCTGCGAGTTCTCTTTGGGCTCAAGCCAACCAGCCCATTACACACCACCCATCGCTGCTTGCCTTTCACTCCACCTCGAATCAAGCCGTCTCCTCTGGAACAACAGCATCCCCATAGCACACTGTGGGAATAGAACGATGCCTATAAAACAGGGTTATTCCTGTTTTCCAAGCCGAGACTAAGAAGTCTGCTCCATGCGATTCCTACAGACACACATACTCAATCATGACTCAGAAAAGCAGGCCACAGGGAAGCTCTGCTGAAGACCATCTCAGAGCAGGACGGATCCTACGCACATCACGTGCTGTGGCTTCAGGCTGCAAGTCCCGAAGAGCAAGAACCAGACCTCACAGTTGTCTTTGTCAAACACCCCGCACAGCGACACAGTCACTATCAAAGACAGCATTCGGGCTGTTGCTGTTAACGCGGGCTTGGAATCAGGAGGAGGAGCACTCCCTCTGGGAAAGGGAGGAGGACCCAGACTCATCCGTCTTCCTTCTGCATCTCCTACCCCCTCTCCTGGCTTCTCTAATAATGTGTTCCCATCCCTTCAATCTTTTTTTTAAAATATGTTTTTATTGATTTCAGAGAGGGAGGAAGAGATAGAAACATCAGTGATGAGAGAGAATCATGGATCAGCTGCCTCCTGTACGCCCCACACTGGGGATGGAGCCCACAACCCGGGCATGTGATCTCCTGGTTCATATGTGGACGCTCAACCACTGAGCCACACTGGCCGGGACCACCTCTTTAATCTTTAATAACATCTCATCTCCACCGTGTCCCTCTGCACTAACACCTAAGCCAGTGGTTCTCAACCTTCCTAATGCTGCGACCCTTTAATACGGTTCCTCATGTTGTGGTGACCCCCAACCATAAAATTATTTTCGTTGCTACTTCATAACTGTAATGTTGCTACTGTTATGAATCGTCATGTAAATATCTGATATGCAGGATGTATTTTCATTGTTACAAACTGAACATAATGAAAGCATAGTGATTAATCACAAAAACAATATGTAATTGTATATGTGTTTTCCGATCGTCTTACGCGACCCCTGTGAAAAGGTTGTTCGACCCCCAAAGGGGTCGCGACCCACAGGTTGAGAACCGCTGCCCTAAGCTTCTACGAAGCGCCTGCACCCAGGCTGTGTCCTTGCTCGTTCCCCACGTGCTGCTGAAACCCCAGCAGCTCCACTGACCTCCTGGCTCAGGTTGGCTGAGAGGAGTGACATTCCTAGGGGACATTTCAGAACATCAGCAAAGTGAAAAGGCTCTTGGAGGCCATTCCGCCGTGCTCTGCTGTGAGAAAGGGGCCTGGGCCCAGCGCGCAGTGGCCCAGGAGAGTGGCGGGAGGCCGATGGCCTAGGACACCATCTTGCATAACTGAATGGGCAGCAAGAGGCACATTCGCTTCCCTGCGAGCACTACCCCCAGGGCAGGAGAGTAACAGAGAAGACAACATTTCACAACCGTAACTCGTAAGCAGAAAGGGTGTTGGGGCCAAGCCAGAAGTACATAACCTGAGGTTCTGAAGGAAGCAGACATTTCTAAGCATCGCTCAGAGCACGGGCATACAATTGTTCATGAAAAGAAGACCCTAATTGTTTTTACAACAACAAAGCTACACTTTAAAATATATATATATATATTTTTTAGCCTTATTTTGCAAGGTAAAGAACTAATCCTAAACTAAGTCTGTGCACAGATATGGAAATGAAACCCGCACCAAGTACAGCTTTAAACCACCCGAGAACATCACCTCTACCTTCCGGCTCCAGGGAGGTGAGAGCGGCCCCCAGGAAAAGACCTCCCATGGACAGCGACACAGCCAGGTGACCTTGGCCACAGGAATCTCTCGCGGGCACGGAGATCCATGGAAATGGAGATCCATGGAAATACCGCTCAGGCTGCGATGCAGATCCATGCCTGGAGCCCGTCTCCACCCCAGACAAGCAGGCCCCCTCCTCGTCGGGAACCTTCCGCTAGCCTGTCCTCCAACGTTGGCTCGAATCTAAGTTTCTCGGGAAGTCCTCTCCCTTGGAGTCTCTGGGAGCCTCTTTAAAACTCAGTTAAAGAGCAGAGGGTCTCAAAGCAGATTCCACCTGACGGTTCACCGCTCCCCAGGGCTGTGGACACTCTCCCACTCTCCATCGCAGTGGGAAGCCTCCCGCCTGGCGTAGTGGACGGACACCCAGAGCGGCGAGGCTTGGCCCCCCACACACTCAGGCAACTGTTCCCACCACGCTCCTCCTCCCATCTCCGCTCACTGGAAGGAGAACTGTGGGCTGCCCACCACGCATCCCTCCCTCTTTCCTTCTTCCTAATCAAACCACCACGCAGTCAGGCATTCAGTCCCAGGGTCACATATGTGCGGGCAACACGGCTGTGAAAGATGAGACAGCCAGGCAGCGTGGCTCAGTGGTTGAGCATCGACCTATGAACCAGGAGGTCACGGTTCAAGTCCAGGTCAGGGCACATGCCCGGTTTGCATTCTCCGCCCTCAGTGGGGGGGCGTGTAGGAGGCAGCCGATCAATGATTCTCTCTCATCACTGATGTCTCTATCTCTCTCTCCCTCTCCCTCCCTCTCTGAAATCACTAAAAGTATATTTTAAAAGATTGAGACAAAATCATTACAATTTCAAAGGAATTTTGCATTTCGGGCCCTTAAGGTATCCCTCAGTTCTTCCTCCCATTTGAAGAAGTAATCATTAACCATTTTCCCCCAAAGAAAGTCTTTGTAGAACTTGCATCAGCAGACTCATACTCAAAAGAAAGGTCTTACTTTATATGAAAAGTTAAGACGAGTAAATACAACTGTATGTTTTAATTTAAAATAAACCACAGTGTAAGTAGACATGCATCTTCTTTGCAATTACTTTGTAATCAACTATCTTTTACGGTTAGCTTATCAACAACACTCCCAACACCACCCGCTAGGAGGGGTCTATTCTAACCCCTGGTCTTACAGGATCTTTTCTCGTTCCGTTAGCATCTCCTCTCCTCCACAGCATGCCACTAAACGTTTAAGAAACAAATATAGTATTTCTAAGCTTGTGCCAAAAACACACATTGACTGTTTTAAACATGCACAGACCACCTAGCAGCCTCAGTTCCCTCCATTCTTATCCCTAAAAGTGTGTTCAAGTTGTACGTCCACGTTTCTTCATGAGTCACCCTCTCCACGGCTCTTAGCAATCTACACGCTGTGGTCATCTCTCCGCTCATTTTATTCTCTAGAG
>NW_005358520.1:19167-35349 GCF_000412655.1 Myotis brandtii | reverse complement strand
ATTGTTGGCCCACTCTGCTGAGGAGCAGACCTTGTGAAATGCTGAGAATGAATCCAGATTTCCTGATGCCGTTGGGATTTCCTCTCTTGGCTGCTCCCAATTTTGGCCAATCGTCAAATGTGATTACATCTTCTTTGCCTTGTCGATATTTTTAATTCATTATCTCCTCACTAAGTCTAGTGTTAACATCCTATGTCATAGCAGTAAGTGCTCTGGAATGTGAATCAGGAGACATCAATAGAACGTGTAGTATCTTTTTACCATGCTGAGTCTCTTAAGAATAATTTCAAATATCAAAGTTTTAAGTAATGAGGAACTAAACGTGCATATGTAAAGGTATATCCTGGGAATAACTGAAAGATGATAATTAGTATGTATTTATACTAGGGAAGCAGCAAAAAGAAAATGAAATTTAAGTATAAAATCTTTGGGGGAGATCTCTGGCAATGATATCATGCATGTAAGAATAACATTCTTGTACAAAATACAACTAAAAAGAAGTAATCTAGCCCAGCCAGTGTGCTCAGTGGCTGGGTGTTAAACCATGAACCAGGAGGTCACAGTTTGAGTCTCGGTAAGGGGGCGTGCAGGAGGCAGCCAATCAATGATTCTCTCTCATCATTGACGTTTCTCTCTCTCTCTCTCCTTCTCCCTTCCTCTCTGAAATCAATAAAAAAATTGTTATTTTTTAAAAAAAACCCTAAGTAATCTATAAGTTGGGATGATCTAAAACGAGTTTGCACTGTACTTGTACTGTTTCGCCTGTTTCTTTAATATAAATGTTCACGATAGGTAGTGAGTCAGGCAGCAGGCCCTTGAAGATCTGTCCAAGCCCTGCCCTCTGGGACCGTCGAATGTGACCTTATTTGGCAAGAGGGTCTTTACAGATAAAATCAAGTTAAAACTTTCAGATAAAATGGTCCTGGATTGAGGGTGGGCCTAAAGCCAATGACTGGTGTCCTTACAAAAAAAGGAGAGGGAGAGTGGAGACACGGGGAGAAAGCCACATGAAGGCGGGGAGAGAGTGGAATTGCACAGCTACAAACCGGAATACCAAGATTGCCAGCAACAACCAGAAGCTAGTAAATCAACCAATTTTCCCTCAGAGCTTCCAGGAGTCAATCCTGCCGGCATGTTGATTCTGAACCTCTGACTTCCGGAACAGAGAAAACAGAGCCGTTGTTTGAAACCACACGTCCCTGGTGTTTGTCAGGACGGTCCTAGGGAACTAACATGACAGGTGACTAGTTATTCGCACTCACACATTCTCACGTGTACCCTTTCCACTTCCAAAACGCACTTTCGGAACCGTCGTAACAAAAACCTCACGTGTGCCTGTTCGGGGAGTTGAGCCAAGGAGCTCATAGAAAGAGACAGAAAAACAAAAGTGTTCAGAAAGAGACTGGGCTGAAACCATGGCTATAAAGAACCAATGCGCTACAGTAGAGACCGCGGGCCTTCACGTTAGAAGAGAATTTCTATTCTCAGTTCTGTCATTTTTTTACAGGAACAAGGGCCAAGTATTCCGCCTCCCTGAGCCACGGGCCGGCCTCGGCCACAGAGGGAGGGGCAGCACCCTTCTCGACGCGGCTGTGACAGAAACGGGGTCACCCCAAGTCGATCTTTAAGATGCAAATTCCCGTGAGCCTCCCCGAGAAACTGGAAATTGGTCCTTTCTCCAGCGACAGTGTCTACACACCCGCGTGAACTTCGTAAGGCATTGCTGAGAGTGCCCCCCAACGAAGACGCCGCCGCCACCTGTTATTAACTAAGACCCCCTCTTCCTTCACTAACAGACAATGAAGGCTGCGCGGCTCCAAGCGAGGCTCAGTTTTATTCCATTTCCCGGACCACCTGGCAAAGGCAGCACCTGCCAGCTCGCAGCCCCCGTGACGTGGCAGCACCCGGATACAGAAAGTAATTATGCAGATCTCTGCCCAGTTCTTTCTGGGTTAATCCGTGTTGAGTGGCACTTGCACAACATCCCTTTCTAACTGATGCTCACCATGTGACTGGTGTTTTGGGGTCGAGTGTGCCCGGGACACTAGAGCATTCATTTCCTGATGAAACCCTAACCCCATCAGCGAAGCATGCAGCCTTTCTGCCTGAGTCCTCGTACAAGTAAGGACCCTGAAGCTCGGAGAAGCCCAGCAAATTGCCTAAGTCAGTGATGGCGAACCTTTTGAGCTCGGCGTGCCAGCATTTTGAAAAACCCTAGCTTAACTCTGGGGCCATGCCACAAATAGAAATTTTTTGATCTTTGCAACCATAGTAAAACAAAGACTTATATTTTTGATATTTATTTTATATATTTAAATGCCATTTAACAAAGAAAAATCAACCAAAAAAAATGAGTTCGCGTGTCACCTCTGACACGCGTGTCATAGGTTCGCCATCCTGGGCCCTAAGTCAGGGGTGATATCAGTCTAATATATAACGTTTTCTCTCTTTTTTTAATGTTCTTGTTGATTTTTAGAGAGAGGAAGGGAGGAGGAGGGAGAAACATCAATGAAGGAGATCCCTTGCTGGGGATCGAGCTGACAACCTGGGCATGTGCCCTGACCAGGAATCAAACCCCGTGACCTCTTGGTGCCTGGATCTATGCTCAACCACTGAGCCACACCAGACGGGCAACATTTCCTTTTTGACTTTGTACTATTAAAAACAATGCATATACCGAATATATCTAACCCCTCTATACCCATCACCTAGCTATTTATTTAGGAAATTTACTTTTAATCTCTCATAATGTCTCTAATAATACAACAAGTGCCCATCTCCAGCTATAGTGCAGGATTTTGAATGTAAATGTCCACCATGCATTAAGACAAAAGAGGGGTGGGAGGAGGGACAAACAGAGAAGACGTTCCCAAAGGAGAATGTTCCACCCAAAGCATTCTGTCTCCAAACCCATTAACACAGAGAGGATCCCTAGGGAAGAGCACGCAAGTGACCAGAAGTGAGTCACCGAACACTTAGGGACAAAGCACGACATGAACAGGAAGTCCCTGAAAATTCACCGCAGAAGCGAAGCTTACGTGGGCATCAGCCAGCGGGCCACTCTCACAGCAAGACCCTCGGAATCAAAACCCTGCTCTCCTGTCGACGTGCAAAGGGCGCTGCTCTTGACAGCACATGCTGGTCAGACGGCAGAGGAGGCCTTAGAAAAAGGGGCCCTCGCTCCCCTCCTGTGTAGCAAAGAGCACCTTCCATGAAGGTAAAGAGGCGGGGTGTCCCCGGGCCTCTGTCCTCACTGCGACCTCCCCCGATGGTGGCGGAGGGGTGTTCTCTGTGAGGAGTCAGCAAGAAGCTATGCCAGCGGAAAAGAACACAAACCCAGCTGCAAACAGGAGAATTCCTGCAAGGAATGAAAGCTGCCGGGAGTGAGAGAAGGCTCAGACCTTCAACATGGAAGGGGGGGGGCGGGGGGAGGAGGCAGGAAGGGGAGGGCGTTTCAGAGAGGAGGCTCCATCTGTAAGGACCCTCCCAGGAGCAGCCAAGCCCGAGCGGAGGGTGATCCCTGCGAACGCTGCATCTTCCGCTGGCCCCGTGGGAAGGACCACTTGAACTTAGGGCTCCCAGATGCAGCCCAGGAGCCCGGGCAGGCTGCTCGCATATGTTATTGAAATAACGACACTAATCAGACGCCAAACGTCTAACGATGCATCGATGCTTAGGGTTGTGTTGAATAATGAGGCACGTGTTTAGCTTCAGCACGTGGTGGGCTCTGTGAGGGCGGAGCGGTCCAGGCAATGCATTCCTGATCAAGGGCACGTTGGGAGCCTGGAGCCCTGAGGTCTGGTGGGAAGTCCTGGTCGGGCATCTCTGCACTCGATCCTGCTCTTTCCGTTAATGGAGGCCCACAGGAGGTTTCCAGAGAAAACAGTGAATAATTAGTCTGCTTTCCCATGAGTCTCCTTCCCAGAAAATGAAGCAGGCTTTTAGGACAGAAACAAGCTTGCCAAAACTAATTTTGTAAATAAAAATATGGGCCCCACTGGTGTGGCTCAGTGATTGAGCGTCAACCTATCAACCAGGAGATCGTAGTTCGATTCCCGGTCAGGGCACAGGCCTGGGTTGTGGGCTCAATCCCCAGTGTGGGGCGTGCAGGAGGCAGCCAGCCGATCCATGATTCTCTCTCATCACTGATGTTTCTCTCTCTCTCCCTCTCCCTTTCCTCTCTGAAATCAATACAAATATATTTTAAAGAGTATACATGGGAAGCAGGGTTTTGAAATAAGCAGTGTTTACATCTCTAGGTCGTTTCTGGCCAGTAATTAACCCAACAATTGAGAGTTGGAAGGACTCTCATCACCGAATGCTTCTCCGACGGGGGCCGTGAATCTCCCGGACTCGAACTTCCCAGGCTGGGGCACTGGCCCAGGACTCTAAACTGCAAACAGAAACACCCCCTAGCTCATTTAAATAAAGAGAAACTTATAGACGAATATTAGAGACTCATAGAAACTCCACGAAGGCCAGGAAGCCACGCTACTCAGCCGGGAATGGTCCTGGACGAGCAGCAGGGCCCTGGGGCACTGAGATCCCCTCTGCCCCCCGGGCCCTCCCCGAGCTCCACGCTGCTGGCCAGGCCCTGGCACCAAGGCTGCATCAGAAGCTCTGTCCCGCCCCACAGGTGACACGCGGGAGCCCCATCCCTGCGGGACACGGTGCTGGTCCGGTCCCTCATCTCCAAGGTGAGGCTCTGCCCGAGTGCAGCTGACATGGAGCCGGCGTCAAGGTGCGTGTCCTGGAGGCGGAAGAGGCTGGGGAGGGAGTTCCTGGCTCCCATTCCGAGACGGGCTCCTAAGGAAACGTTTCCCCAAACACGTGAGAAGACGCAGCGATGGAGGAGGAGGTAGCAAGATGTCACGGCATCAAGATGTGCGAGCACCTGGGCCTTTCCCTGGGAATCTGCTCTGTGCCAGGCCCGGGCGAGGCTCGGGGTGAAATCTCTGAATTTGTCCCTCGAGATGGATGCAAACGGCGCCCCAGGCTCCAAAGGCTGCCCGTCACTGGGAACGGAGAGCAGATGCGGGTTATTCTTCTCGTGTCTGTCACTGATCGCAAAGCATTTTTTGAGTCAAACACCCTGCAAACTATTGGAGACACAGAAGCCACTGGAAGGTAGTCTCCGCCTTCAAGATACTCTTTCACGAGAGAAACAGACAAAAAGAATGTTAGCAATGAAGGAATTTGTGTTCCTTTTCTTTTTTAAAAAATATCTTTTTATTGACGAGAGAGAGAGAGAGAGAGAGAGAGAGAGAGACAGAAACATCAGTGATGAGAGAGAATCATGGATCGGCTGCCTCCTGCTCGCCCCACCCTGGGGACCGAGCCCACAACCTGGGCATGTGCCCTGACCGGGAATCGAACCATAACCTCTGGGTTCATGAGTCCACACTCAACCACTGAGCCACACTGGCCGGGCAGGGACCCATATTTCAAAAAAAAGCTTTTCAGGTGCTTTAACATGCAGCCAAAATAAAGAACCACTCGTCTTCCTGCGATGTCGCACACACACACCCCAGCAGCTCTCAGCTCCTCTCTCTGCAAAACAGAAGTAAGTGCATGTACCCCTGAAGGGGGGACTGGGCCTCCATGAAAGAGTACATGTCCACACAAGTCCAGCACTTAGAAAGTTCTAGAAATGTTCATGACGGATTCCGACAGGCAGGACGTGAGAACCCACATTCTCCTCCCTCAATAAACCCTGCAGAGCAGGAGGCAGGCAGGGCACTTCCTACGCTGCCTCCAGGGCCAGCGGCTCAGACCCGCAGGTCGCCTGCTGGGGTGCAGTCGCCATGGAAACCACAGTCTTGGGGGCACGGGCCCGAGGGTGCTGACTAACCCAGCAGACTCCGCCACAGCCGAGTCCCCGCCGGCAGGACAGACACAGCTTTGTGTGGGACCCTCGACGGGGTGGCGAGCGGGTCTGAACTGCTCATTCCCGGACAATGAGCGCATCCAGCTGCAGCTGGTCCAGGCGGAGGCCTGGGGACCATCTGGCTTCCAGCCGCGCTCTTGGCTGGCGGGCAGAGCGCCCAACAGGGACAGTGGTGGTGTGGTCGGTGAGTTCAGCACACGCAGCCCCTTCCCAGCTCAAAGGAACAGTCACTGCGCACAGGAGAGTTATCTTTTCTCCAGGCTCCTCAATCGCCCTCCTCTGGCCAGTTCCTATCTGACTAAAGGAAGGTTAGCAGATTCCTGGGCTGATTAGCAAGGAGTTTACACATAGTGTTTACAGACTGAGGGAGGCCACGCATAATTACTATCCCCTTTGAGTTAGAAAAGAACAAGCCGGCTTCGCCTAAATCCATTCCTAATTATTTAGTGACAGATAAGCATCTTGGCCCCAAATATTGTCACCTGCTTACACAGCCAGAATACCGCTGACAATGAGGACTTAACTCTCATGATGTTTCCCTGGCTGTCCCATCTGTTATCTGACTGCATAGCCTTTGAATGATGTATGTCAAGAAATGAGAGGGGGCATTTATGCAAACACATAAATATGAAAGCTTACTCATCTCCTGTCGTAGAGGAAAGTAAAAAGGCTTTTAAATTTGCTTTCGTTTTTGTTCCTTAATTTATTTATGAAAGCATATGTTACTTTCTGAAATGTGCAATAAATTTGCTTTAAAGATCTACGACTTCAAAGACCTACGACATCTGTCAGCAGTCTGCTTCTTAGCGTAGGTAAGAGGAAATTACTCTTTCAAATCGAGACCACCTACATCACATTAGCAGCCACCACTAACACTTACCAATCATTGAAGCTCATGTAGTCTTGGAGGCTCACCCTTTATGTAAATTTACCTAAATCAGGTTTTAAACAGCAGAAGGGACCACAGAGATCATACGGAAATCCTGTCCTTGTCTGATAAATAAACATGCATGGGCTCCAGCCTCGTTTAAAGTGTCTAACACTGAACAGCCAACATTTCATGACGTCATCCTTGCTCCCTGGCACCCCTCCCGCTCATGGGGGTGAGTTTCTGATCTTTTATAAAGATAATATCTTCTTCACCGTCATCTCTAGATTCACAAACAGAGGGAGTCGCATGAAGGGAAAGTTATGAAATCCTATATAACGAACACGTTCTAGGCCACAGCCAGCTTCTGAGACTTAGAAATGCAGGCATTAAACGTGGAGATGGGTGCGTGGAACACTGTCCAATAGTGACTTCAGGTATTTTTATTTTCCTCTAAATCCGCCATGTGCTCTTGCTCATTCTATGCCCTGGGAGAGAAGTAATGTGCTAAATCAGCCGTGGGCAAACTACGGCCCGCGGGCCGGATCCGGCCCGTTTGAAATGAATAAAACGAAAAAAAAAAAAGACCGTACCCTTTTATGTAATGATGTTTACTTTGAATTTATATTAGTTCATACAAACACTCCATCCATGCTTTTGTTCCGGCCATCCGGTCCAGTTTAAGAACCCATTGTGGCCCTTGAGTCAAAAAGTTTGCCCACCCCTGTGCTAAATGATGCTGGAATCCAACCCACCAGAAACCTACAAACCACGACGAGTCAGGCCAGACGGCCTCTTTGCTCGCCCCACACCCACTCAGTCAGGGGTCCAGTTAATTCCATCCCTTAACAGCTCTTGCCTCTTTCTTAGTACAGAGCCGGCTTCCCACTGCTCTCACTATCGCCGGGCACCTCAATCTATCCATCTCCTGCTGCCACGATATAAAGAAAGCTGGTCACTTACTCACCTAAATTCCCAAACTCTCTGTACACTTGAAACCTAAATAATTTTATTAACCAATGTCACCTGAATAAATTCAATAAAAAAAGAAAATAAAATAAATTTTATTTTTTAATTGATTTCAGAGAGAGGGAGAGGGAGAGATAGAAACATCAATGATGAGAGAGAACCATTGATGGGCTGCTTCCTGCACACCCCCAGTGGGGATTGAGCAGACAACCCAGGCCTGTGCCCTGACCGGGAATTGAACCCTGACCTCCTAGTTCATAGGTCCATGCTCAATCACGGAGCCAGGCCGGGCTGAAATAAACTTTTTAGAATGGCACATAAGACGCTCCAAGACTGACCCCTGCTTACCTGTCCAACCACCTCTGATTCCTGCGTGGGCAGCCAGCCGGGCCTCATCCAACCACCTGCAGGTCCCACTTACTCTCACTCGGCACCTCCCTATGGCCTTGCACACGCTTCTCAAGGAAGAATCCCACCCGCACCACCTCGTCTGTAGAGGAGGCTGCTCCTCACTGTCAAACCCTCGAGTGAACCCCCGGGGAGCGGCCCAAGGACAGACCGCCCCTCCGTGCTTCAGGCCGCCCCTCCTTCCTCTGCTCTCGCAGGAATTGGTGCACGTTCTTCTCAGTGAGCGGCAGAGCTAGACCTACATGTTTGCAGAAGGAGCAAACGGGCAGCTGGTGACGTGGCCGTGGGTGAATAATGAGACGACGACACAGGGTGACCATCAGCCGCGCTCTGGAGACTGGAGATCAGGAGGGTCCGTACGTGTTACCAAAGGACCTTCACTCGGATGAATGCGCCTGAAAGGACGCGGGACAGTGACAGTGCTGTCCGAGCAGAAAGGTCTCCTTCGCCCGCGCAAGCACCCGTCTGCTATGAAAATCCCCTTTATGGTACGCAGGGAGGGTGGTAAACTACTCAGCGAAATTTACTATTTTTCATAACAAGAGGAATACACAATTATTGTGGGAATGTTAGGATGTAAAGAGCAGTAAAAGTCTAAGTTGTCCATAATCCCAACGAGCAGAAATAGTCAACCACTGATCACTTTTGGGGGATATTCTCCGAGGTTGACTTCTTTATACATAGATTCTATTACATACAAAAATGGAATCATAGCATTCAAACTTATAACTGAATTTTCCATTTCACGATATTCTGTGTTCAGTTAGAATAATGATCTACAGTTATAATCACATGGAATGCGTGTGGAAATGTAGCTTGCTGAACTCCATCTCTTGATCTATGGAGACAATCTTTGGATCGAGAGCCACGGACTCTCCATCTTAACCGCTGAGTGAACCAGTCAACGCTGTGCAGTGAACTTGGAGAGCCGCTCACCACGGACAGGGCTTTCAAATCACTATGGTCGAAGGACAGAAAAGTGGAGGTTTCCGAGGTATTTATTTTGGCCGCACAGAAGCAAGCGTAGCGCCGTTTCAGAGGGGAATGGGTGGCGATCCCCGCTGATGGGCCCTGGCATCTGAAATAGACTCCGAATAACTAGTCTGAGCATGTGGTGGCCGTCCTGTGTCACAAAAGAGGTTGAAAGAGATCGTTTCTAAGGAAGGTCTGTCTCAACTGTCAGTCCTGAGAGTTATAATCAAAGAATGCTAGGGCCAAATTAGACTTCAGAGCAAAAGAGAACAGCTACCGGGGAAGACAATTATGAAACTGAAAGGAATTGGGGGTGGGAGATGGGGCAGTGGTTTAGAGGCGAGGCAGCTCTCAAAGCTGGCAAACACTTGACACATAAGTCATTGAAAATACTTTTTTCTAGAAAAGATAAGCAATTCACTGGTTTTCTAAGATTTTTAAACTGGTGATTTTGTGGCTCAGAAATGTCTTCCTCAGATGGACACTAACACAGAGCAAGTAAAAGCTAAAGGCTCTGGGCCGGGCGGTGTGGCTCAGGGGTTGAGCATCAACCTATGAACCAGGAGGTCACGGTTCAATTCCTGGTCAGGGCACATGCCTGGGTTGTGGGCTCGATCACAAGTAGCGGGCATGCAGGAGGCAGCCCATCAATGATCCTCTCTCATCATTGATGTTTCTCTCTCTCCCTCTCCCTTCCTCTCTGAAATCAATGTGTATATTTACAGTAATAAAAGGGAAACATGCAAATTGGTGTCACTCCGGGGCATGCAGGAGGCAGCCAATCAATGATCCTCTCTCATCATTGATGTTTCTCTCTCTCCCTCTCCCTTCCTCTCTGAAATCAATAAATGTGTGTGTGTGTGTGTGTGTGTGTGTGTGTGTGTGTGAGATATATATATATATCTATATCTCACACACACACACACAATGCAAAAGGCTCTGGTGAAGTTAAGCCTACAGAGTGTTTAGTGTTGTAAGTTCACATGGGTGGTCAGTGACAAAATAACTACCCAGAAATCCACCCTCCTCACTGTTTGTTGTGAGTAATAAAGATTTCTTTACTATTGCAAATTGCCTTTTATTCAAAATCCTAAAAAGTTAGGGATAAATCACAGAAGGGCCACGTGTTTGAAATGTGGACATAAAGATGCTACACTGTAAAAAAATGGCTTCAAATCACTGCATTTTAAAAGTAGACGGACATATCGGGGACAGATGCATCGATGCTCCTTATATTCTTTTCTCGGAGTTATAACTTAATTCTCTTGGGCAAAAAAATCAGCGATTACTGTCACTTTCTGACATTTAAATTAAAAATGCCTTCCAAAGAGACACAATTATTTTCAAACACAGTCTATGTGTTATATACACTTCATATGTCTATCTCTGAGTTTATATACATGTCAGTATTTTAGTAGATATGCACATTTATGGGTTGCTTATGTTGAATACATGTTAATTATAAAATGTACAAGTTCTTTATTTCTTATGAAATATTATGTCCAGTCTTCATAATGACGTTTCTAAAGGTTGACAGGACTGATCCAGCAACCATATATTTACAGTAAAAATTATATTTACAAATATCCAACTAAGGCGTTTGAGAATCAACAGTCTAGATAATTTTAATGTCTTGACTTTAAGTACAATATATATGTTGATGATTCCTAAATTTTTATCTCTAACCTTAGACATTTCCCATGAACTTCACACTCAATACCACTCAATACTACTTCGATGCATCTCAAACTTAACAAGTCCAAAATCAAATTTCTGAACTTCCTCCCCAAACTCTTCCTCTAATGGTTGTCTTCATATAAAAAATGGGAGATTCGCCCTGGCTGGTTTGGCTCAGTGGATAGAGCATCAGCCTGTGGACTGAAGGGTTCTGGGTTCAATTCCGGTCAAGGGCACATGCCTAGGTTGCAGGCTCGATCCCCAGTGTGGGGCATGCAGGAGGCAACTGATCAATGATTTTCTCTCATCATTGATATTTCTATCTCTCTCTCTCTCTCTCTGCCTTCTTCTCTGAAATCAATAAAACTGTATTTTAAAAAATGCCAGATTCATCCGCCCACTTGCTAAATTTGGCATGAATCTGGATTCCTCTCTTGACATCCTATATCGATCAGCAAATCCTGTCCCCATACCAAATCCCACCATTTTCCGCGATCTTTGCTGCTACAATCACCATCATCTTTCTCAAGTCTCCTGCCTGGACTCCTGCCTCCTCCTCTACCCCCACACAGCCTATCCTCCACATAGTAGTCAGAGTAACACTTCTAAGTCTGTCATTACCTCCAGTGATTTCCCAGCTCATAATGAAAATGAGCTCATAAGGAGCTCTATGGTCTCCCACTCACTCTGCATCCCTCTGACCTAAGTTCCTACTCCTCTCCCACTTGCTTCCTCCGTCCCAGCCGCCCAGTTCCCCTGGCTGTCCACTCAGCATTCCAAGAGAAGAGCTGTGGGTTTTCTATGCTGAGGTCCTTTCCCTGCACATCTCCACGGCTTTCTCCGCACCCTCACCTCCTCCACATGCCACTGATGATGTCAAAGCATCATGGAGGTGTTCCTGGACTGGCATCATGTAAGTCAGGGCCCGGAAGGAAACGGAGCCACACTGAACTTAAGGCAGTTGGTGTGGAATTTGATAAAGGACAAGGGTGTGGGAAGGAGGGTGGGGATTCTCAGGGCAGTAACAGCAGGGTTATTGCTACCCGCAGCCCTGAAGGAACAAAGTGGGAAGATACTGGACACCAGAAGCAGAGCCCCTGCGGGAGGGCTGCCCTGAGAGAGAACTGATGCTGGGCAGAGGGTAAGTCAGCCTGGGGCCGCCAGTCAGAAAAGAGCGAAGAGAATGGCCTACCTCCCACTTCCCCTCCCTCGGCCCACTTCCCGGGGGGCCTAGGAATAGGGCCTATATTCATTTTCTTTCCAGGCCGGAGAGCAGGAGGGACCGGGGTGGGAAATGACCCTGGAGGAGACGGTCTGAAGACACCCCATCACCACTGCACTCCATTTCCGCCCAGCTCCCAACAGTACTTGTGGGATGAATCCATATACTGCCCATGGAGTACGGCTTTTAAACATGCCATCCAAACTCCACTGCCTTCAAGAGAACTCCTTCTGCTGCAGGGCAGAGGGATTCTCTCATCCAGAGGAGAAACTACGGGGCTGGTGTGAGCCTGATACGGCGTGTCCGTGACGTGGCGTCTTGCTCCTCACATCCCGCCTTACAGAACTTAAGGTTGGGCTGTCACATTCACCAAGACAGGGGATGCAACAGAAAGGTCAGGTCACAGGTGGGCGTCGCATCACACCAAGGGTCGCCCATTCTGAGGCCTCGCAGGTGAGTTAGGATGAGTGGATTCATGATGTTTGATGTGGATCATGGATGTTTCTGATGAAAGAAACCATGGAAAGAAAAGGCATGCATGTTCTATTCCAAAGGGAAGGGAGTATGAAATATTTAAATATCCATCCTACGGACTCATATCCACCATGAATAAATCAGCAAGGCCCCTCCTAAGACACTCCCTCCCCTTGGCAAGCGTTCGTTAAAGAAAAGCTCTTTGAACAGCGTGGATCAGTAGAATCTCTGATTCCTTGGTTTCCTCATTTATTTTTGACATTTGGGGACTGGAGGTGTGCAGCAATCAGAATATCATTACTTCTTTACTTAGAGTTTCCCAGACTCCCCAGAGCCGGTGCCATTAGAGGAAAAGGAAATGGAGCAGAAGAGCTAACGTCTGTTTTATTCATGAAAACGAAGGAATTAGTGTTGGTGGAGAATGTACTAACACGTAACATATTTGTTGATTCTAGTAGCACCACCCAGGCCACCCCTGAAGAAAAGGCAAAATAAGAAAAAAAGTGATCAGGGTAACATATCATTAGGAGAAACAAGTGGAAAACATTAGTAGATATCGCTCGAAAAGATCTTCCACACCCACTCCTGGTTTCATTAAGAGAAGAACCTCATCACTGATGTCTGTCTGTCTGCATTTTTCTGAAAGGGGAGATGGTGATAAACAAGGTCGAGAGAAGATAGAGGGGATAGAAACAGAGTTGCTACGGTTTTTCAAACGTGCTCTAATCCGAACCCTGGAAACATACCCTATATCCTCTAGTATCACTTTTATCATCTGCTAGAGGCCTGACGCACAAAAATTCGTGCAAGAGTAGGCCTTCCTTCCCCCGGCTGCCGGCACCAGCTTTCCTTCGGCACCCGGGACCCAGGCTTCCCTCCTCCAGCCGCCAGCAGGCACCCGGGACCCGGGGCGGCTTCACCCAGGCCCTGGCTTTGTCAGGAAGGACATCCGGAATGACGTCCGGAAGACATCTGGTCTAATTAGCATATTACCCTTTTATTAGTATAGATTTTTATTTATTACACACCTTTTTTAAATATATATTTTTTATTGATTTCAGAGAGGAAAGGAGAGGGAGAGAGAGACAGAAACATCAATGATGACAGAATCATTGATCGGCTGCCTCCTGCACGCTCCCTACTGGGTACCGAGCCCGAAACCTGGGCATGTGCCCTGACCGGAATCCAACAGTGACCTCCTGGTTCATAGGTCGATGCTCAAGCAGTGAGCCACCCTGGCCAGGCTATTACACACCTTTTTACTGTGAAAGGAAGCCAGTCCTGTGACCATGACTGATCTCCAATTTAAGAAGGTACAAAATCCATCACTGGAAGGGATTTGGTTCCTGGAGAAAACCTGTTTGCTGTTGACCCCATTTCACATGCATCCCATTAGGGGCAGATCCACGCTTATACAACGGGGCAGGGGAGGCTTTTGTGAAAGTAAATTTCAAAATACTGCAAACAAACCATTTGACAGTTACCACAAAAATCACAGAATCCAGAAAAACTGTCTATGAGCTCAGAGAATTACTAGACGCGTTCCTGTCTCCTTTCCTGGTTTTGGTGTTTCATTCTGCTTTAGCCCATACGGGTTGGTTGCCTCTTCATATTTCGAGGATGTGATAGCATTTCCTGTGGAGGAGGACTCAGTCTTTCCTCTGTCAGGGCCCACGTGTTTCCTCTCTACCCCCGTCCCCTGTGCCAGGCGCTGCAGGCACGTCCAGCACAGAGGGCTTCTGCCACGTCCTTGCTCGCATCGCGCCGGGCACAGAGGCTCAGGGAGCAGCGGGGAGGTCCTGGAAGACAGGCCTTCACCCCGACGGTGGAAATACTTAATTATCCACGGGAGCGACTTGGGGCCGCACATGACGACATGACATCGCCCATGTTCCAGCATCTTCAACCTCCAGCAATGACAGCCTCATGCGGCTCACACTAACATACCCCACTACGCCCACAACAAAGGCATCTCCAGCTCAGCCGCCGTGGCCGGATTCCAAACGTGGCCACTCACACACTCTGTGCCCCAGGGGAATGTTCCAGAAGGGGGGGGGGAATGTTCCAGAAGGGAGGGGGGGGAGTGTTCCAGAAGGGAAGCGAGGGCGCAAAAGACCTCCATCCTACCTAACGATAATGCATGACACCTTTTGAGTGTTCAAATGAGTTTGTTAAAGAATGCTATTGGAAGGCAACACCATTTGATGTGTCATTTTTGAAAAGTTCTCTTTCCCGTGCTGTGGCGTAAAGGCCAGTAAAGGGCCTGAGTGATGCGATTCCTTGTCCCGGACTCCCTGACAGCGGAGCCCAGGGCAGCCCTTCTGCGAGGCCACAGTGAACACAGCCAGCCTCTCCCAGGCTCCTCTCAGGAAGAAGAACAGAAGCGGGACAGAGCCATCCTCCTGGCCATTCCGTCGTGTGGGAGCAGCAGCCTCAGCAGCCCAGACTCCAGTTTCCACTCCACCCGCTGCAATCAGCGCTGGCACCTCTGAGCCCAGCGCCCTT
Source organism: Myotis brandtii (assembly GCF_000412655.1). Classification (NCBI taxonomy): domain Eukaryota; kingdom Metazoa; phylum Chordata; class Mammalia; order Chiroptera; family Vespertilionidae; genus Myotis; species Myotis brandtii. The sequence continues at coordinate 20,367 of NW_005358520.1, read as the reverse complement.
CAATACAATGTCCCCGCGTGGCCCGGAGCCTGGGCGCACCCAGAGCCCCTGAAACGGGCCTCTCTGCCCCCGGAGCCTCCTGACACGCAGCCTCATCAACCTGAGGCGGACTCGCAGGGCGAGGCGGGGTCACCCTGTGGCAGCTGGAGCTCCCCTCCCCTCCCCGGGGCTTCCCTACCCCGCTTCCCAGGGATGCTTCTGCAGACTGGGGGCTGCTGCGGGGGAGAGACCTCTTCCTCTTGGTTGTGGTTGTTGTTGTTGTCAATCCTCAGCCCAGGACATGTCCCCACTGATTTCAAAGAGAATGGAAGGAAGAGGGAAAGACAGAGACATCGATGTGGGAGAAACACATTGATTGGTTGCCTCCTGCATGTGTCCCGACCAGGGCTCAGGCCAGGGAGGAGCCTGTAACCAAGGTACATGCCCTTGACCGGAACCGAACCCAGAACCCTTGGGTCCGCAGGCTGACGCTCTACCCACTGAGCAAACTGGCCAAGGTGAACCCGTCTTTTCTGTCCAGTCTCACACTGAGGTGCTGTGGGTAGGGCCTCTGCCGCGGGGCAGTGTGGCCAGGGTCTGACACAGCTCAACGTCAAAGTTTCCACGTGAGCCTCTGGCCAAGGCCCGGGTCCAGCTCAGACCTGGGAAGAAGGAGCCTGAGGCCGAGGCCACCAGCCCACAGTGAGCCCCTCTGTGGCCGTCCTGTCACTGAAGGTGTGTCCCCCGAGAAGTCCCGGGGAACCCTACAGGCGCATCCAAGAAGCAAACACACCTCTTTCCCCTGAAGAAAGACTGCCCAGCGCAGCCGGCGGGGCTCAGGGGCTGAGCGTCGACCTATGAACCAGGAGGTCAGGGTTCGATTCCCCGTCAGGGCACAGGCCCGGGTTGCAGGCTCCATCCCCAGTAAGAGACGTGTAGGAGGCAGCCGATCCATGATTCTCTCATCATTGATATTTCTCTATCTCTCTCCCTCTCCCTTCCTCTCTGAAATCAATAAAAATATATTTTAAAAAACAAACAAACAAACAAGCAGTGCCCACGTGCCACCTGGGAATGATCCCGGTTTGCAGCCGCCGCCCAGAAGGCCTCGCCCACTCCTTGCTGGAGTCAGGGAGCTCCCCCCGCCCCCCAATGAACAAAGAGCCCCCTCTGCCAGCACGCCCTCTCCTGTCGTGACCCCGGCATCACCAGCTCCGTGAC
>NW_005358520.1:18837-19079 GCF_000412655.1 Myotis brandtii | reverse complement strand
CACGGGGCCCGGGTCACACAGCGCCCCGACCCCAAGGCCCCCGTCTCACCTGGAAACGGAGGGGCCTCTGGGACCTGACACCAGGGCCTCACTGGCCCTCCCTCCGGGGACCGGTGTCGGGCGATACGCTTTTCAACTCCGACCCAGGGAGCCGTGTAGCTAGAGCCTCAGCCATGTTTTTGATTTAATCTTTACTGTTGAAAGTATTGCTCATGTCCCCCTCCCCCCCCCACTGACCCCTT
>NW_005358520.1:6774-18639 GCF_000412655.1 Myotis brandtii | reverse complement strand
TAGGTTGATCTCCTCCCCCCCCGCCACCCACCTGTCCTCTGAGATCCCCCTCTGCTCCACGCTCTGTGTCTGGATCTACTCTGTTCACCAGTTTATTCTGCTCACCAGACCCCCTATGAGTGGGATCACGGGCCTGGGCCCATGTGCATGCGCATCTGTGCTCCTGGCCCCGCAGGTTCCTCGCTCCTGCGGGCGATGCCATCCCCGCAGAGGCCCGCTGTCTGCAGAAGCTGCCGAGCCGCAGCGCAGGCCAGGAGCCCTGTGCTGAGCGGGCACCCGGCCCCTACGGTGACCCGGCTTCTGGGACCCGTGTCGCCGGCGGGAGTCACCGCCTCCGCCCTAAAATGCAAGGACGGCTTTGGAAGTGGAAGCCAACAACGGAGACTTGTCCCAGAAGGCCTTTCACAAACCCTGGCTTCCTGCACCAAGTGAGAACCCAGCGGCATCAAAATAACAAATAAAACCATACCCAGGGCTCCCTCCGTCTAAGATTCAAAAGCATCAAACAGAGTCAACACAGACCACGGATCCCAACGGGGCAGAAGCACAGCGCGGCCTCGGCTAAGACCCGGCACTGAGAGAGTCACCAGCAACCGGCAGCAACAGCAGCAATCGAAGCGCCACTGACCGACGGGCGACCGGGCACCGGGCCCAGCGTGCGCTGCTCGGGACTCACAGTCTTCACGCTCACACGGACCCAGTCAGGGGTGTTAGTATCGAAAAAGCAAAGCATTTAACCGTCTGCTCCATCTCCCTCGCCTGTAAAACACAGACAACCTCACTTCCTTTGTAAGATTCTGGTAAAAAATGAAAGACCCCATAGGTGAAGTACTGAGCTCTCAAGAGCAGATGGAGACAATAATAAAATGTCTTTTGTTAAAACACGGTTAGACTCCTGAGGCTGACACAGTTGCATAAACACTGAAATGTCAGCGTGTGAACATGAAACACAGAAACCCAGCCCCCAGGAGGCCAAGGACACGGCCTGGCTGGTCGCACAGCTTTGGGAAGAGGCGAACAGAACACACAGCAGCCGGAGGGGCCGCGCCATCGCCCGTCAGCAGGTGCCCATGCCGACTCGGTGCAGCAGGAAACGGCGAGGAATCGAGCAGCACGGACCTTCCGCATGCACCAGAGGAGACAGGACCCACGCGGGGACCACAGACCCGTCACGGGGACCGACGCCTACGAGACGGAGGTGAGTGGAAACAACACACCACGCACTCAGAAGGCAGGAATCTACGAAGAGTAAGAGCTGAGGAACATGTGCTGAGCGTGTGATTTCAGACGAGCGTCCACCTCAGCACCAGGGTGAGGGCTCCGTGCAAGGTGGCAAGGCTGCCCGTGGCCCCGTCCCTTCAGCACTGTCTCCCCGGGAGTTAACCCCACCCTCTCTGTCCTCCACCCGCTCCTCCACCCCCTGCCCTGGACTATCAGTCACACGGGAAAAACAGCACGTCTGGCTCCACTGTCTACACATCCTCCTCGTGGGCCTACAAATTGAGCATAAAAAATCGAAGCTCGGATAAAAATCACTAATAATGGAAAAGCAAACTTACCAGAATGCTTTCATTAGACTAAATCAGACGAAAATGTCTTAAATCATGGACATGGATAGTGAACAACAAAGGAGATATGAAAGCTTACCCAACCAAAACAAACAAAAACCTCACCTTCAAATGGTTTAGAAAAACATGTATATACACATGTATATAATTTCTGCACATATTACACACACACACACACACACACACACACACACACACTTTGAGACCATAAATGATAACATGAGATAAGATATCACCAATAGGTTAATGTAGGTAACTTCTTCCAAATGTATTCTAGGTCTAAAATGATTTCCAAATAGTTATAAAAAGAAGGCTAGCAAAATATATTCAACCATATAATAAAATGAAAGTGAAATTTCAAGATATTTATTTCTTCCTGTTGAAATTCAAAGAAGATTATTCTAATAATACTATTATCATTATCTAAAGGAGTGTTCAAAGAATTTAAAAAGTTGCAGTCAGGCCTGGCCAGGTAGCTCAGTTGGCTGGAGTGTCATCCCAATATGCCAAGGTTGTGGGTTCAAGACCCAGTCAGAACCAACCAATGAATGCATAAATAAGTGGAACAACAAATAAATGTCTCTCTCTTTCTCTTCCTCTCTCTCCCTCTCCCGTCCCCTTTTTCTCTCTCTCAAATTAAAAAGTTACAATCAATGATGAAAACTGGTGAGAATAGAAAACTGTTCTTTTTTCTTACATAATTCCCCTACGTACAAACATAAATTTCTGACAGAAACCACCAAGAAAATCAAACTTAAAATAATTCTATTTGACTAGGCACAACTTGAGTTTGCAAAGGTATGAAGTAACAATAGCCATACTTAAATATTTTATTTGCTTTCCTTTTAACATTTCCATTGTAGTCAAAGCTTCTGAAATGTAATCAGAATTTCAGTGTGTTCTCTAAGGAGTACACCAACCACAGCCATGGCCTAATATTTCTGGCAAATCTGCATGCCCCAGATTCTCCTAAACGAGGGACTATCAGCACAATTCAGGGTAACCTACTTTAAGGACATACAAACAAGTCCCTGCGCAGACTTTGGGAATGTATGTGTATATCTATATCCACATTAATAAAAGTCTCCGCAAGCAATGGCTTCATCTAGCACCAACACCCTTGAGGTTGACTCGGGCAGATTCGAAGGGAAACGAAGCTTCGAAAGGAAGCCAGTTTCTGGATGGGCTACATGAGGTGGGAACGTAGGTTTCCAGGTTGTTCTATTCATGCCTTAAAGTCCTGGTTAACAGACAGGCTCCGGGCGGGGGGCGGGCCCTCGGTGCCATGGAGGAGGCTCCCTGCGCGCTCTTCTCCCCGAGGAGGGAGCACAGAGGAGGTTGGGGCGTCTCCACAGGTTCTCTAAGCAACGACTGCCACAGGCTCGGTTTCAGAACGTCCCCCGAGAAGTGATCGGGGCAGGAGAGGCTGCTCAGTGATCTCAGGAACCACAGTGCCGTCCAGGCCCTGGCCGCAGCCCGGAGTCAGCACTGACAGTGCGCACCGCCGTGGGCCCTCCGTGGGCACAGGCCACAGGGCCCAGACTTCACTGGAGATCGGGGTGGCTGACCATGAACTCCCTTTTCCCACTTCTTGTTCTCTTTTCCTGTGGTTGTCATCAGCCCTTGGAAGTAAGCTTAAGACAGACACACCTGGTACTACGTTTTGTAATGCGCCGTATGTTGCAATAAGGTTCCATCGACGATACGAGCGAATGTAAAAGCAAGGGATTACATTCAGGAGCCTAACCACCTAACTCAGTCGTTAGCGAATCAGTAGGACATCTGATATTCTGTTTGCACACATGGTGGGTCTTTTCCTGTCCGGCACCTGACTGCACAGAAGGTGAGCCATAGAAGGGTGAGCTTGGGATGCCCGCACCTCTCCCGGTTCCAGGCAGAGCACTTCCCCCGGAGACATGAGGAACTGGCATTAGGGACCATGGTTAACACAACGGCTCCCAGGGCTACTGGCACTGAGCACTTCATGGGTCCAGACTTGAAAAAAATAGAAGCAATGATGGTAAAAGTCAACTTCTCCTTTCCCAACTTGTGCACACAGACACACACGCGCGCGCGCGCACACACACACACACACGCACACACACGCAGGCACAAGCACACACGCAGGCACACACACACACTAGCCATCTTCAGATACCCGCTCACTGGTGCATTTCCATGCATCTCCCACACACAAACGCCTTAGCTCTGCACTTTCTTGGAGAAGGAAATCACTTCTCTGTGGGTGGCAAAAGCACTGAGATTCTGCAGGTTATTGTCTGAATAAACATAAAAACAACATTCCTTCATAAATCAGTGGTTATTCATCCTTCAAACACGTATTATGGCCAACTGGGACTTCGTGTGTGAGGAGCGGAGTCCCCAGAAAGGAAAGAATATAAACCAGCACCAGGTCCCCGCTGGGGCAGTCACAGGGAGAACAGATCAGAAACCAGACATGCCTGACTCCGAACCCCAGGAACCCCAGGCCTCCCCACGCCGAGCTTGCATCTACATGAAAATAGGTGACAAGTAAGCAGTGCAGTGGCAGGTGGGGAGAAGGGAGACTGTGCATCCTGCTGCCCAGGGTCACCACAGAGCCAGGAGCCTCAGGTCAGAGGCGATCTGTGAGCTGAACCTGGGAAGGAGTGTACACATTAACAGACACATTTCTACTGGTTTCCAAGAAGAGTGAAGTGGACGAGAAGAGGACAACAAAAGCAAAGGCAAGATCTCCTGAGGATTCATGACTGTCCAGTTTCCGTGGAGTAGAAGGTGATGGGTTTATGATACTCTCCAGGCCCCTCCATGCTGCCCCAAGGGTAACAGGGCCTCTTTCACAGCTGCATAGTACTCCATGGCGGGAACATCCCATAGAACTTTCATCCACTCGTCTACTGATGGGCACTTAGGCTGTTTCCAGATCTTAGCTATTTATTGTACATCACGCTGCTTAGCTCTTGTATATACAGGTGCATATATTCTTTCTGCTTTGTGTTTTAGGATATATTCCCAGAAGTGGGGTCGTTGGGTCAAACTGAGAAAGACAAGTATCACATGATCTCACTTATTTGTGGAATCTAATGAACAGAATGAACTGACCAACAAAATAAGACCCGAAGCAGGGAGGTGTGGAACAGACGGCCATGCCCCGATGTGGGGTTGGGGGTCAGGAAGAGATAAACCAAAGGACTTATATACTTATATGCACAGCCCATGGACACAGGCAATAGAGGGGGGAAGACCTGAGGGAGGAGGGGGAGGCTGAGAAGGGGGAATGGGAGACATCTGTAATACTATCAACAATAAAAATATATTAAAGAAAAAGAAGAGGAAGGTCATGGGGACGTATGAGGACCGCGGCCAGTGGTGGTGGGAATAGCGAGTAGAGATAGAGGTTTGCGAAGAGTGAGATGCTGAAGGTTTGGACCAGGGTGAACAAGACCAGGCCTGGGATGCACTGGAGAGAGGAAGCACCCAAGGCCGGGAGAAAAGGTAAGAACTGCAAGCAAGGAGGCCACAGGGAGCGAAGGCCAAACTAGTGTCGGAGGATGGAAGTGGCCCGTTCCACTGCCCGCTCCGTCAGAGTGCACATGCTAAATCTCACTCATTGGTGGGACCTAATGAGCAACATAAACTGATGAACAAAAATAGGCCCCGAGACATGGAAGCACGGAACAGACTGTCAAAGCTCAGAGGGAAGGCAGGGGTGGGTAGGTGGATGGGAAGAGATCAGCCAAAGAACTTGTGTGCAGCTATGCATGACCCACGGCCACAGACAATTGGCTAGAAGGGTCAATGGGGGAAAAGGGGAACCTATGTAATACTTTCAACAATAGAGATTCAAAGAGAAAAAGGATAGCTACAAATTGGGAGTGCAGTAAACCAGCATGAATACTGTACCAGCCGCGGTGATACACCGGTGTTTACTGCTGGTCCGTGGAAATCTAGAATTGAACAATCGTGGGCACTTATTCTGGGGTGTCCTGAAGTTTATGTCATGAGAATAGAACAAAATGAAGAGGCCAGTTACTTCCTTTGCAGCCTTGGCTAAGCCCACACCAACCTCCTTCCCCCCTCCCGCCTAGAGCTCTAAGTCATACATGCATTATACTCAATTATATTCTATAATGGCTAGTATTTTACTGAGGTCACAGTGTATGAAATTTCGAAATAATGAAGTAGAAGAATTGTTGGTCATGTTCGAGAAAATTCCCACTTCTATAACCTGAAGCCGCTGCGATCAGAGGGTAGGTTTTATACTGCACAAGTTCCCTCAAATCGTGTTTCCCATAACGTGGCAGACGATTCCTGAGTCACCTTTACTATAACCCCTTTGATTTCACTATATAACACTACAGACCATGATATATTTCCCTTTTAAAGACATTTAAGCTCTAAGAAAGATTTATTTAAAATAAATATAATAAAAGCTGTGCAAGTGATACCCAAATATTGCCAGTGGTACAATAAAGACTTAAAAGTGAGACTAGTTTTAGGATGACACTGTCCACGTAGATTTTAATAACCACTAAACTCAGTGGACAGGTCAGTATGGCCAAGGCGGAGAAATCCTCTACTCAGCTCATCATCGTCAAACATGCTCTAAAGTGCCAGGGTCAGTCCTAACCGGTTTGGCTCAGTGGATAGAGCGTCAGCCTGCGGACTGAAGGGTTCCAGGTTCGATTCCGGTCAAGGGCATGTACCTTGGTTGCGGGCACATCCCCAGTGGGGGCGTGCAGGAGGCAGCTGATCGATGTTTCTCTCTCATCAATGTTTCCAACTCTTTATCCCTCTCCCTTCTTCTCCACAAAAAAAAATCAATTAAAAAAATATAAAAATAAATAAAATAAAATAAAATAAAATAAAATAAAATGCCAGGGTCAAAAGCAGAAGATAGGAAAAGCACAGGAGGTCAGTTGAGAGGGAAAACAAGATTAAAAAAAAAAATCAAAGTAAACTAAGGACAAACCTGAAGGATCCTAACACATGTACTGTATGGGTGATAATAAGGAAAGAAATATGGGCCAAACCAGTCATGATCACAAACATACAATAAGAACGAGGGCAAGCTTGACAAGCACTCAGAGAAGGAAAATGAACAGCTATTTTTTCAAGCTGTTTCTGGTTTGTTGATGAATGAACTGATTTTACATAATTATTCCACTCTCTCCTAGACATGTTGCCCATTTCTCAGCGATGCTATGATAAAAAAAAAAAAAAAAAAAAAAAAAAAAGCTAGAATAACTCAGAGAGACACACATTGGCCGCAGTGATAACTACTTGGGTAAATTGTCCAAATAATAGTGACCCTGGGTTATACAAATCAAATTACTGAATTTCAAAATATGTGTTGTCTTCCAACCCAAGTTAAAGGAATATACATTATGCTCATTGTTCATTTTGTAGCATGAAGCTGTATAAGTTTATAAATGGAGAGAACTGGTGCTGGGATGATACACACCGAAGATGCGCAGTTTCACCTCCGAAGGGTGGGGGTGAGGGCAGGAAGGCGAACATTCATGGTTTGCTCTCCAGATCTTGGGAGTATCTGGATCTTTTAGGAGGGACTGCAATCACGTGCAATAACTTAATTTTTTTTAAAGAATGAGTTTTCCCGAAAGCAAAAGGCAAAAATTCTGCTATAAACTTTTCATACAAATATCTTGCTTTATATGAGGCACAAATTGTTTAAAAGCTTCAGTAACAGCTTTACTCCTCCTCCCAAAGAGGGATTTGCTGAAGGAATCCCACAGAGCTGATTTCACAGGTTCACATTTTTCAGGAAAACAAACATCTCTCTAAATTAGAGGATGTGCTGAGCTCCATTCCCATGGGTGGGTTTCTCCGAAGGGAAGAGGAGTTGGATGTCATCCGCTCAGCACCGCCACTGACCGCCACTGTGGGACTATGGGACTCTCAGGACACCTGTGCTCTGATGTCCCTCGGGACACTAATTAGCTGACACCAGGGCCAGCGATTGGGGCGGGAGTCGCTGCACATGGGGGAGCCGCAAGGACCTTTAAAACATGCGACCTGGGACAGCTCAGCCGGCCCGACCTCTCTTCCCCTAGATTAGCAAATAAAAATGACAGCCACCAACACAACAACAGCTGTCCGGTGTGAATAAGTCAAAATCACACCTATTTTTTTTGTCAGATCAGCAAAAAAAATGGTTTTGGCGCGCCACAGAATTTCACAATTAGTATGTGTTTCATGAGATGGAAAAAGTCGAAAATCGCTGTATTAGACCATTTAAGACATTTTTAGAAACTGATAGTTATAAAAAAACGACAGCATCTCCGAAACGGACTCCACACTGCTTGACGGCCTTCCTGAGGGTTTCTCCGATTCACAAACGGCACAGACGGCGGCAGTCAGCGAGCGGTTAAAGAGATACTTTGCATTTTCTGTCTGCTTTACGTAATTCTGAGCAGGAGCAACTGCCCTGTTATTTTATGATTGTTTTTTCTCGTTTATTAACTTACTTTATGGGACACAAAATGAATGAGAAGAAAATCAGTCATCTCATCCAACGGCGAGCATCATAAAGTTTCTCCCTCATCAATTATGGCAATTTAAAATAAACAGCCAGGTGAGGTTTTGGCCGACGCTGAAGGTTATCTTGCCAAGGTGCAAAAAAGGAACAGTGAGAAACTAGACATGAAAGGGCCACGGTCATAAAATCAATGTTGTTATGGAACAGAACTTCATTCTCAGAAAAAACACTTCTTGTCCCATCTTCTATGCACTATACTAATGTGTGTGTATATATATATATATACATACATCAAACACTACATATAACACAAGTCTACCAATCTATTTAATAGCATTTTAAAAATCATACTGTAAACATGTCTTTATAAAACATATACTGAGTCATGCAATCATATAACCAGGTACATTATTATATGTTATAAATAAAATAAGTGTCCTCGCCCTGGCCAGTTTGGCTCAGTGGATAGAGTGCCGGCCTGTGGACTGAAGGGTCCCGGGTTCGATTCCTAGTCAGGGCACATGCCTGGGTTGTAGCTCGATCCCCAGTAGGCGTGCAGGAGGCAGCCAATCAATGATTCTCTCTCATCATTGATGTTTCTATCTCTCTCTCCCTCTCCCTTCCTCTCTGAAATCAATAAAAATATATTACTAAAAAAAGAGTGTCCGCAGCTCTCGGCCATGGGACTCCAGCAGGTGGATGCACACTTAGGGAACGCACACACCAAGGGGCAAATGCAGCCACAGACTAACGTGCCCTCATCCTGGGGGATGGACGGCGCCTCAGTGGCATTCATTTTACTTGAAAACAAAGTGATGGAGTAGGAACTCAGGTTCAAATGAAGGTGGACTTCCAGAAACCGTGCCTGCAGCAGGCGGATGACGCTCCTGCGTGCCTGCTCCTCTGGGGCTGGGTGGAGGCCGGCACAGCAGCTGGCACAGGAGAATGATGGTCTGAAAGGTGTTTTGCATGAAGGAAGGTCTGCAGGAGTCAACGTAGGAATCCCAGCAGCTTTAATCCACTTAGCACAACATTACATTTCCCTTATTTTACAAATGCTGTTCCGGGAGACTGATCACCTCATTTAAATTTCAATTATTAACATGGTTGGACCTTAAAAGTCTCCTTTTTCAATGTCTCAAGCTATAGACAAGCCTGGGGACACTGTCCTATAATAGACATGATCCACGGCTCTGCAGCCTTTCCCCAAAGGGTAACAGTGATGCTAGAGCACAGGAAGCTGGGAAAACTCCAGTTCGAGGGGAAGAGGGGAACGAAGACCAGAGGTAAACAGCAGTTTGCAGCCACCCAGTAAACCCTCTCCCTGAACCAAGGACACTTTCGAGTAGATGGTTTGCACTGCTCCTCCCCCACCTGAGGGCAAATAGCTTAAGTCTCCCTCCTCAGGGAGACAGACACAGAAATCCCGTTCCTCCCATCTGCCAACCACACCCAAGGGCAGGCAGATTACAGAAACAACCCCATTTTGGTTCATCTGCATAAAGCTCATGAAAATTGTATTGATCCGCCCCCAAGACCTCCCCTAAACACCCAGACTTTTAACCCCTGAATATGAAGGCCCCCGTGCGCTCTCCCTTCCCCCTCTCCTGCCCCGCCCCCCACATAACCCCTAATCTGTGAGGGACTCCCGGGGAGCCATGGACAGGGATAGCTCTTCTGGCAACCCCCCTGGGCCTGCCTCCAAGGCCCCCTCTTCCCTGACTCCCCGGGAGCCATCAGCCCAGCCCGCTCTCCTGCTGCTTCTGTGCCCTCCTGGTCTCACTGTCCTGAGTGCGTTTGCTGCGGCCAATACATCCTCGCTCGCTTTCTCCACTTTCTCTCTTGATTGAAATCTCTGCGTCAAGAAGACGGGACTGAGGTCTTGTCTCCTGGGAAAGTCACGGGCCAGCACCACTGACTCATCAGGCTGCTCGTGGGCAGGCTTCCTCCTGACACTGGGCTGGAATCTGAAGATAAGGCCACTTCATTCCTTCTACAGACCTTCCCCCAAAGGCAGGCCTGAGAGAGAAAATGCCACTGATTGAGCTGCAGAGAGCAGCCATTTCGGGAACTTATGACTACTGGTTCTCCAGGCCTCCGGGCAATCTGATAAGAAGAACAAGGAAAGCTCACAGCCCAGCAGGCAGTGTGGGCTCCGAACCTGGGGCCACACAAGGGAGAGGGACTGAGTGACTAAGCCTGCTCCTTCCAACGAAGACCCTGCTCGTGTTCCTCAGTGTGTTATGGCTTAGCTCAGCGAGATAGACCACCGACTCAGAATTTAAATTTAAGAGCCTTTATTAAGCTGGCCAGCTGACCACAGCGCGTCCCTCCCCCTCTGGGAGCCTAGCAGCAGGTGGCGCCGACCAAGGGTGCAGCAAGATCTTTTATTGCAAAACTACACAGTGTTAGAAAAAAAAAGAAAAAACCAACTACAAAGCATTTCATTAGCTGTTCCTTAGAAGTTCATAAAAAGTTCATAAGCACAAAGGGGAGGTAAACGGAGTCACACCTGGCTGGAGCACATCATAACACATTGTTTTTCTAAGACAATCTAGCAATTTTTCTCCGCCACGGTTCCTGACCCTGACACAATCGGTAACCTTTTCCAGGCCGCAGTCCCTCCCCCTCCCACATTCCGTAACCCTTCCATGCTGCAGTCCCTACCCCCACATTCAGTAAGTTTTCCATGTCGCAGTCTCTCCCCCTAGCACAAGTGAGGACCCTGCTCTATTCCTCAGTGAAGACCCTGCTCTATTCCTCAGTGAGGACCCTGCTCTATTCCTCAGTGAAGACCCTGCTCTATTCCTCAGTGAGGACCCTGCTCTATTCCTCAGTGAAGACCCTGCTCTATTCCTCAGTGAGGACCCTGCTCTATTCCTCAGTGAAGACCCTGCTCTATTCCTCAGTGAGGACCCTTGATTTTTCTTTGCTAAATGGCATTTAAATATATAAAATAAATATCAAAAATATAAGTCTTTGTTTTACTATGGTTGCAAATATCAAAAAATTTCTATATGTGACACGGCATCAGAGTTAAGTCAGGGTTTTTCAAAATGCTGACACGCTGAGCTCAAAAGGTTCGCCATCACTGGGACAGGGGCTCTCCCTCCTGGGACAGGGAGGGCCCCCCAAGGAGAGGGAGGCACCCTCCCCTCACACCCACTCCCCTACTCCTCCAGCTGCAGTGCTCAGGAGGTGCCCTAAGCTCCATCCATAGTCTCGTTGCGTTTCTCTCTTGTTCAAAAAATCCCCTTTGCTGTGGACTCACATGTACAAGAAACAGGCTAAGGCAAGAGGACAGCTGCCAGGCGACCCACTAGGGCAGCGGTTCTCAACCTGTGGGCCGCGACCCCTTTGGCGGTCGAACGACCCTTTCACAGGGGTCGCCTAAGACCATCCTGCATATCAGATATTTACGTGACGATTCATCACAGTAGCAACATGACAGTTATGAAGTAGCAACGAAAATAATTTTATGGTTGGGGGTCACCACATGAGGACCTGTATTAAAAGGCCAGAAGGTTGAGAACCACTGCTTTAGAGAGAAGCGATGTGCGGTGGGGACCACGCTCACGCGCTCCAGTGACGTCAGCACGAGTGGAAGCTGGGACTGGGTCATGTGGCCACGATCCCCTTCCTCGTGTTAGAGCTGCTGGGAGCCACGGTAGGTTTCCTATGAAAGTCTCCAAAGGAGACCAGCAGGGTCCCTGGGTTCCCATCCAAGCCCACAGGAACGCGGCTTCCCTGTCACTGCCCAGGTCAGGAGGGCAGCCTGTTCTGCAGGGGAAGGGATGC
>NW_005358520.1:0-6580 GCF_000412655.1 Myotis brandtii | reverse complement strand
TCACAGCTGCCTCTACAAGAACAATCAGCCCTTGGCATTTCTGGGTCTCTCCTGGGACGGAGGCTGTGATCGCACAGCAGAAGCAGCTCAGGCGGTGAGCCCAGGCGTCTCTGCCATCAGGGGTTACTCAGCCGCAACGCGGGAAGGTCTGGTGACTTGGGGTTCCTCCGTCCGTACCCACTCTCCCGGTCTCTCTCTCTCCTCTGCTATTCAAGTGCTGGCTGCCTCTGTCCCTACCCACTGGATCGCCCGCTCTCAACACCCACACGGTCACCGGCCCTCACACAACAGACTGCCCTTTCTCCCCCACCCCTAGCGTCCCCCCTGGGTCCCCCACTGCTCTTCCTCACAAGCTCAGCCTCCCCAGCCTTCGGCTTCCTCTTTCTCACCCCACGCGCCCCCCCCTCCCCAGTGCCCCGCAAGCCTGCCCGTGGGGCACTGCCCATCACTAAGTCTCTTAGCCAGGCCTGGTTTCGCTTGTCCCCGCCTCCTGCATTAGCACCTAAAACTCCCCACTCCTGCTCCTGCCGGTTCTCAGCACAGGTCATTCTTGCCATTAGAGCCGGGACACGGGCTCAGAGCGAACTCCCCGCTCAGGCCAGCGCGATACCCAGACGACAGGCCGAGGCTAACTCACCAGAAGCGAACATCTGGCAGAACCTAACTCAGCTGCTCATCGTTCCCGCGAACCAGTTCTATGAAACCAGGTGTCACTAGCAGCTCACTGCAGACCGCAGTTCTCACACCTGCGCGGAGGGCCGCAGTCACGGTGCCTGCGCGGCGCCTTCTCCGTTACCTGTCCAAGTTAAACAGGGACACGCTCGCTGTCTCAGACCCCACGCTCCACGTGACTCAGCCCCGGACTGCGGTTCCTGCAATGCTTCTCAAGGAATGTGTCCCGCTGCCAATGCACTGAAGACCCCTCAGCACCAAACCACAGTGATGTCACGCTATGGACGGATTATGTCAGGGATTTACATTGCAAATCTTTTTATTTTTATTGAATAATGTATTTTTTTTCTCTCGAGGATAAAGATCTGCTTTGTTCAATTTTATTTTTTTCTTAGCACCAGGACCTGTCACAGCACAACGCCTCAACAATTTGCAAAGAGAGCTGGTTCCGGTCTGTCTGTTGGGGTGTATTCTGTGTCTCAGAGTGTGCCTTTTACAGTCTAAAACGTGGGGAAATAATTTTGCATTGGGAATCTTCAGGTCCAAGCAAGACAGAGCTGTTGTACCCGGCTATCTATTTCTCTACCTGCAATAACTTTTCAAAATGCAGAGTCTCGAAGACAAAGGGCCACACAGAAATCATGTCATCCCAGAACACATCTGAGATATGCACAGAATCATCCACCTCAGAATGACCTATTTACTGTATTTAAAACTGAAATTTGCTGATTTGAGTAATGAAATATTTTTGCAGAGTAATAGCACTAGTTATATCCAAAGTATACAGAACCCCGGTGGGGCAGGAGAGTCAGAAGCTGGGGAAATTCCTTGGCGAGTGGAATGGGGAAACTGAGGCAGAGAGCTGAACACACTGGTGAGCCATTTACAGCAGGTGCGGAAGGTCGCCTCCCTGGAGACAGCGTCTAGGCCTCAGTGGTCTTTCAGCTCCAGGTCCAGAAAAGCAGCAAAATCAAAACCAGCTTCAAGGACTATGGACCCCCTGCCCTGGCACTGACCAATCAGTGGAGCCCCTGCCCTGGCACTGACCAATCAGTGGAGCCCACGACCTTGAAAGGGCACCCTGGAAGCTGATGAATATTCTCCTGAGATCTCCCCTAAAACCTCCCCTAAACTCCCAGCCGCTACAAACCCTCAAAGCGAAGGGCCCAGTGCGCTCTCCCTCCCACGGGTACTCCCTCCCGGGATCTCCCCTAAACTCCCAGCCGCTACAAACCCTCAAAGCGCTACAAACCCTCAAAGCAAAGGGCCCAGTGCGCTCTCCCTCCCACGGGCACTCCCTCCCGGGATACTCCCTCCCATGGGTACTCCCTCACCTTCCCCCACAGGCCTGCATCTCCTGGACTCTGAGGGGCCCCAGGAGAGACTTGCAATCCCAGCTCATCCTGGGCTCACCCGCCCCCCCAGCCTGTCCCCAGGCCCCCTGTTCTCTGACTTTCAGGAGCTACAGCAGCCCCGCCGGGCTCTCCCGCTGCTGCTTCCATCCTTGGCCTCCACCCTCAGCCTTCCTCCTTGGCTGTCCCAGCTGCTATCAGCGTCCCCTCAGAAGCACCTGGATCGCATTGGGAATCCTTTCCTGCATGAAGTCAAGAACCCATATGCCACTGGCTGGGCCCAGGCCAGTGGTCGGCATACTGCGGCTCAGCAAACCGCGGCTCACGAGCCACATGCAGCTCTTTGGCCCCTTGAGTGTGGCTCTTCCACAAAATACCGACTTCGCATGGGTGAAACTTCATGGCCCATGCGCCGCACGAGGTATTTTGTGGAAGAGCCACACTCAAGGGGCCAAAGAGCCGCATGTGGCTCTCGAGCTGTGGTTTGCCGACCACGGCCCCAGGCAGACCCACACTGGGCCTGTCCCCTTTCTGGTAACACAGGTAGTCTATACGTTTTCTTTCTTTTCTCTTAAAAATGTTTATTTATTGATTTTTAGAGAGAGGAACAGGAGGAGGGAGGGGGAGAGAGAGAGAAACATTGACTTTGTTGTTCCACTTACTTACGCACTCATTCATTGGCTGCTTCTGGTACGGCCCTGACCTGGAAGAGAACCCACAACCTTAGAGCGTCGGCCGATGCTACCGGCCAGAGCCTATAAATGCTATTTAATAACTAAGTTATTTTCTAAATTCTTATTTCAAATTAGAATACCACTTAATAACTGTTCTCATAAAGTCACTGTCTCAAATAACTGAATCTCTAGTTCAAATGGGTTTGGAAGGTAAAGCAATTCATTATTTCACACAACAGTAAATTCAGAAATATGACAGGTTGACTCAGGGACCCAGCAATGCCATCAAGTCCCCGGTTCTCTGCATGTTTTTATTCCATCACGAATGCATTTGCTTTGTCCTTGAGAACAGAAGATAACCCTGCAGCCACTTCCAGCATCTACTCCGGGCAGGACCAAGGTGGAGAGCCGGGATGCCTCCTCACCCAAGCTCTCATCCCCCCCCCCCCCCCCCCCCCCCCCCGCTGTCCTCGCACGCAATTCATTACCTGCGACTGAGCCAAGGAGCAAGGCCGCCCGCCTCCTAACCAATCGCTGACAGTTATTAAAGCACATTTTTAAAAACTTGAGATATAGCTACATATCTATAGACATATCCACATATAAAAATAGTATCTTGAAGCAGGTATAACTATTCGTATATTTTCAAATGAGTGATAAACATAAAAATATTTCAAAACATGTGCAGCCAGAACAATGAGATATGACAACAAATATCTGCAACTTCTAGAAGGTGACAAGCGCTCTTAAGAGTATTGTTTGTGCGTGTGTGCACACGTGTGTGTGTGTGTGTGTGCGCGCGTGTGTTCCTACAGTCAAAATTAAAAAGGTACTAAATGCAATTAGGTGCTTATGAAAGTAACGATGTTACTGTTTACTGTCCAAGTTCAAGGGCCCGCTAGAGTATGTCACAGAGAGCCCACTCCAACTTCTTGAGATTCCAATTACACGCTAATTAGATCTGGAGAAATGGAAAAAGAAAAAGAAGACGGCAGTTTTGAAAGATAACTAATACGGCTACCGTGCTTCAACTTCTCTAAGGGACTACTAATGATTATGCTCATCAACAGGAAGACAGCCTGGCTGGTGTGGCTCTGGTTGAACCAGGAGGTCAAGGTTCTATCCCTGGTCAGGGCACATGCCCGGGATGTGGGCTCCATCCCCAGTAGGCGGTGTGCAGGAGGCGGCCGATCCATGATGCTCTCTCATCGTTGATGTTTCTCTCTCTCTCTCCTCTGAAATCAGTAGAAATACATAAAAACGTGAAGGCAGAAAGGGGACGCCGCCCTGTTCCAACAGGAGCGAGCTTCCTGCCAGACAGTGCCCAGGGCTCCACACCGCCTGGTCTCTGCCACTTGCTCTGTCTTCACTTTCTCCCTGCTGCCTGCCTGACTCATCCCCCTCCTTCGCCCAGGACTCTCCTCCCCACTCCTCCCCAGCCAGGCTTCCCTCCCTGGATGAGCGAGCCCCTCCCCGCACAACCTCCCCCTGAACGGGAGGACATGGAAATCACCAGTCCTATCGCAGTCCATTTAGTCCAGCGGTTCTCAACCTTCCTAATGCCGCGACCCTTTAACACAGTTCCTCATGTTGTGGTGATCCCCAACCATAAAGTTATTTTCGTGGCTACTTCATCACTGTAATGTTGCTACTGTTATGAATCGTCATGTAAATATCTGATATGCAGGATGTATTTTCATTGTTACCAATTGAACATCATTAAAGCATAGTAATTAATCACAAAAACAGTATGTAATTATATATGTGTTTTCCGATGGTCTTAGGCGACCCCTGTGAAAGGGTCGTTCGACCCCCAAAGGGGTCGCGACCCACAGGTTGAGAACCGCTGATTTAGTCCATCTGCGCCAGGTCCCTGCTGCTACTGAGAGGACATCACTGGCCCGTGCGGCTCAGTGGGTTGGAGTGCGGTCCCCATACACCCAGTGGCGGGTCCCATCTCCAGGGCACATGCCAGCAGCAACCAATGAGCACAGGCCTGGGGGGAGCAACAGGTGGATGAACATTTCTTTTAAAAAATACACAACTAGAAACAAAAACAAGAGGTGCTCAATAAACATTTATTTAATTCGATTGTTTCTTATGAGAATCCCTTTCTTCATTGGCTCGTAGTTTAAACATGGTCACATTTTCCAGACTGAGGGGGGGGACTGCAGTGTTCATGACAAATTAAAAGCAAAGCGGTATCATACTGAACAAGGAGGGGCCAAGGAAAGACTCACCCTATCAAGTCACAAAACGTTTTTAACGCCCATCTGCATCTGCACTACAGGAAATCTCACATTTCCCAAGTAGTCACCACTTTCCTGGTTTCCTTAATTTCAGCAGCTGAGCCTGAACTGTCAGAGGCTTCATTTAGTAATGGCTCTTCCTTTAGAAAGGATTAAAGACAATATTGGCAATATAATAGCTCTTTTTAAAAATGTATTTGTATTGATTTCAGAGAGGGAGGGAGAGGGATAGAGAGAGAGAAACAGCAATGATCAAAGAACCATTGATCAGCTGCCTCCTGCATGCCCCACACTGGGGATTAAGACCACATCCCGGGTTTGTGCCCTGAGAGGGAATCTAAACCGTGACCTCCTGGTTTGTAGGTTGACACACAACCACTGAGCCACATTGGCCGGGCTGTAATAGTTCTTATTCGCTGCTGTTAACAATTGTAAGGCTTTCCCCCTACACATTCAGACGCACAATGGAGGCATTGGAACAGAAATAATAACGCACGGCATTTCAAAACAACACCTACTCCGAAATGTCAGTAGGGTTTTGCCATTTCAGGTGACATTTAGAGAATTTCGAAGACAGTTCATTACTCACGTGAGTCCTTAACAATTCTCTCAAACTATATTGTGCCAGACAACACAGCCTGAGCAGTATCCTCTCACTGACGCTCCTAGGTGGAAAGTAAGGTGGTTATACAACTGTCCGTTACGGTGCGCCAGACTTGCTCTGTGTTCATGTGCAAGGCCAGCAACGATCTGCATTTGCGCTGGACACTTTTATGATTTAGTTGTAGATCCTCAAGGAGGTGGCAGGGAAGTTCCACCGTCAGCTAACACCCTGCGTTTCCTATGGAGGGTCTCCATGGCAGACACACACGGACTGAGTACAACACCCAGGCTGACATTCAAAACCCTCTGCAAAGTACTTTGTCTTCTTAAATGAAACTCTTATCGGTACTAACCAGCCTGTGTTTTAACTTTCCCACGTGGAAATCTAGGTAAAGGAGCCAGTTGCTGTTAAAATGTGACTTTAAAATACGGCCACCCCCTTGATTGTTGTAAATAATTATGAGAGAAACCAAGAGGCTAACACCACACTTGGTTTCCCTTATGTCAACTTTTAATTACCCCAAACTTGGAGACTTGCTACCACAGTACAGATGGCTCCATTGCTTTTTTTTTTTTTAACTAAGATGCTGCCTAAATTTAAATACAAACCGAGAAAGAGCTGAGTTATCATTTGATAAAATATTACATAACTATTGGAGAACGTTACACAGCCAAATCCTTAATGATTCAGTTTACAGGTTACTGATGCTCTATTATTTTATTCTGCCAAACCTCTCAGCTAGCAGTTTCTCAGTCACGTAAACGACCAGCATCGTCTCTACAAGAGAGCGGACTGAGCCCAAATCATTCATCTGCGCGTTGCTGGCAGCTGTGGCAAAGCTTAAATTCTCTGAAATTCTCGGAGGACCTGTGGTTGGCGTTTCAGGAAACAGGTCCACAGTCACATCTTCTAACTGTAAGAAAAAGCTGTACAATTGCAGGAAAACCCTGCACTTCCACAGGACCCTCGCTTCAATGTACCTTATGTACATTTGCCTGTGGCTCTACTGAAGAAAAGCAAAAAAGGCCT
>NW_005358519.1:0-762 GCF_000412655.1 Myotis brandtii | reverse complement strand
GAACAGACTGCCCCCTGGAGGTAAGCCTCATCGCCTGGCGCCTTCCCCATCACTGCAGCACATCCCCTGGAGAATATTTTAAAGAGTTTATTTGAGCGAAACTTGATCACCAGAACAGTGAGCAGAGCTTTTTCTGTCTCCAGAATCAGGTGTCAACAAGTCCAAGACTAAAATCGGGACCAGAAGATTTAAGCGAAAGCGTGGAGCATTTATTACAAGCAGATTCAAGCTCCCTGAATGGGGAGGGGCCCATAATGGGCTGTGCCCACCCCCTCTCCAACCTGATTACACTTTCCAAGTGGTGGCGGTGGCCTTCCCAGAGGAACAAGTGATTACAGTCCCAGATTCCTGTGTCTGTCTGTCCTCACCTGGGGCTGTGGGAGGATGGACACAGGTGGCCGCTCTCCTCTGAGAAGGGAGGAGCTCACCTGCCCCCAAGGAAGACGTGGTGCCTCAACTCTCTACCCAGGACTTTGATTTCCAAGAGCCAACATATTCCTTTTTTATCTATTTATCATCCTCACCCAAGGATATTTTCCCATTGCTTTTCAGAGAGACAGTGGAAGGGAGGGAGGGGAAGAGAGAAACATTGATGTGAGAGAAACACATCAATTGGTTGCCTCCTGCACAAGCTGTGACCAGGGCAAGGGCATGGAAGGGGCCTTCAACCAAGATACGTGCCCTTGACCAGAATCGAACTAGAAACCATTTGGTTCCTAAGGGTTTGCTCTATCCACTGAGAAAACTGGCCAGGGCAAGGAC
>NW_005358518.1:0-850 GCF_000412655.1 Myotis brandtii | reverse complement strand
TAGGGTGTTGGATTTTGTCAAATGCCTTTTCTGCATCCATTAATATGATTATGTGATTGTTGTCTCTCAGTTTGTTTATGTGATGTATCACATTTATTGATTTGTGGATATTGTACAATCCTTGCATCCCGGAATAAATCCCACTTGGTCATGGTGTATGATCTTTCTAATGTAATCCTGAATCCGATTTGCTAGTATTTTGTTGAGGATTTTAGCATCTATGTTCATCAAGGATATTGGCTTGTAGTTGTCTTTTTTTGTGGTGTCTTTATGTGGTTTTGGGATTAGGGTAATGCTTGCTTCATGCTTCATAGAAAGAGCTTGTAAATGTGCCTTCCTCTTGAATATTTTGGAATAGTCTAAGAAGAATAGGTTTAAATTTTTATTTGAATACTTGGTAGAACTCCCCTGTAAAGCCATCCAGACCAGGGCTTTTGTTTGCTGGAAAATTTTGACCACTGCTTCAATTTCTTTGGTAGTTAGCCTATTCAGGTTTCTTGATTCTTCTTGATTGAGTTTTGGAAGCTTGTATTTTTCTAAGAATATGTCTATTTTGTCTAGATTGTCCATTTTGTTGGAATAGAGTTGTTCATAGTATTTTTTTCATAATCCTTTGTATTTCTGTGGGATTGGTTGCTATTTCACCTCTTTCATTTCTTATTTTGTTTATTTGGGTCCCCTCTCTTTGCTTCTTGGTGAGCCTGACTAGAGGTTCATCCACATCACTCTTGTTTATCTTTTCAAAGAACCAGCCCTTGGTTTTGTTGATCTTGTCTATTGTTTTTGTTTGTTTGTTTTGTTTTGTTTGTTGTTTTTGTTTGGTCTCTATGTCATTTATCTCCACTCTGAT
>NW_005358517.1:0-602 GCF_000412655.1 Myotis brandtii | reverse complement strand
CTTCCTTCCAGACAACCTTCCAGATGAAGCCAGGGATGCTAGGGAAGCCCAGGTCTGGTGCCTGCTGGCGGTAGTAGGGAAGTCCAGATCCCGTGTGCCAGAGGCAAGCTGGTGCCAGCAACCGGGGGAAGGAAGGCCTACTCTTGCACAAAATTTGTGCATCTAGCCTCTAGTTTAATCATAAACATGATTGGCCTCACACATTAAGCCCACTTGCTAATGCAGTGTTAAAAGATGTCAAAGTAAATTGTGGAAAAACTAAAATGGAGACCTTAACCCATGTCCCTGCTTCTCAGGCCTCTAACCTTTCTAGCACATTGCAAAGCTGTGCTTACGTTAAAATACCACGTTTTAACATTTTCCCAGCAAATATTTCATTTGGGTTTAAGTTTTCCAAAAAACAATTCATCATGTTTTTGTTTTTTCATTTTTTAATAAGTAATATATTTCCAAGATTTAAAAATCAAAGCAATATAAAGCTACTAGAGGCCCAATGCATGAAATTTGTGCAAGGGCCTTGGCTCCCGCCCACCGCGGTGGACACCTCTGCCTCAGCCACTGCCTATGCAGCTTCGTCCAGAAGGTCATCCAGAAGGATGTCT
>NW_005358516.1:196771-197036 GCF_000412655.1 Myotis brandtii | reverse complement strand
CCAGGGAGAGTCAGAGGTGGGGCTGGGTCACCCTTTGACTGCAGGGGTAAATTACTGTTAGTTCCCTGGGCCTGCAGGTGACCGTGCAGGGGCCGCCCCTGTTTCAGTCCAGCTCCAGGGTACAGGCCTCGCTGGGGAGCACCTGCCTCCCATGAGCACAGCCCAGGCCACACAGCAGAGACAGGCTCACACTCTGTCCCTCCTCTCTCCTCACTTCTCCCAGCAGGAAGCCCCTCCCACAGGCAGCAGCTCAGGAAGGTCTCCC
>NW_005358516.1:179408-194878 GCF_000412655.1 Myotis brandtii | reverse complement strand
AGGACAGCCACTTTTCAGTATCTTACATCTTAATTTTATGATGTTACTTTATTCAGAGAAACCATTCCCAAGCACACCAAAGTGGGATATTTGTGATCCTTGATGTTGAAAACTTTGTGACTGTGTCTACAGCTTCCTGTGCAAATGCTTCCTTTAGGCCAGCCCATGGCCTATGGCCAAAACCCCAAATAGTTACATCAGAAATAGTCATGGCTTTGAGTGGAAAAAAGACAAGAAAAAAAAAGCAGTGACATGAATGTGTGCAACTCAGAATCATTCATATGTTGAAATGATGATGGTAGGACATTGACCTGTTTTCTCAGTCTAGTGTTATCAGTGATATTGGGGCTCAGAGGCAGGTGAGTGTAGAGAATTCCTACCATAGAATTTCTCACAGGAAAGGAAACTTCAACTCTGAGAGGAATCCCTCACACTCAGCCTCCCTCTGCCTTTCCCCTGGGAGATCACTGTGGTCACAGGGTGCTGGGATATACCACAAACATACAATGTCCTTAATGTGTATTTTATACATTCAATATGAAACAAAGGATTTGGAAATATATTCCTTATGCATATGTTTCTGATTTCACTCAATGGAATCTTTGTCAGGATAAAAGTCTTTAGTTATAACTGAGGCTAATTTAACAATATTTTCTTTATTGGGACCTCTTTGGGGTGATTTCACAAGAACTCCCTGACAAATGCTAAGCCTTCACTGTCCATGTGCATTGGCTACAGCAGCCACAGGGACTGGAGCAGGTTCTGGTACCAGAGGGGAACGCTGCTGGGAAACTACCCATAAATCTGGACGTGACTGTGGAACTGGTTGAGGAGAGGAAGCTGGATTTTTTTTTGAGTCACAGAAATATGCCTGATGTTCATGGACCAAGAGTTACTGGACATGTGGGTTTAAAGCCTCCTCCAGTGAAGGCTCAGAATGAAGTACAGTGCATGATAGAGACAGCTTGTAGCATCTTAGGAAACACCTGGATAATTCAGAACAGGAGTTGTTTACAGCAGGCTTTTCTAGCTCAGAGACTTCAGAGGTAAGCGCAGAATCAGGAATCCAGAGAGGTTCCCTGAGGGGAACTGTGCCATGAAGAGGAAACAACACAAGAAACCAGCCCAAACCTCCAACTGCACCTGCTCCTGGGAAGGTCTTTGTGTTCAGGGACCCTGATCGCCCCCTGGTGGTCACAGCCTCTCCTGCAAGGAGGTTTGTGTCTGGGCTCACACTGACTTCCCCTCACAGTGTCTGTTGCACAGTAATACACAGCCATGTCCTCGGATCTTAGGCTGTTCATTTGCAGATATATCATGTTCTTTGTGTTGTCTCTGGAGATGGTGAAACGGCCCTTCACAGAGTCTGCGTAGTATGTGCTGTCACCATTACCAGTAATAGCACAAATCCACTCCAGCCCCTTCCCTGGAGTCTGGCGGACCCAGTTCATGTAGTAGCTACTGGAGGCATATCCAGAGGCTGCACAGGAGAGTCTCAGAGACCCCTCAGGCTTCCCCAAGCCTCCTCCAGACTCCACCAGCTGCACCTCACACTGGACACCTGCAAACACAAAGACTTTCGTCAGGCTACTCCTATTATGAGACTTAACAAAATTCATCACTGAGAACAAAGATTCACAATTTTAAATGGAAGATTATAAGAGAGGGTTTCGAGTACCAGCAAAAGTTACTGGCGTGCCATGTTTGGCATGCGTGCCAGGGGTTGCCCACCCCTGCCCTATGGAAATTTGTGTCTGAGCTTGCACTGACTTCCCCACACTGTGACTCTCACATGGTAACACAAGGAACTCCCCAGAATGTGCTGAGCCTCCACTGACCTTGTGGATTGCCTAGAGCTGCCACAGGGACAGGAGCAGGTTCTGTTACCAGAGGGGAGCGCTTTTGGGAAAACACCCATAAATCATGACATAAATGTGGAACTGGGTGAGGGGAGGAAGCTACACTTGATTTGAGTTACATGACAGAAATATGACTGACGTCCAAGGAGAGAGTTACTGGATGTAATGGGTTTAAAAGCTCCTCAAGTGAAGGCCCAGAAGGAAGTGTAGGACATGTTACAGATAGCTTGTATCATTGTAGGAAATACCCAAATAATTGTGAGCAGGAGTGTGTGAGAAGTAGAAACATTAAAGATCATGCAGGCAGGGATCAAGAGAAATAAGAAACCTGTCACTGCAAACTGGTGGGAAGGGATTCCTGTTTCCTACATGCACATTCTCACAGTGTCTCTGTTCTAGAAGGTAAGACCTTGCCAGGTGCAATGGATCTGCACTTGGTCACCTTGGGGTCATTACTCACATGGCCACACCATGAATCACCCAAGCTGTATAATTCATTGGTTTTCATTTATGAAATCCCTCAACACTTACAGGGAAGAGGGACAGCCCTCACTGGAGGAGCCATGATGATGGTATGTCCATATATGGAGCCTCCATTTCTTTAGACCAGGATTTCTGTTTCTGTCCATCATCCTCATTGTCATCATCATCATCACCATCATCCTTATCATCATCATCATCATCATCATCATCACCATCATAATCATCATCATAATTATCATCAGTTGCTTACTTATTATCATCATATTTTGTAGACATGGTGGTTGTCCACACACATTGACTTTTTATCAAATAATAAAAGCAGGAATCTTCTCTTTAGATGTCATTGGAAATTAAAATCACAATGGCCACAACTTAAAGTTGCTACAAAGTTTTCCAAACAACTGATGGTTTTGGATAGAAGAGAGATCCCCCAAGAACATTGGACCACAACCTCTGTCCAATTCTATGGCCATCACCACCATCATCTAGGGGAAGCACAGGACTTGGTTGGAAAATCTGTAAGGAGGAATATTAGAAAGGCCATAGGCCTCTAAAGTGACCTTGTAGAACAATTCAGCCCCTGCCATGACTTTTCCTAATAAGTCCAAGCTCCCCAGGTGTTTAGTTTTTAGACATGACCTTGTAGGAGCATGTGCTTTCTCAACAATACTTACCCTGCTGATAGTATCTAGAGGTTAATTTTAGCTCAAGCTCTTGCTACAATAAAAGCCTAAGGAGGCAGGTGAACTGGGCTCTCTGGTTCATTTATCCAGGCAGTCCCTTAGCCCTCTCTTTCACAGAAACATGTGTCAGAGTAATCCATTCTTCTGTCACTCATGGTCTGCTAGTCAGTCCCGGCAATCAGCATCACCACCATGACCATTATCATCATTATTTTGTTATTTATAAGCATTTGTCTCATTTTCTATGGAGGATGTTTTTGTACCCACATAATGACCCTTTTTCTCAATATTTGCTCAATGTTTATAATTGTTCAGTAAAATAGGTAGCCATATTTTGATTGCTGGAAACTTATGGCTCATTGCTGCCTGTTCTCACTTGGACCCAAATGGGAGTCTGAAAGGAAACTTTGGTTCTTCTCTCCAGACGTCAAAAAGAGGTTGAGCTTTTTCTCAGAGTCACTTGTGAGGTGCCTGCTCTTGTGCTGAGCTCCCTGTGAAGTGGCAAATGTGCAGGAGTCTGTGTCATCCTTTTCCAAAGTGCCAGAATGCAGACTGAAGGAGACCCAAAGGCACAGAAAGATAAAGAAGTTCAGAATGATCAAGTACTTTCACCTCCAAATGAGATGGCGGCCAAGGAGCCAGGAGATGTCCTGACAGCAGCTCCCCAGGCCCAGGTTCCACAAGCACCTCTGGGCATCCGCCAAAGAGCCTTGACAAAGTCTGTGTCAAGAATGTTGAGACGGACCAGGCAGGAGTCCTGTCAACCCTCTCGTCTTGAGGCAGATGTTCAGAAAGTTCTGCTGTGAGGGTCCATCCAGGCCCAGGGAAGTCTTCAGGCATCTGGTAGCGCTTGCTAGGCAGTGGCTGAGACCTGATATTCACACAAAGGAGCAGATGATAGAAATGCTGGTGCGGGAGCAATTTCAGATCATCCTGCGGGAGATGCTCAGAGCTCAGCAGCAGAAGTGTCCATAGTGGTCAGATACCCCGGCTGAGTCTCACTGCTCATTTCTTGCTCAACCTACATATGAGATGTTTGGTTAAAGGTTCTCCTTCTTGTAAGTTCTTATTACAGTCATGGGAAATCTAAACCTTAATTTCATTTGAATTTGCATCTGACTAGATGTAAGGAATTGATAAAAACCCTTGTTTTGACTTGTTTTTCCTGAGGCAGCTGTTTCCTGGGACTGAACTCCAGAAGGACAATCTACCCTCTTGTTAGGACAATCAGCCTGCTGTTTGTTTTGCTCTGATGACTGTCTTTTTGCACTTTGTGCCATCTTTTAATATATCATTTTGATGAATCCAAAGAGGTGATTACTTTAACTTGAAGAATTGTTGATTCTTGCTGCTGTGGCATTAGTGGGAACTTCTGTAACCTCACCAGTAACTCATTTGGGATACGCTTGAAATATTAAAGTTTGTTTGGTTCTTAATAATAAAAAAAAGGTAGAAACCACACAAGCCCCTCAAAGCAGAATTTCTCCACCTCACCCACCACCTGGACAAATTAAAATCCCTGAATCAGTCTCCTTTCCTGAATCCATCAAATCAGATCTGACTTCCAGAAGGGTCTTTCCTGTGCTTCCCAGAGATTTCAATTATGAGCATAATAAATATTCCATATCCCTTGGTGTGTGTGTTTATCATCACCCTGGTAATCCATATCAAGCTGCAATGGATTCCCCTACCTCCACTTGGCATCACCTACTCTTGGTGTTATGAGCATGATGCCAAGTCAATGACTGTCACCACCGGGTCCTTCTTCCCTAGCTTTGCATTCATAGGCTTCTGGTGACCACTGTCTAGAAAACAGGAGTTCTGTTTCTGGCTGGGACCTTGAATTGTGTGGAGCTGAGCTACCCTGTTGAGTCAGGAGAGAATGTGGTTAAATGTAGCTGATGTAGGTCAGACATTTGATGATGAATTGGCATTTGGGCACAAAAGTCTCTCAAAGACACTCTGCAGTTTGGCCACGGGATAAAGTTGTCTCTGTTTACAACAGACTTTTCTAACTCAGAGACGTCAGAGGTAAGTGCAGAATCAGGAATCCAGAGGTTCCCTGAAGGAAACTGTGACATAAAGGAAAAACCACACAGGAAGCCAACCAAAACCTCCAGCTGCACCTGCTGCTGGGATGGTCCTTATGTTCAGGGACCCTGAGGGCCCCCTGATGGTCACAGATCCTCCTGCAGGGAGGTTTGTGTGTGGGCTCACACTGACTTCCCCTCACTGTGTCTGTTGTGCAGTAATACATGGCCGTGTCCTCAGCTCTCAGGCTGTTCATTTGCAGATACAACGTGTTCTTGATGTTGTCTCTGGAGATGGTAAATTGTCCCTTCACAGAGTTGGCATAGTTTGTGGTACTTCCATCAGAATTCATTCAACATAACCACTCTAGCCCCTTCCTTGGAACCTGGAAGACCCTGGTCATCGAAGAGCTACTGAAGGTGAATCCAGAGACTGCAAATGAGAGTCTCAGGGACCCTCCGGCTGCACCAAGCCTCCCCCAGACTCCACCAGCTGCATCTCACACTGGACACCCGCAAACACAAAGACATCCTTTTCAGGAAACTTACACACCCACTGTCTCTCTCACTAACATCCACTAACATACTCAGTGTTTCCTGTTCTCCATAAATTAACTCTTAAAAGAGCCACAAGGAAAACCCAGCTGAGTGCCAACCCCATGGTGGGTGGTCTGTGTTCAGTCCTGATCCGGGAATGGGAACACCTGGGGATCCCGGGGCTGGGCTCCTGTCCCAGAGCTGCAGGGGCAGGGCTGGGCTGTATTTTATGAGCAGAGGGGGCCTTGTTTTCATGTCCTCTTACTCTATAGGGAGCTCTGGGGTTGGACACCTACAGGGAAGGCAGTGTCTCCATGCAATTGAGAGTGTCCTGGGATAGAATCATGTTATGAAAATATTTTAATAACTAAATACAGAATCATAGGCAGGTTTGAGACATGTTCAATGATCACATCTGGTAACAGTGAGCCCAGCATCTGGACTGAGCCCTCCACACTGGCCCCTGCTGCTCTACTGAACTGCCTCCAGAGCAGAGCAGGACTTGTCCAGTGAGGGTGCAGAACCCTGGTATGAGATGACAGCATAGATGAGCATCTGTGCTCTGGTGTTACAACCCCTCCCCGTTCAGGGCTGGATCCACTTGTGGCCTCAGAGTCCTCACTATTATGGAGAAGGTCGTGCCTCTCCTGGGAGGTGGTCCCCCATCACCTAAGGGGACTCAGGTTCTCCCAGGTCTGTCACATGCACCTGAAGTCTGTGCTGGGCCCAAGACCACTATAGTGACTCCCATAGCCCCTGTCTGTGAGCTCTGTTAATAGGGGCCTGAGACCTTCTCCAGCCCTAATGTGCATGAACATCTCCATGTGAGTGTTAGGGGGTCAGCGGTAATTGTCATGGCTGCAGCTGTCCCTGGGGTCAGATGTGGCATCCTTCACTGCCCCTCCTTGAGCCTCTGGACCTGCTAAGTCTGTCCAACGCTCTGGGGAGTAGGCTGCTGTGTGATTGTTTGTTGGGAAGACCCAGACCCAGAGCCCCCAGGGGTCGTGGCCCTGGATTACCTGGCCTTCATCATTTGAATGATGCAATTTTCCTACTTGTGTTGAATTCAATAGAGACTGGAGCAGACCCTGCACAGGCCAGACTGAACTCTTTCTGTGCATGTTGGGAGTAGCAACCATATCGCCCAAAGGGACAGAGTGAAATGCCACCACCGCTAGCCATCCTGGGGTTCCTGCTGGGCCCTGTGCTCTTTGAAGCTGACCCTCCTGTCTCTGCAGGAACCATGTGTCTGGCTCCCACTGGATTTGGACCACAGCCCTTGGGAACAGTCTTACACACCTGTATCCTCGGTTGTCACACTGCTCAGCTACACTTGGTTCTGGGTTGTTTGCCTGGAGATGCTGACCAGCGCTGTAGGTTGGGGACTTGCTGAGTGCTCCCTTTAGTCCACATCACACTGACCCACTCTGGCCCCTTTCCTTGGTGATGGTGGATCCACACACATAATATTCCAAAACTGGGGAGGTGGGGCACAGGGCAGTGTGGGTGGCTCATTTGAGCTTGGGCATCTATGAGGAGACCTCTACTTGGTGTCCCTATTCTTTGAGATGTTCCTCAGGCTGGAGACCTGGGGACAGAGAACCAATGTGGATCACACAGACACTTGGTTCACGCCATCACCCCATTTCTGAGACATGTGAGTCACGTGCTTTAGACAGTGGACAGCAGGAGGAGCAGGACCCATGGAGGGGCCTCCTGTGTCTGCACAGGTCAATGCTCCCGGGGTCCCCAGTCCAAAGTCAGGGACAGAGTAACACTTCACACCTGCCTGGATTTATCTTTGAAGCTGGGTTGGTTTGCATGGGCAGAGGTGCAGGGACCCAAGCTAAGGTTGGTGTGGGTGGTTGTCACTGCCTCCAGTGCTCTCCTAGGGAGAGGTAGGAAATGGCACCCTATCTGCTGGGTGCAGTGCCTGTGGACTGTGCTTCCTTCTATGGCCTGCATGTGCTTCTCCTGGGATTTCCATAGAATATGAGAGAAACCCTGCTTGGTGTCTGAGAGGGTCCACAGGATAAACACAGCACACAGCAAACAAGGTGATTCCTCCCACAGCTCCCCAAACCAGAGTGAAACCAAAGCCAAATATAATGAGTTCTGGCCATAGACCAGCAACACCAAGATGGCTTCTTGTCTCCAATGATATGCAAATAATTGATATGTGCGTCTTCTTGTGAATGAATACTTGAACCGCTTTAAAATCCTCCCTGTCTTTGGAAGATGTATGAGTAAGCAAAATGAGTCAATCATACCCTCCCCCAGGATGGCCGCTGACAGAGGATAACACTTTGCTGGTTTCCACAGCAGGAGGGACAGAGACTGAGCTGAGGAGGGAGCTTTCCTGCAGCCACACCCCTGAGAGGCTGCAAGTGAGGAACCCAGGAGACACGCGTGGGATTGCTGAGGTGTGTCCGTGCATTAGAGAATCAGCCATCACAGACTTCAACAGGAGCCACACAACAGCTTTGTCCTTGGCATGCAGCTGGTTCTGAATAAATGCAAGTGCCCAGCCTCTTATGAAACAACCCTTTCTCCCTGTTTGAAGGAGCCGCAGGGACCACACCCTCTGCCATCATCCCCAGCCAAAGCTCTGACACTTTTCATTGGGATCTTCCGCAATTGAGGAGCAAATTCAAGCAGAAGATGAAATTTAAAAAAAAGAACCAGCAGACAAACTATATAAAAGGAATGGAAGTCCATCTACAGCATGTGTGAGACATGGAATTTTATAGTCAGAACCTGTTATATTCTACCTAGTTACAGGAAGAAACCTTGTCAAAAATAGCAGAACAGCACAAACCCCATAAAAACAATAATGTGTTGAAATAAAAAAAAATAAGATAAGTACTAAAAAAATAAGTAAGATTTTTGTTGTGAAAAGCACCACGTCAAGAATGAGAACACTGAGTGAAGAATTTCTATGACCTGGAAGATAAAACAGACACGTTATCCAAGATGAGAGTCAGGTGTACGAGGATGGAGAGAGATAGCCATGAGGGTGCTGGGGACACTGAGGTTGTCTGTGGAGTTTCCTGCGCAGCTGCTGAGAGAAGGAGCCACCAGCATCAGGGGCGGAGTCCCAACCCAGGTGTGAGCTCTGCACAGCAGATGCCTCCAGGGCAAATGGTCAGGGCTCAGGAGCGCTCCCGCTGGTCCATCAGGGCACGGCTCCTCCACGCTGACCTTATCCTGCTCTTAGTCCTGTGGGCACAGCAAATGTTGCTTCCTCTGGGGGAAGATCTGAGGGGTCCCCGGGGGAGGTGCCCGGCCTCTTCACTGTGCTGGTGGAGGGTTTTGGTACCCACAGGACCTGGTTTCTCTTGCTGTGTCCCTCTCACAGTAATACACGTCTGTGTCAGAGGCCTTCAGGCTGCTCCACTACAGGTAGCCGGTGCTGATGGTGTTGCCCAAAGTGATGGTGACCTGGCCTTAGAAGGACAGGCTTTATCTGGTATCCCCATCACCAGGCCAGATCCATCCCATCCACTCCAGGCCCTTCCCTGGCATCTGGCGCACCCAGTGGAACCAGCGGCGGGTGAAGCTGCAGCCAGAAATCCTAGAGGAGATCCTCAGAGACTCCCCAGGTGTTCTTGCCTCGGCCCCGACTGCATCAGCTCCCCCTGAGTGCAGACACCTGCATGGGAGAGCAGGACTCAGGGCGCGGCACCTCCCAGCCTCCCTCCTCTGGGACCCCAACACCTACCTGGTCTGTGACTCACCTGGGAGCACAGCCAGGAGGATGGCCAGGACAGTGGCACAGCCCATGCTGGAGGTGGAGAGTGAGGACAGCCCTGAGCACCCCGCTGGGTGGTGGGGAGGGGATTCCTGGGTTAAAAGAGGGGTCGCCCAGGTGAGTTTGCATATTCCCAGCCCTGCCATCCAGGGGAGATGTCCCAGGGTTCATAACCAAGAATCCTGGGGCCTGAGGAGAGGTGCATGTATGAGCTCATGGGAGGGAGCGAGACGGACACCCAGACTGCAGGCCTGGTAGGGCACTCACGTGGGAACTGCCACCTGCCAAGGGGGACATGGTCACAAGTCAACCAGACCCCAGTGTGTGGCAGGAACTTCCTGGGCTGGGCCTACTGACAGGCAGGGCTGCAGTGTGTCCTGATCGGCTCAGGCCCTCAGTGGGCAGAGCGTTGAGGGAACCCCTTCATCCTCACACTTGTTAAGGAAGGAAGGGGAAGGCAGACTGAATCAGGGTGAGGGTCCAGAGGGGTTGTCAGTAGGAGAGAGAGATTGTTCAAGTCTGAAAGAAACAAGCACATGTTGGAATTGAGGTGCAAGGAGAGGGTGGGGTCAGTGGGTGGACAGGTGCTAAGAGGGAACAGCAGGGCTGCTTCGGGGGGAGGGGCCTGGTGACTCGCCCTGACAGCCTTCAGGTGGGGGGCCAGCCACGGTGACCAGACATCTCCTGGGGGGGTCCTGTTGGGTGGGGAACCCAATGAGGCTTCGAGGGCGAGCACATAATGAGGGTGGGGGATTCAAGCCAAACCAGCTTGATGGGATTCTTGCTAATAGTGGGCTGTGCAGAGATGACCCTTGAAGTCTACAGGTCACAACCTGGTTGGGAAGTGATTGGGAGGAGGCTGATCAAAGCTGTTCATGGAGAGGCCCTGGTCAGGAGCTGCTTCGGCCTGGTGGGAGGTGTCCTGGTTGGCCGCCAAGGCCAGGGCTGGGGATGCTCAAAGGTGGATGCAGTGGACACAGTTACGTGCAGGGTGGCCACGGTTGTTCTCAAAACACCTGGTGTCCTGGAGGTTCTGACCCTGCTGAACCCAGAGGTGTTGACTCATTTCATGGATTAATGCATCAGATTGTATGTATATTGTTAAAAGTCCGGCTGGATTTTCACAGATTATCAAAGTGATCCTGGGCATGTGGCACACTAAATGCCAGGGAGCTGTGGAGACACAGCCCTGGGTGCACTGGGCCTGCCTGCAGACAAGCCTGATGACAAGGAACAGATATTCAGGGGATGGATGGGACCACCACACGAAGGCTGCACCAAGGCTTTTCAGCATGTGAGGAGAAGCAGACTAATTGGATTGGTCTGGGCCGAGGGCTCCTGACCCAAGAGAGCAGCCCGTGGAGCTGTGTGTTTCCCAGAAACAGAGAAAGGAAAGGGAAAATGGAACTGCAGCCTGAAGACAGGAGTGCACACAGCCTTCAGTGTCCAGGTGATAAAGAATGGGCACCACCTGAGGGCGCTGAGATTGTGAAAGAAGACTCTCCCTGCAGGCTGCTGCTGAGCTGCCACTCAGGAGATATCCCAGGCCAAGACTATGGGGGCCATGGTGCCCTAGTGTCACTCTGAGCCCACGGGCACCCTGACCCTGTTCCTTTCTGTCCTGCAGAGCACTGGGCTAAGAAGACCATGGTTAAGTTTAGGGCTAGTCTGTGAGGAGGACAGCATTGTGAGGACACGGAACCTGAGGATTTCTTGCAAATGATTGTGTGTGCAATCTAGGCAGTTGGTACTTTTCGAAAGTGGAATGACTATAATGAAAAGCTGAGCCTGGCTGTCATGCATCAATGCTTGAGCATTGACCAATGAACTAGGAGGTCATGGTTTGATCCTGGTCAGGGCATATGCCTAGGTTGCAGGCTCAATCCCTATGGAGGGTGTGCAGGAGGCAGTTGATAGATAGTTCTCTCTCATCATTGAGGTTTCTATCTCTCTTTCCCTCTCTCTTTCTCTCTGAAATCAATAAAAACATCTACTCTAATAAAAGAGAAAGATTCAAATTGACTGTACCTTCATGACACTGACCGGCCAATCAAGAGTGAGTATGCAAATTAACCCAACAAAGATGGAGGATTAATTTGCATACACAGGCGCCTAGCGACCGGGAGTGGGGAGGGATACTTGCATTGTTGCTAGGCGTTCTGCACCACCCCAGCAGCTCCAGTCCTCTGAGCAGCTTGGGAAGGCAGAAAGGCGGCTCTGGCCAGAGCAAAGGCGGTGCCAGCAGCCAGGGGAAGAAAGGCCCATTGTTGCATGAATCTTCGTGCATCAGGCCTCCAGTATTTTTATAAGGAAGAAAGGCCAGGAAATCCTTAGTTTTCATCTGTGTTGAGTTACACTCAATGGAAGTACACATTTTCTTCCCCTTGTTCAATTTCTTAAGTAAACACTTCTCTTACCATCATTTACTAAACTTTGAGTTTTCTCTGAATTTATTCTAGCTGTGGATGCCTCTCCCAGTTCTGCTTTGTGTCTGTGCTGTGACTTTCACCTTCACAGATATCTCACTGTCCCCACAAGCTCTGGTCACTGGGGGCACCTTAACATTCAGCTCACCAGCCCACCTTGCCCATCTCAGGGGCTTGTACTACAGATGGCAGAGTGTGTGACATAAGGTGTATTTGCTGTTAGAAATGCTCTGTGTTGGCTGTGCCCTCACCTTGCACAGGCCTGTCCGTGAGTAGCATTGAATTACCTGGTATTGCCATGGTTCATGGCAGGTTGGCTTAGCAGGGGGCTGATGGCAGCTTCAGCCTAGACATCTGCACCAAGCTGCGTGGCTTCCTCTGCCTCTGCCTGGTATCACCTACTCTTGGTGCTATGAGCATGATGACAAGTCAATGACTGTCATCACCGGGGTTTTTCTTCTCAGCTTTGAGTTCAAATAACTGTGTTGGCCACGGCTAGAAATAGAGGGTTTTTTCAATTTAAGGTGAGCATTCAGGTGACCTGCACTGTTAAGTCAGTGGAGCCTCTTGTTAGATTCAGGGCATTTGGGTCAGAAAATTAGATGATTATGATTTGGGCACAGGAGTGTCTGAAAGAGATTCTGTGCCTTTTTTCCACATGAGAAAGTTGTCTCTCTTTAAACAGACTTTTCTAACTCAAGGGCTTCCGAGGTAAGTGCAGAATCAGGAATTCAGAGGTTCCCTGAGGGAAATGTGACATGAAGAGGAAACCACACAGGAAACCAGCCCAAACCTCCAACTGCACCTGCTGCTGGAATGGTCCTTGTGTTCAGGGACCCTAAGCGCCCCCTGGTGGTCACAGCCCATCCTGCAGGGAGGTTTGTGTCTGGGCTCACACTGACTTCACCTCCCTGTGTCTCCCATGCACAGTAATACATGGTCGTGTCCTCAGACTTGAGGCCATTGATCTGCAGATAGGCCGTGCTGGCAGAGGTGTCCATGGAGAAGATACATCTTTCTGAGAAGCCTTGGGCATATGTGGGTTTCCCAGTGTCTGTTTTGATAAAGCCCATATACTGCAGGCCCTTTCCCAGGGCCTGTCTCACCCATTTCATATAGTTGCTGGTGAAGGTGTATGCAGAAGTCTTGCAGAAGACCTTCATGGAGGCCCCAGGCTTCCTCACCTCAGCCCCAGACTGAACCAGCTGCACCTGGGAGTGGACACCTGTGGGGAGGATACATTAGTGAGTGAAAATCCCCCTTGACTCTCCCTGGTCCCTTCCTCAAACCAGGGACTGAGGAGCCCCTTACCTGTAGCCATGGCCACCAGGAGGAGGGTTCTCCAGCTCCAGTCCATGGTGAGGGCTGTGCTGTGAGCACTTCTGGAGGGGAGGGTGTGGATGTGGGTGATGCCCTCAGGACACAGACTTATCCATATTTAAACTAGTCTACCTCCTCTCTTTTGCATATTCATGAATAAGTGTATTTCACAGCTGAGGTCTTGACCCCACCTGAGAGAAGTTGGTTGATACAGGGACCAGGCTCATTGGGAGTCTGAATGTCCAAGTCCTAATCTTGGGTGGAGGAGGTGAGTCATCTGCCAGGTTCATGACCTCTGTGCAGACAGAGCTCCTCCAACTGAGGAACCAGCCCCACAGGACATGCTCCTCATTGTGTGCCACCCTTTGTGTGACATGGAGCCACCTGGCCCAGCTCTGGGCTTTGATACCTGAATGTCTTCTTCCTGTATCAACATGTCTCCAAAATGCTGTCCCTAGTGAGGTAATAAATCCACCCCTGTCACAGCCCCTTACAACTCAGATATCCTGAAGCCATAGAAACACCCCTCTGTGTGTGGTTCTCATGTCTCATTGAGTTGGGTAAATGCTCTGATAGAGCAGGATATTCACAGTCACTTCAGCAGTCCTGTCCAATTTTCAGTTTGGATTGTGTATGAAGTGAAGAAGCCCCAGGCCTTAGAGGAAACCTCTGCCCAGCTCCATCTGCACCTGCTCCTGGGGCAGCAGCCTGTGCTCCTGGGCCCTGAGCGTCCCCTACTGCCCAGCCCTGGCTCTGTAGTGGAGGGTCCTGTCTAGGCTCACAGGGCATTGACCTCTCAGTGTTTCTAGTCCAGTGGTAAAGACTGTGCCCTGACATCAGATTGCTCCTTCAGGGACACCATGTGGTTTTGATGTCTCTGGACAGAGTGAACTGGCCTTCCTGAGTCCCAATGGGTCTGCAGGGAGACCCCAAACCAGGGCTTTAGGAAGCCACCAGGGAGCCCTTCCCTGGCGCTCCCAGTTGCACAGACACTGCTGACCCTCCCCTCATTCGGAAGCTCCCAGGGGCCCTGGGGCCACTTACATTCTTAGGTTCCTCTTGTTGAAGGTCTCATTTGAGTATCCCTGCATTGGGCCAAATCTCACAGCACTTTTAGTATTTAATAAATTATACACACACACACACACACACACACACACACACTGAGATGATTTTATTTGCTATGAAATCCACAGTTGCCCCTCTTCCCTGTGCATAGCACATGGGCAGGGACCACAAGGGAATTCTAGGCCTGGGTGTGACTTTCTTTGGAAGCTGATCAAATGCACCCATGATACAAACACAGACTTTGAAGAGCAGGCTCTTGTGTGTCTGTGCTCTTTCAGGTCCTGTACACCCACATGCAGGTTAGAACAGGTCAGGGAGTGTCAGAGGTGGAGATGAGTTACCCCTTTGACTGCAGGGGTGCATTGCAGTGTGTCCCCAAAGACCCCTTCATTAAGCTGGGTGTACACTTCAGAACTGGGAGGCAAGGAGGCAGCAGCATTGTCAGCTTTCAGGTGAGGCTGCTCTCCCAGGTCACCTGGTGGATGGGGCCACAGTGGGTAGGTGATTGAGGCCAGCTCTGGGAGGGACCCTGGCTTCCTCCGGATCCTCATTCCAGGACGGGCTAGGAGTCTGTCTGTTCCCACCAGGTTGCCCTCAGTCCCCTGTCTCCCACATGGAGACACTCACTGCTCAGAGACCCACAGCTGCAACATCAGCCCGTGCCAGAGCCTCCATCTCCTCCAGCATCTGCATCTATGGTTCACCCTCATGGGTAGTTCTGCCCTGAGTACGCTGTTGCGAGTGAGAATTCAGACACCACTGATGGTTACTCAGGCTCCTACCAAGGAGAGGTCAGGGACATACAATTTCCTCAGGACCGTGGGTCTGTGCTGGTCCATCAGGCACCTGGCAGGTGTGAGCCACCCCTTCCTGTAAGTCAGTGTACATTTATCCTCTATGTGGCTCTTATCCTGATGTGTTGTCACACGCGTGCCCTGCATTAAGTAACATCCTTTCTAAACAATGTTCACAGCAAAGTGACGAATCAAATGAATCTCTGTTGCTTCAGGAAATGTCCATCAGGAAAGTTCCTGCATGAAGGGGGCTGATGGCAGCTTCAGGCCACTTGTCTGGGACGTGTCCTGGGTGACTCTGGAGGAATGCACATGTTGAATGAATAGATGAAGTGGTTGCGTGCATTGATGACTAAACTTTTATAGAAGACAGCAAGGGGCATGGGAGTGCCTGTCTGAAGTAAGGGGCCAGGTAGGGCAGTGTGTACCAGTCTGAGGACAGAGAGTGTGAGGTTCTTTTTTTAAAGTACTAGAGGCCTGATGCACAAAATTCATGCAAGAGTAGGCCTTCCTTCCCCA
>NW_005358516.1:178642-179264 GCF_000412655.1 Myotis brandtii | reverse complement strand
TAGAGGCCTGGTGCACAAAAATTTGTGCACTCGGGGGGAGGGGGGTCCCTCAGCCTGGCCTGTGCCCTCTCGCAGTCTGGGACCCCTTGGGAGATAACGACCTGCTGGCTTAGGCCTGCTCTCCGGTGGCAGAAGGTAGGCCCAATCCCTAGGTGCAGACCCTGGTTGGGTTCAGAGCAGGGCCGATTGGGAGTTGGGGCGCCGCCCCTTGTCATGCAAAGAGCAGGGCGGATCGGGAGGTTGTGATGCCACTGCTAGTCACGCTCAGGGTAGGGCCGATTAGGGGGTTGGGGCACCGCCCCCTGTCACACTCAAGGCAGGGTCGATAGGGAGGTTGCGGCACCACCCTCTGTCACACACAGAGCAGGGCCGATCAGGAGGTTGGGGAGCTCCCCCCTGTCACGCACAGAGCAGGGCCGATCAGAGGGTTGAGGAGCTCCCCCCTGTCACGCACAGAGGAGGGCCAATCAGAGAGTTGGGGAGCTCCCCCCTTCATGCACAGAGCAGGGCCGATCAGGGGGTTGAGGAGATCCCCCCTGTCACTCACAGAGTAGGGCCAATAGGGGAGTTGGGGCACCACCCCCTGTCACACACAGAGCAGGGTGGATCAGGGGGTTGGGGC
>NW_005358516.1:173331-177756 GCF_000412655.1 Myotis brandtii | reverse complement strand
TTTTTTTTTCTTTTTTTTTTTTTTATTCTGGGCCAGCTTTAGCTCTGAGGCTTGGCTCCAGCTCTGAGGCCTCGGCTGCTGAAAGCAGGTATCTGGTTTGTTTGGGTTCTATAATTGTAACACTGTTGTGGTACTGCTCACTCCAGCTCTGAGATCCCGGCTGGCTGAAAGCAGGGATCTGCATTTGTTCTATAATTGAAACAATGTTGCGGTCCTGCTGGCTGAAAGCAGGTTTCTGGGGTTTTGTTTAGCTTTTATATTTGTAACATTGTTTCTTAAGCTGCAAGCTCAGAGGCCGGCAGCAGCAGGCAGGGAACGTTGGCTTCCTTTGTCACTGAAGCAAGCAAGCCTCCTGTTCGCCTCAAGCTGCCTGGCTTCCGGCCGCCATCTTGGCTGGCAGTTAATTTGCATATCGCCCTGATTAGCCTATGGGAAAGGTAGCGGAGGTATGGCTAATTACCATGTTTCTCTTTTATTAGATAGGATATTTTTATTCATTTCAGAGAGTGAGGGATAGAAACAACAATGGTGAGAGAGAATCATGGATCTGCTGTCTCCAGCATGCTGCCTGCTGGGGAACCAATCTGGTGGTCATGTGCCCTCACCCGAATCAAATCATGACCTCCTGAGTCATAGAACAATGCTCTAGCACGGAGCCACACCAACTGGGCCAGAGACTGTGAGCTTAAACCCGAGGGCAATGATGTCAGTGCTGTTTCCGTTTGAAGGAAATGTGTCCCCATCAGGGATGTGAGAATGGTCAGGCTGATCTGCTCATGGAGAAGATCCTGTAGGGAACCGGTGCCTGCTCATCACTCACCTGCAAACACAGTGCTCCTTCTCCTTCCTGGCCCCAGCGACGATGTGAGAACTTAGAGATTCAAAAAATAAGACATGTTTTTCCCTGGGACCAGACAATAACATGGAGAGGCAAGGAAAACACCCATCACAATAGGAAGCCTGTCCCTACCCCTCTGCATTTGCCCAAGAGTAGACATATGACCTCAGGTCATGAGCTTCATCTGCTGGTTCTCAGCTTAACTTGCTGTTCCTGAGCGCCCCCTGCAGCCCAGCCCTGCTGTCTCCTCAGGCAGGTTTGTGTCAGGGCTCACACTGACTTCCCCTCACTGTGCCTCTTGTACAGTAATACACGGCCGTGTCCTCAGATGTCAGCTTGGTCATTTTAAGAGAGACTGTGCTGGTAGGGTTGTCCCTGGAGATTGTGAATCTCCCTTGAACTCCTGGAGCATACCACTGCTTGTTTCCAGTTGGTTGAATCACTTTTGCCACCCACTGCAGCCCCTTCCCTGGAGCCTGGCGGACCCAGTTCATTTCATAGTTAGTGAAGTTGAATCCGGAGGCTTTGCAGGAGAGACTGAGAGACCACCCAGGCGGTACCAGGCCTCCCCCAGACTCCACCAGCTGAACTTGGCACAGGCCACCTGCAAACAGAGACACAGACTGAGAACTGCCCCATGTCACCCAGTCCCCATGAGCCTGATGCACAGGGACACACCTTTGACAGCAAAGAGAAGGACAGCCCAGATGAGTGCAGACCCCATGGTGTGGACACTGAGGGCCTCACACAGGAAGGGTTTTCTCCAGGGTCTGCAGGGACCCAGCCTGGCAGGCTTTCATGAGCAGGGAAGGCGCCGCATTTGCATGTCTTCCCCTGAGGACCTGTCTGAGCTGCCAGGGGGCTCCTCCCTCCCTGTGGTCACATGGGGAGGGAGGGTGGACCAGGGTGCCTGGGCCAGGACTCAGGGGCAAGCGGCTGGTCTGCACCTTTTAGTAGTTTATCTGTGTCTAGTGATAGACACACTCCGCCAGGACGGAAAGTGGGACTTTTAAAATTCTCCAGTGCAGGTTGCACATAAAACTTCCCAGGAAAAATCCTGGGACAGGATTGTGGAGATGACAGTGCCCCCTAGTGGTTATTCTGAGCCTCACAGTGAGATGACAAGTATCTGAACCAGCTTTCTGAGACAAGGCAGGCACATCTGCCATGGGGAAGCCTTCCCTGGCATTTCTGAAAGAGTGGCAGCCCCAGTCCTGCTACTTGTACACAGGTGGTTCTCTGCAAGGACGCCCTGGGCCTCAGATGGCCTCCTCAGGTGAGAAACTGAGGAACATAACCCTCCGCAGCCCAGGCCTCTAAGTGCCAGAACCTCAGCTTGCACGTGGGAGGTGCTATCACCTGGCCAGGTGTGCACACTCAGCATCCTGGAGTGTCCACCATGCGGCACAGCAGTGACTGTTTAGCTCAGGGAACATGTTTTATGATATTTGTGGGGGACCCTCCATGACTGTTGGCGGTGGAGCTGCACGGACGGTGAGCACAGGGAACAGACTAACTAGGGACAGAGGGCAGTTCCCCGGGCCCCTTAAATACATCCCCTAAGACTCCCTGCCTGTGAATTCTAGGATTGTGCCTGAGACAATATGAGTAAGTCATAGTGGAAAGGACAGCTGTGGAAGAAAGGGGCTACATGCTAAACGTGTAAGCTCAGGGAAGGCCTGCATGGAAGTCTTGCAAACTCAGAGACCTAAAGTAACCACAAAAGATGGTCTGAAATTAAACTTTAACTAAAAGCAGTTATGGTGGGTAGTTACCTCCTAGGCCAGTATATTTACTGACCTTAATTGAGTCTTTCTGTCTTTTTGCATCTATAATAACATGCCCCTGAAATGTCTGGGTAACTTATAACGTCCCTTTTTCTGAACCCCTTGGGACACAGCCTAATGTTCCTGGGAGCCAGGACAGATATGACAAATTTCTTCACTGTTATCATGTTAATTGTTCTGTACCCACCTAAGAATGCATCTATCATTGTACCTTTTATCCAAACCCAGGGGTTTACCCCTGTCCTTTCTGCTGCCTCTGTAGTCTATCACCAATAGATTTCATATAACCCATCTACATCCCTTCCTTTGACTACAATATATAAATATAGATGTAACCCACCATTCTCCACAGCATTATCTCAATGCATTGAGGTTCTGATTTCCAGCATTTGTCTACAGTTTGGCTCAAATAAACTCACAAAATTCTTTATGGGTTTGGATGTTTTTATGTTAACACAGCTTAGCCCACCCTCCTAACTTTGGGACACAAGAAAGTGGGACCACCTTTCCAGGGAGTGATTTTCATCCATTGGTTTTAGCCTCTGAAAGGTCATTTCCTCCATTTTTTCTTGAATAATGCCTTGAGTGCAGACTTACCACCTGGGTAGTCAATAATTTTGTTGGATGATTAAGTCATAAACCCTAACCCCTGGATGCAGGTCCTTGAAGAATCCCCAGGAGCAGCTCAAGGAGAACACGCTGGCCCTTTGGTGAGAACTTGGACATGTGGGCTGACCTGGTCCTGGGCTGCAGAGGGCAGAGCACCTGACATCCAGAGCAGGTGAGGCCATTATCATCAGGGTCCCTGGTCCGTTGGTGTTTACAGATGTGCACGGGTCCTACCTGGCCAGAGGGTAAGGTGTGCCTGGGTGGAGACTGGTACACACTGTTGATCACAGAGAAGAAAATGCACCAGGTCAGCCTTGTGTATGGGTGTGTGTGGGGGTTACTCAGATGTGCTCATTCTCAGGAAGGAAGGAGTGAGTCTACTGGTGAAATGAGCTGTGACAC
This sequence comes from Myotis brandtii, assembly GCF_000412655.1. Lineage (NCBI taxonomy): Eukaryota > Metazoa > Chordata > Mammalia > Chiroptera > Vespertilionidae > Myotis > Myotis brandtii. Next base: position 174,120 of record NW_005358516.1, on the reverse strand, counting down.
TGTGCAAATTAGCAACTGTGGAGGAACACCGATCACATTAGTGTGATAGGGCTGGGCCCTTTGGGAAAAGTCATACATGCTCACATAAGAAAATAGAGGTTAAGATATAAATGAGATGCCTTTTACACTCACCAGTAATGAACACACCAAGGTGAACCAACCCTCAAAACTGGAGGAAGAATTAAAAGCCCAGGAGGTGCATGTTGAGGAGAGGGGAAGTTTCTTCTGACACTATTCCCCCTACAAAGTGATCAGAGGATAAACTAAGACCAGAGTGTGAGGCTAGAGCCAGTGAACCACGTGTTGGATGTGAGTGGAGCACCTGCATGGATGGCTGGGAGCCAGGTGCATGAACTATAGAGACACAGACAGAGCTCCTGGGTCCTATTCCTTCAGGAGAGTTTGGTGCTGGATCTGTAACAGCTGCACTGCCTCCTTTGTGGTGTTTATTCTCTAGACTCACTTGTAATACCAACTTCTAACATTGGTGATGTAGATGAAACTTGGTCAAATCTAGGATGTTGTGGTGAATTTGTAGATAAAGATTAGGGAGTAATTAGGTTTAGGTTATGAAAATATTGTTATTGGAAACCTGATATCTGCATGTGACCCTTGGGACAAATGTGACCATGTCCATAAATGATGGGGTCAACTGGAACATTCATCTGACTCATTGACACATTGGGGGTAAAGATGCCTGGGAACATGATGGGCGGTTAACCAAGACCGAGGATACGCACATCCAGGGTTCTTATTTCATTAGGTTGTCATCTCCTTGTTGTTTAGTCA
>NW_005358516.1:158456-172690 GCF_000412655.1 Myotis brandtii | reverse complement strand
TATACTTCATCCTTCAATCTGTGGATGAGGGTAGCCCATTTAATGGTTTCCCAAATATTGAACTGTCCTTGCATTCTTAGACAATATCCCACTGGATTATGGTTAATGATCCTTTCAATATGCTATTAAGGTTCCTCATATATTGTTAAGGAATTTTGCATGCATTTTCATCAGGGATATTGACCTGTCATTTTTGTGTCTTTAATTGAATTTGGTATCAGTTTAATGGTCACTTCAATAAATCTGTTTGGAAATGTTGCCTCTTCTTTTAATTCTCAGAAGTACTCAGGAAGGATTGATTAAAAACTTATGAGTCCCATCAAGGTTTTGGTGGATTTCACCCTGGGTTCCATTTGGTCATTGGCTTTTATCTGTTGAAAGGTTTTCACTACTACTTCAATTACTTTTTAAAACTCATAGAAATCTAACCAAGTTGGGATCCATTTCCTAATTTGAGCAACTACTAAGTGGACTGAGAAATGCAACTGTTTATCTTCACAGGGTGTGGTCAGTTGAAATAATAGTTGGTTTCAGGCCACATATTTATTTGATATTCTATTCAAGATAATGAAAGAAAACCATGTTATCTTATATGGAATTCATAAAGTGTTTTTGTCCTGAAAATGTACTTCCCTTACCCCCATCCCAGGGAGCACGAGGAACAGTTCCCAGTCCCTGCTCTCTGAAATCTACCATGGTTTGTGCTGAATACACAGCTGTGCAGGAATCCCAGACCATGGTTGACACTAAGCAGGGCCATTGCTAGGAGACACAGATGTCATCTGTCAGAAACATTGGGCTCAAGAAATTTCTGGTTAATTGTTGGGCCTCCCTGAAATGCAAGCAGGTTAAGTAAGTTCCACATTTCATGGAAAGATCATTTAATGGTTTCCCAAATATTGAACTGTCCTTGCATTCTTAGACAATATCCCACTGGATTATGGTTAATGATCCTTTCAATATGCTATTAAGGTTCCTCATATATTGTTAAGGAATTTTGCATGCATTTTCATCAGGGATATTGACCTGTCATTTTTGTGTCTTTAATTGAATTTGGTATCAGTTTAATGGTCACTTCAATAAATCTGTTTGGAAATGTTGCCTCTTCTTTTAATTCTCAGAAGTACTCAGGAAGGATTGATTAAAAACTTATGAGTCCCATCAAGGTTTTGGTGGATTTCACCCTGGGTTCCATTTGGTCATTGGCTTTTATCTGTTGAAAGGTTTTCACTACTACTTCAATTACTTTTTAAAACTCATAGAAATCTAACCAAGTTGGGATCCATTTCCTAATTTGAGCAACTACTAAGTGGACTGAGAAATGCAACTGTTTATCTTCACAGGGTGTGGTCAGTTGAAATAATAGTTGGTTTCAGGCCACATATTTATTTGATATTCTATTCAAGATAATGAAAGAAAACCATGTTATCTTATATGGAATTCATAAAGTGTTTTTGTCCTGAAAATGTACTTCCCTTACCCCCATCCCAGGGAGCACGAGGAACAGGTCCCAGTCGCTGCTCTCTGAAATCTACCGTGGTTTGTGCTGAATACACAGCTGTTCAGGACTCCCAGACCATGGTTGAAACTACGCAGGGCCATCTCTAGGAGACACAGATGTCATCTGTCAGAAACATTGGGCTCAAGAAATTTCTGGTTAATTGTTGGGCCTCCCTGAAATGCAAGCAGGTTAAGTAAGTTCCACATTTCATGGAAAGATTTTGTGTGCTGACAGTTTCCCCAGGCTCACCCACCCCTCTGCATTTTTCTTCCTCTATAAGTGAATAAGTGATACGCAGCATGTCTGCATGTGGGAATGTTTCTATTAATAGTGTAAATATTTCAAAACACAAAGCCATCAGTGGTAGTCACTGCACCACGGGTCTAGAGACACTCTTGGAGAAACTGTTATATTGAGAGGAAGGCAAGGACCCCTCAGAGAAATCAGCCGTAAACTCCACCTGCAACTGCTCTTGGAGCTTCAACTCAGAATGGGTGGTTCTTGATCGCCTCCTGGTGGCCTGAGCGCCCATTGCAGCCCAACCCTCATGTCTCCCTCAGGGAGGTTTGTGTCTGAGCTCACACTGACTTCCCCTCACTGTGTCTGTTGCACATCAATACATGGCCTTGTCCTCAGATCTCAGGCTGTTCATTTGCACATACAGCGTGTTCTTGACGTTGTCTCTGGAGATGGAGAGTCGGCCCTTCACGAATCTGCTTAGTATGTGCTCTCACCATTAGCAGTAATAGCACAAATCCATTCTAGCCCCTTCCCTGGAGGATACGGGACCCAGTTCATGTAGTCGCTACTGGAGGCAAATCCAGAGGCTGCACAACCCTCCAATTCAAAAAGACTCTTTGTGAATCCTCATAACTTTTGCTCCAAGCATGTCACAGGCTTGGGGGAAATACTGATAAGGCACCTTCCTAGGACATCTGCCAGATTGTTTCCTTGAAAGCAAATAAACTTTCACTTTTCAAGACAACCCCCCTGGTATCTGCTCAACTTCATCCCTAAACCCTTCTCTCTTCCCTGTCACCTAGAAACAGCAGACATTACTATTTAAAGTAGAAGCTGCATTTTGTTCCTGCTCTGTATCGACTACTGATAGACTGGCCCTTTCCCTTTCTGGAAAGTAAAACACCCTTCATCTCTGTATCTCTCATTTTAGTTGTGAATCCTTGCACAGCCCAAGTCACCAGCCAACACTAACACTGGTGTCTGCATGTGCCCCTTGTGATCACTGTCACCATGTCCCCACATGATGGGGGATCATCTGTAAACTGCACATGACTCACTACCACATTGGGGGGAAAGCTACCCGGGAACATGATGAGGGATTAACCAAGGCTGAGAACACACACGTCCAGGGTTCTTGTTTCATTAGGTTGTCATCTCCTTGTTGCTTATCCCATTCAAGGTTTCTTCCCTCACTTTCCTCAGAAAGAGCCCTACATATTTCATAGAGTCATGAAGACACTTTGTTGAGAGTGTGCAGGGGCACAAGGCATTTGTGTGTTGGTTTTGTATCTTACATCTTTCCTGAATTCTAGTTCTATTAGCTTCTCATACGGTTTTTAGGGTTTTCTATGTACAAGATCATGTCATCTGTATACAGATAAGGAAAAACATTTTAACTTGTTTCTTTCTGATTTAGATATTTTAAATTTATATTTCTTATCTAATTATTCTGACAAAGACTTCAAGTTTTGACAAATGAAGTATTCATATGGAAGCCCTTGTCCTGTGCCTAATGTAAGAAGAAAAGTTTTGAAATTTTCTCAGTGTAGCCTGATATCACTTCTTGGCTTCTCAAATGTGGCCTTTAGTATATGGAGGTCCATCACTTCTACACCAAATCTGCTAAGAATTTTAATTCTGAAGTGATTTTCAATTTTAAAGGCTTTATTCTGTATCTATTTATATGATGTATACTTTATTCTTCATTCTGTGGATGAGGTGTATCACTATTACTGGTGTACATACTTTGAACCATCCTTGCATGCTAGGACAGTATCGCAGTTGATTATGGTAAACAATCCTTTCAGGGTGCTGTTAAGTTTCCTAGTATATTGTTGAGGGGTTTTGTATGTATGTTCATCAGGGATAATGACCTGTCATTTTTGTATGCTTTTATTTTCTTTTACATGAGTGTAATGGTCACCTCAATAAATTTGTTTGGAAGTGTTATTTCTTTCTTTAATCCTTGGGAGAGTCCAAGAAGAGTTGATTAAAAAGTTAACAATTCTTCTTTGAAATTCTGGTAGAATTCACCCCTGAGTCCCTTAGGTCCTTTGCTTTTATTTTGTGGAAGGTTTTCATTATTATTTCAATTATTTTTTTAATTGTCACAATCTATCAAAGTTGGGATCAAATTTCTAATTTGAGATCCTACTAAGTGGACTGAGAAATACAACTGTTGATCTTCACTGTGTGTGGCCAGCATTGAGGTAATAGGTGGTACAGACCACATTTTTAATCAAACGGCACCCAAGAGAATGAAATATAACCATGTTTTCTTATATAGAATTCATAAGGTACCAGGTGTAATGACATGAACAGTTTGGTATCACTGCTCATGTGTGAATGCATGTCTTTTCCAGAAACTTGAGTTTGACTGTGTGTATGTGTGACTGTGTGTGTTACTGTAACTATGTGTGTCTGTATTTGATTCTCTGTGTGTGATTGTTTGTGTCTGTGTGACTCTGTGTTTCCTGGGAAAGTAGTAAGAGGATGTTATGGAGGCAGGGGGTCCCATGGATGGCTCCTAGGCTTCCAACATGCTCCTGATGCACATCTCACTGACAGTGAAGCTAGAAAACATTGGATCCAGGAAGAAAGGTGGAGGGAGGAGTTCCATGACACACATCTCAGCCCTCAGGGTCACCTGTCCCCATCCTGTCGTTAGCACTGTTTCTGTAGGACAACAGGGGCACCTCACATTGATGGATGTGGGGCTCCCTGTGTTTGGTGCACTGAGCTGACAGCTCTTCTGGGGATCAATGTGGACCCAGAGAGTATGGGTGAGGTCCACCAGGCCTGAGTGTACAGAGACCTTTCCACAGAGCGTGGGCCCTGTGATCTCCCTGGAACCAGGACGGGGAGGGCACATGGAGAGGCAGACACTAAGGGTAGGTGGGAAGCTGAGGAGGGATTTAGAGCTGTGCACACAACCCAATCCAAGGAACCCACCTACGGAGTTCACACTCATCATGGAAATGTTGAAAAGACAGTGAAAAAGGTCACTTTTAGAATTTGTGAGGGAGACTTGGTGAAAGAGTCCCCAATGCAGCACACATGTCCCCTGCAAACAGACAACGTCCCTTCTTCATTGTTGTCTGCAGTGAGAATATGAGAAGGAAGAATCATCTCTGGAGGCAGCTGAGAGCTTGAGAGGAAATCCTTGAGCCCAACAGGGAGCCCCACCTCTACCTCCTGCCTCTGCCCCTGCTCCTGGGGCTGCTCTCTGTGATGTGGGCCCTGAGTGCCCCCTGGTATGCAGAGAGCCCCCTGCAGCCCAATCCTGATGTCTCCTTCAGGGAGGTTTATGTCTGGCTTCACTGATCCTCTCACTGTGTCTCACATAGTAACACATGGCCCTGTCCTAGGTGGTCACGGAGCTCAGCTGCAGAGAGAACTGGTTCCTAGCGGTGTCAGCAGTGATGGAGATACAGCCCTGGAAAGCTGGGTTGTACCATGTGCCCCCTGTCTAGTACCCTATCCACTGCAACCCTTTCTTGGGGGCTGGCAGATCCAGCTCTGGTAGTAACTGCTGGTGACTGAGCCCCTGGACACAGTGCTGGTGATGTAGACAGTCTACAAGGGCTTCATCATTCTTGAGCCCGAATCCTGCAGCTGCACCTGGGACAGGACACCTGGTGATAAGGAGCATCAGTTCCTGTCAATCACCTGCAGTCACAGCCATCCCATGACTCCTGTCTGACCCCTGAGATCCTCACCTTGGGGGGCTGTCACCTGACATAGGAGAAGACCGAGTAGTCTCATCATCTTCTAGATCACAGCTCTGCCTTCCCACAGACCTCAGCCCTGTGTGAGGAGAGAGCTGTGAGCCTGCACAGCCCAGGAGAGGATTTACCCTGGAGCTTGGAGAGACATTTGCATATGGGGCAGCCTTTCCTATAAGTTGAGGGAGTGAGGTCTGGCTTTCCTGGCCTTTCTGGGATCTATTTGGAGGAATTTCTTCCCTTGACCTGACTCAGCATGTAAATCAGGGACAGGGGACCACCTGGGTCATGAGAAACCTTGGAATTAGGTCAAGGACAAACTCACCTGAGCAGTAGAAATGTTGGACTAGATGAGTAGGTTACATTAGTAAATTCTCATTCATTTTTCCAAAAAAAAAATCATAAGGATTAGTATTTATTTATCTGAAATCTAACTCATAGGGATTAGTATCTATTTAGCTTCTGAAATCTAACAATTACTGGTACATATATCTACAATTACAAATGTTTATCATTGTCATTTTTATGCTAATTATGTTCACCTTGGTGTAAAAATATTGAAATGAACAGCCATTTTTTAATGTCACATTTTTTCATTCCTTCAGTTTGATGTGAGTAACTGCTTCACAAGCACAGGAAAAAGGGAGAACCTTGATTCTTGATGTTGGAACCATTTTATTGTGTTATAACACACTGTGCAAACTCTTTCCTTATGGAAGCACAGGGAATATTACAAAGATCCCAAACTAATCACATCAGAAAGAATTATGTTTTAACTTGGAGAAAAGATAATAAATAAAAGCAGTGATTATGCATGTGCAAAATTGAGAATTTTTATATGTTGAAATGATATGGAAGCCTGTTAAGTGACCTTATTTCTCAGTCTAGTGTTAATCAGTGATGTTGCGGTTCAAGTGAGGGAAATTGGAGAATTCCTAGCATACATTTTCTCACAGGAAAGGGAACTTCAACCTTGTCAGGAAACCCTCATTCCCAGCCTCCCTGTGCCCCATCTCTGGGGATGCTCACTGTGGTCAGAGGGTGCTGGGCTCTCCCCATAACATACAGCACCCTTAATGTGTAATTCATGATTTGGAAAGATATTCTCTTGCTACGCTTGCAATTTCATTTCCTTGATGAAATATCTGGAGGGACAAATTATTTTTACTTTTACTAAAGTTCAATTCATGAGTATTTTCTTTGTTGGGTCCTGTTTTGGGTGATTTTTACATAGAACTCCTCAGAAAATGCTGAGCCTCCACTGTCCATGTGCATTGGCTACAGCAGCCACAGGGACTGGAGTAGGTTCTGGTACCAGAGGGGAGTGCTGCTGGGAAACTACCAATAAATCTGGACTTGACTGTGGAACTGAGTAAGGGCAAGAGGCTGGGCTTGTTTTGAGTCACATGACAGAAATAAGCCAGATTTTCATGGACAGAGCGTTACTGGACATGTGGGTTTAAAGCTTCCTCCAGTGAAGGCCCAGAAGGAAGTCATAGATACAGTTGTATCATCGTAGGAAATACCTGTGTAATTAGGAACAAGAGTTTGTGAAATGTAGAAAGTCAAAGATCATGGAAGTAGTGATGAAGAAAAATAAGGAACATGTCACTTCAAACTGGTGGGAAAGGAATTTCTTGTTTTTACATGCACATTCTTACAATGTCTCTGTTCTAGAAAGTACCACCTTCCCAGTCCAGGGAATTAGGACTTGGACACATTTGGGGTCTTTACTCACATGGTCTCTCCAGTGAACAGTGGACATCTACCACTGGAGGAGCCATGGCAAAGGTGTGTATGTATGAGGAGCCATAATTTCATTATACCAGGGTTCCTGTCTCAGTCCATCATCATCATTGTAATCATCATCATCATCATCATCATCATCATCATCATCATCACAATTTGCTTACTTATAACCATTCTCATTTTCAATAGTCATGGTGGTTGTCCCCACACAATTCCTTTTTTAAATAAAGAAAGCAGGCATCTACTCTTCAGATACCATTGGGAATTCAGACCCCAAAGGACCAATGTAAGTTGACATAGGCTTTTTAAAAAGCCGATGACCATTGGTGAGAATGTACAGATTCCTGCCAAACATTGGATTAAGATTCTTTTTGAAATTTATTGTCATAACCACCACCACCACCACCATCATCATTGCCAACATCATCATTACCATCTTCATTATCATTTCCTTACTTATAATTATTCTTCTCATTTTCTGTAGACTTGCCTTTTGTACCCACATAAGGACTCATTTACTTAATTTTGCTCATTTTGTATAGTAGTTAAGTAAAATACATAGCCATACTCTGTTTCCTGTATTGTTTGACTTCTAATAACTGATGGCTCATTGCTGCCTCTTCTCCATCTGTCCCCGACAGAGAAAATCAGATAAGAAACCATAGTTTTCTCTTTAGAAGTCATAGTGAGATTGAAACCACCTTCTGGAAGTAGAATTACTTCCTCTCCTCCCCACCACTTCACCAAAATAAAAGCCCTGAACCGTTCTCCTTTCCTGACTCCATCAAAACAGGTCTGTCTTCCTCAAGGGCCTTTTCTGAGTTTATAAGGGATTTCAACTCTGTGCACAATAAATATTCCATGTCCCTTGGTGTGTGTGTTTGTCATCAGCCTGTACATCTGCACCAAGCTGCCATGGATCCCTCTGTCTCTGCCTGGTGTTACCGACTCTCTGTGCTATGAGTGTGATGACAAGACAATGACTGTCACCACTGGGAGTCCTTCTTCTCCAGCTTTGGGTTCACATACTTGTGGAGCATGCTGTCCAGCATTCAGGTGAGCTGCACAGCTGAGTCATTAGAGCCTCCAGTTAGATTTAGGTAACATGGGTCAGAAGTGTTGATGAATAGTTCTTTTAGCACAAGTGTGCCTGAATGACACTCTCTGCCATTGGTCCATGGGACAAAGTTGTCATTGTTTACAACAGACTTTCTAACTCAGATATTTCAGAGGTAAACACAGAATCAGGAATCCAGAGGTTCCCTGAGGGAAATGTGCCATGAAGAGGAAACCAGTCCAAACCTCCAAATGCACCTGCTCCTGGGAAGGTCTTTGTGTTCAGGGACACTGAGCGCCCCCTGGTGGTCACAGCCTCTCCTGCAGAGAGGTTTGTTTCTCGACTCACACTATCTTCCCCTCACTATGTGTATTTAGCACAGTAATACATGGCTGTGTCCTCAGCTCTCAGACTGCTGAGCTCCATGTAGGCTGTACTTGTGGATGTTTCTGTAGTCATGGAGACTCTGCCTTGGAAATTCTGCGCATAATTTGTGTCTCCATTGCTAGGGTAAACTTCCCCATCCACTCAAGCCCTTGTCCTGGGGCCTGTCACACCCATTGCATCCAGTAGCTGGTGAAGGTGTATCCAGAAGCCTTGCAGAAGACCTTCACAGAGGCCCCAGGCTTCCTCACCTCAGCCCCAGACTGCACCAGCTGCATCTGGGAGTGGACACCTGTGGGGAGGAGACAGGAATGTGTGGAAATCCCCCTTGACTCACCCTGGTCCCCTCTTCAGCCCAGGGATTGGGGAGCCCCTTACCTGTAGCCAGGGTAACCAGGAGGAGGGTTCTCCAGCTCCAGTCCATGATGAGGGGCTGTGCTGTGAGCACTTCTGTAGGGGAGGGTGTGGCTGTGGGTGATACCCTCAGAGAACAGACTTATCCATATTTAACCTAGTCTACTCCCTCTCGTTTTCATATGTATGAGGCAGAGTATTTCAGAGCTGAAGTCTTGAACCACCTGAGAGAAGATTGAGGACACAGGCACCATGTTCAGTGGGAATCTCAGGGTACAAGTTCTAATTCTTTCTTTAAAAAAATTATGTCTTTATTGTTGAAATTATTACATATGTCCTCTTTTATTCTCCATTGACCACTTCTAGCTATCCCTCATCCCTTACCCCAAGGTATGTGTCCATGGATTATACATATATGCATACGAGTTTTTGGTTGATTACTTCCCACCCACCCATCCTTTCCAGCCTTCCCTCTCAGATTCCACAATCTGATACTCTCCTGGTCCATTCATGCTGCCCCAAAGGGTAGGAAATCCTTGGCTGCACCAGTCTGCATTCCCACCAGCAGTGCATGAGGGTTCTTTTTTTTCCACATCCTCGCAAGCACTTGTCGTTTGTTGATTTGTTGATGATAGCCATTCTGACAGGTGTGAGATGGTACCTCTTGTTGATTTGATTTGCATCTCTCAGATGATTAGTGACTTTGAGAAAGTTTTTATATGTCTCTTGGTCCTCTTTAAAAAAGTGTCTATTTAGGTTCTTTGCCAATTTTTTAATTGGATTGCTTATCTTCTTTTGGATAAGTTGTATGGGTTTCTTATTTTGGATATTATTTTGTATATTTTGGCTGTTAAGCATTTATCACATGTTTCTTTGCCAAATATGTTCTCCCATACTGTGGGCTCCCTTTTCATTTTGTTTATGGTTTCTTTTGATATGCAGAAGCTTTCATTTTGATGTAGTTCCATTTGTTGATTTTCTCCCTAGTTTTATTTGCCCTAGGAGATGTATCTGTAAGCACATTACTATGAGAAATGTCTGAGATTTTGCTGCCTATGGTTCCTTCTAGGATTTTTATGGTTTCCTTTCTTATATTTAAGTCTTTTATCCATTTTGAGTTTGCTCCTGTGTATGGTGTAATGTGGTGGTCTAGTTTCATTTTTTTGAATGTTTTTCTGTCCAATTTTCCCAAAAATATTTATTGAAGAGACTGTTTTGACTCCATTGTATGCTCTTGCCTCCTTTGTCAAATATTAATTGAGCATAATGGCTTGGATAGATTTCTGGGTTCTCTGTTCTGTTCCATTGATCTATATTCCTATTCCTGTACCAGTACCAGGCTGTTTTGATTACTATAGCTTTGGAGTATAATTCGATATCTGGTATTGTGATTCCTCCCAACTTTTTTCTTCTTTGTCAAGATTGCTGTGGCTAATTGGGATCTTTTTTGGCTCCATATAAATTTTTGGTGTATTTTTTTCTAGATCTGTTAAATATGCTGTTGTTATTTTAATAGGGTTTGTATTGAATTTATAGATTGTTTTGGGTAATATGGACATTTTAATTCTACCAATCCATGAACATGGTACATTTTCCCTCTTGTTTATATTTTTCTCTATCTCCTTATTAAGTACCCTTACTTTTTCTGATTACAAGTCTTTTACGTGCTTGGTTAAGTTTATTCTTAAGTATCACAATTTTTTGATGCAATGGTTAATGGGATTGTTGGTTTGGTTTCCCTTTCTGAGAATTCATTATTGGTGATTAAAAATTCCATTGATTTCTGGGGGTTAATTTAGTATCCTGGTATATTGTGGAATTTGTTTATTAAATCTAGTATTTTTTGATGGTGTCTTTAGGGTTTTCTATGTACAATATCATGTCACCTATGACTAATAAGAGTTTTACTTCCTCCTTTTCAATTTGGATGCCTTTTATTTCTTCTTCTTGTCTGATTGCTGTGGCTAGGACTTCCAGTACTATGTTGAATAAGATTGGTGAAACTGGACATTTCTGTTTTGTTCCTTTTCTTTTGGGAAATGCTTTTTATTTTTGCTCATTGACTATGATGTTGGCTGTTGGTTTGTCATACATGTCCTTTATTATGTTGGTATATGCTCCCTCTTCTCCCATGTTGCTGAGAGTATTTATCAAAAGTGGGTGTTGGGTTTTGTTGAATGCTTTTTAAAAATATGTAGATATGGTCATGTTATTTTTGTCTTTCAATTTTTTTATGTGATGTATCATGTTTATTGATTTGTGAATATTGTACCAGCCTTGCATTCCTGGGATGAATCCCATTTGGTTATGGTGTGTAATCTTTTTAATATATTGCTGGATCTGATTTGCTAATATTTTTGAGGATGTTAGCATCTATGTTCATCAGGGATATTGGCCTATAATTATCTTTCTTAGTAGTGTGATCTAGTTTTGAAATTAGGATTCTACTGGACTCATAAAAACAGTTTGGACATTTTCCTTCTTGGATTTTTTTAATAGTTTGGAGAATATGGCATTTATTTCTCATTTTAATGTTTCATAAAACTCCCCTGTGAAGTCATCCAGACCACAGCATTTGTTTGCTGGGAGTTTGCTGATACCTCAGTTGTTAGTGGCCTATTCAGGTTTTCTGATTCTTCCTGTTTCAGTTTGGGGAGATTGTGTTTTCCTAGGAATTTGTCCATTTCATCCACATTGTCCAGCTTGTTGGCATATAGTTGTTCATAGTATTTTATTGCAATCCTTTTTATTTCTGGGGGTGTCAGTTTTTCATTTCTCATTTTATTTATTTGGGTCCTCTCTCTTTGTTTCCTGATGGGTCTGGATAATGGTTCATCAAACTTTTTTATCTTTCCAAAGAACCAGCACGTGGTTTCCCCAAGTCCCATTCCTTATGGTGAAAGTTTCTGTTGTTACCAGAGCTCCCTGGAGGAGACCAGGGTAGACACACAGAGGTTTGGGGAGCAGTGCATTACTTGGGAAAGCTTTGCAGTCATAGTGGGTTCTCATAGCTCCTGGAAACCCATCAAAGAAGTCTGATGAGGAAGTGTGGGAGCTCTTCTCCATCCTGGAGATGGAAGGTGAAGGTGGGAGTCACTATAACACCTAAACATGGAGGTTAGGAAAATGCTGAGATAGATCAACATAATCAACAAGCACCCTCCACCTGGGTTATTATCCCGTCTGAGCCCTCAAAGGAGTAATCTACAGAGGATTCAATAACATCATTATGAAATGTCAAACTTTACCCCAGGATGTTAAGTAAAAAAATAATGGAAAATTATATAGATGTCTCTTTCACAAGATATTTGCCCAGTCAGCTGCTTGTTGAAATGAGATTATTTCCAATGAGACTTTGTTAAACTTTCCTATTAAACTACACTACACAGGATAGTGTATCATCTCACATCAGTGCTGGTGTGACACCTTTAGGGAGAAAGCTGAGGTCATTTCCTGCTCCTGTGGTACCAGAAACAGCAAATCCTGGCACCTGCACAGGTGAGGTGACCAGGGAGCAGCCCTCAAGGGCCCTTTGCACCATTCAGATGGGTTTCATCCAGTTTCCATTGTCCCTGGTACGTGCATATGTTTTATTTATTGTGGGCCTGTCAGAAGGAAGGGCCCCTATGGGGACAGGTGGACATGTGGGTCAGACCCTGAGCTCAGCACACAGGTGACTGGGCTGTGCTGGGGTCTCTCTTTGTGGGAAAGTTTCCAACCACAGGCTGATGAGAGCTCTGAGGATGGTCTTTGTCCAGAAAGCAAAACAGAAAATACAGAACATGGTGAGGAGATTCCCCAGTCACTGCCCATATGTCTTCTGCCAACAGAAGTGTTACCTCCTCCTCTGGTGTCTGCAGTGAGAATGGGGGAAGTTAGAGCCACAGAGAAAGAGCAAGAACCATCCCTGGATGCAGCTGAAAGCTTGAGAGGAAATCCCTGTGCCCAACAGGAAATCCCTGTGCCCAATAGGAAGGCCCTTTCGTCCCACCTCCCTCTGCCCCTGCTCCTTGGTGAGTCAGGAGCGGCCCCTGTTGTCCAAAGCGCCCCCTTGTGCCCAGCCCTGCTGTCTCCCTCAAGGAGGTTTGTGTCTGGGTTCAAACTGACTTCCCCTCACTGTGTATCTTGCACAGTAATACACGGCCGTGTCCTCGGCTCTCAGGCTGTTCAATGTTAAATAAACTTGGCTCTTGGACGTGTCCCTGGTGATGCTTAGTCGAGACTTCAGTGTTGGGTTATAGTAGGTATCTCCATTACTCCATATACCCCCGACCCACTCCAGCCCCTTTCCAGGAACCTGGCGGGTCCATTGTACACCATAGCTCGTTAAAGAGAATCCAGAGACAGTGCAGGTGAGGGAGAGGGTCTCTGAGGGCTTTACCAGTCGTGGGCCCGACTTCTGCAGCTGCATCTGGGACAGGACACCTGGGGACAAGGGGCATCAGTCCCTGTCAGTCACGTGCAATCACAGCCTTCCCATGACCCCTGAGACCCTCACCTTGGGGAGCTGTCACCAGGCACAGGAGAAGACCCAGCAGGCTCATCTTATAAAACACAGCTCTGCCTTCCCAGAGACCTCAGCCCTGTGTGAGGAGAGAGATGTGAGCCTGCACAGCCCAAGAGATGATTTGCCCTGGAGCTTGAACAGAAATTTGAATGTGGGGCATCTCTTTTCTATAAATAGAGGGACTGAGTCCAGGATGCCCTACTCATTCTGGGATCTTTTTTTCGGTATCTCTTCCCTTGACCTCACTCACCAGCTAAGTCAGGGAAAGGGGACTGTATGGGTCATGAAGCATATTGGAATTGGAGAAAAGTATGGCCTAAACCAGTGATGGTGAACCTTTTGAGCTCGGCGTGTCAAAATTTTGAAAAACCCTAACTTAACTCTGGTGCCATGTCACATATAGAAATATTCGTAATTTTTTAAAAATATTTCCAACCATAGTAAAAAAAAAGATTTATATTTTTGATATTTATTTTATATATTTAAATGCTATTTAACAAAAAAAATCAACCAAAAAATATGTATAAAATGAACAAAAACAGAAAAACAATGTACATTTAGGAAAAATAATAATAAAAACAATGATAATCAAATGGTATGAAAACTAGAAATTAGTGACTTTTTTGGTGCTGAAGTTTGTCTGCTAATTCTTCGATTGCAGGTTCATACTTGGTGCACTTCAAGGCCAAGCAAGCGCCACTAACTTCATCTGTTAGC
>NW_005358516.1:144457-155180 GCF_000412655.1 Myotis brandtii | reverse complement strand
CAAAATAAAATCCCTGAGCCAGTCTCCTTTCCTGCCTCCATCAAAGCAGGTCTGAATTCCTGATGGGCCTTTCTTGTGTTTCACAGAGATTTCAACTATGTGCATAATAAACATTCTATGTCCCTCAGTGTGTGTGTTTATCATCATCACACTGGTCATCTGTACTAAACTGCTGTGGGTCTACATACCTCTGCTTGGTGTCACCTACTCTTGGTGCTATGAGCATGATGAAAAAGCAATGAATGTACCACATGGCATCTTTCTTCCCTAGTTTTGCATTTATAGGCTTCTGATGCCCATTGTCCAGAACACATGAATTCCATTGCTGACTGGCTGGGACCCTGAGCTGTGGAGCTGAGCTGTACTATTGAGTCAGTAGAGACTCTGGTTAGATTTAGCTGATGTAGGTCAGATTTGATAATGAATTGTCATACAGGCACAAGAATGTCTGAAAGAGTTTCTCTGTGATTTGTGCAAGTGAGAAATTTGTCTCACTTTACAACAGACTTTCTAACTCAGAGACTTCAGAGATGAGCACAGAATCAGGAATCCAGAGTTTCCCTGAGGCAAATGTGACATGAAGAGGAAACCACATAGGAAACCAGCCCAAACCTCCCACTGCACCTGCTGCTGGGATGGTTCTTGTGTTCAGGTACCCAAAGCACCTCCTGGCGGTCACAGCCCCTCTTGCAGGGAGGTTTGTGTCTGGGCTCACACTGACCTCCCCTCACTGTGTCTCACACAGTAATACAGGTCCATGTCCTCGGCTCTCAGGCTGTTCATTTGCAGATGCAGCATGTTCTTGCCGTTGTCTCTGGAGATGGTGAATCGGCCCTTCACAGAGTTGGCATAGTATGTGGTACTTCCATCAGGATTTATTTGACATAACAACTCCAGCCTCTTCCCTGGAGCCTGGCGGACCCAGTGCATCCAGTAGCTACTGAAGGTGAATCCAGAGGCTGCACAGGAGAGTCTCAGAGACCCCCCAGGCTTCACCAAGCCTCCCCCAGACTCCACCAGCTGCACCTCACACTGGACACCTGCAAACACAGAGACATCTTGGTCAGGAAACTCTCACACGTCCACTGTTTCTCTCATTCACATCCACTCACATACTCAGTCTTTCGTTTTCTCCATAAATTACCTCTTAAAAGAGCCACAATAAAAACCCAGCTGAGCCAAAACCCCATGGTGAGTGGTCTATGTTCAGTCCTGATCAGGGAATGGGAACACCTGGGGATCCCAGGGCTGGGCTCCTGTCCCAGAGCTGCAGGGTCAGGACTGGGCTGGTTTTTATGAGCAGCGTGGGCTCTATTTGCATGTCCTTCTACTATATAGGAAGCTCTGGGTTGGATGCTGATACAAATAACGCCATCCCATGTGTAACATGTCCAAGCGTGCATGTATGTTAATTAATTCCCCACATCTACACCTGTGCACCCCCACTGAACCCAACTGCTCCAGGTCACCTGTACAAAAAAGAGGAGGATTGAAAATAATTGATTCCTTTGACAGTCACCAGTAATGAGAACCAAGAGAAATTAATATTCAAATCCCAGAATTAAAAGTGCAGGAGTTTCATGTTCAGGAGACAGGAAGTTCCTTCTGACACTATTTTCAAGCTTTGTTTTACATATTTAAGTGTTCCTATGTAGGATTCATAAATGTTTCTCAGAGGTATATCCTCTTGTTTCCCACCATGGGGCCCAGGGGCAGGTCAGCAAATGTCCCAAGACACCCCTCGATCCTTCTGTGCCTGCCTCCACCTGCCAGCTGCCAATTAACCTCAGTCACTGGAAAGGCTCAGTCTCTGAAAGAGACTCCCGTGAATCATGAGGATGGGGCACTAGGATGTCCCTTAAGGGGAAGGTGCTGATCAGACTTCAGGGAAGGTGGTAGGTGTGTTCTGTTCTAGAGCCACCTCTCTGAGTCTGTCCCTTATTTTCTCCTGAACTTGATACCTTGAAACCCCTGATGGTAAGGTGGGTGGGTTCTGTGGAGATCAGAGCTTGGGTCTCCCAGAAGCCAGGATTCTGTTACTATCAGGTCTCCCATGAGGAGCATGTGCCAGTGAATTTCAAGAAAAAGTAGGTCAATAGCCTCACCAAAGCCAGCCTCTGACACCTCCGGAGATGCCCAGAAGTCTAAGCCCTGACTCCTCAGCAGGGCTTATGATGCAGGGTGGGGTGACAGGGTTCCAGAGGTGGGGGATTGCTTTCCCCAGGCTGATTTAATTGGGTGGGGATTGCTCCTCCCAGGAAAGATGACTGCTGAGGAATGGAGGATGGCTCAGTACAGGGTCCAGGAGTCTCTTCCCATCCCTCCCAAAAGCCATCATGATTCTCCTCAGGCAACTGCCGTCTGACTGCCCTCCTTCCCTTGGAGCACAGCATGAGTGGCTCCTAACCCTCATTTTTCTCCTTAACCCGATGAAGTGGTGGCTTTGTGTCCTTCAGGCTCTGCCCAGTGAGGGTGCAGAACCCTGGTATGAGATGAGAGCATGGATGAGCATCTGTTATCTGGTGTTACCCGCACTTCAGGGCTGGATCCACCTGTGGCCTCCGAGTCCTCACTATTATGAAGAAGGTCATGCCTCACCTGGGAGGTGGTCCCCCATCACCTAAGGGGACTCAGGTCCCCCAGGTCCGTCACATGCACCTGAGGTCTGTGTTGGATCCAGGACCACTATCATGACCACAACAGCCCCTGTCTGTGCACTCTATTATCAGGGGCCTGAGACCCTCTCCAGCCTGATGTGCATGGACATCTCCATGTGAGTGTTAGGAGGTCAGTGGTAACTGTCAAGGCTGCAGCTGGCCCTGCGGTCAGACGTGGCATCCATCACTGCCCCTCCTTGAGCCTCTGGGCCTGCTAAGTCTGTCCAATGCTCTGAGGAGTAGGCTGCTGTGTGATTGTTTGTTGGGAAGACCCAAACCCAGAGTCCCCAGGGCCCATGACTGGATTACCTGGCCTTCATCATTTGAATGATGCAATTTTCCTACTTGTGTTGAATTCAATAGAGACTGGAGCAGACCCTGCACAGGCCAGACTGAACTCTTTCTGTGCATGTTGGGAGTAGCAACCATATCGCCCAAAGGGACAGAGTGAAATGCCACCACCACTGGCCATCCTGAGGTTCCTGCTTGGCCCTGTGTTCTTTGCAGCCAACCTTCCTGCCTCTGCAGAGACCTTGTGTCTGGCTCCCACTGGATTTGGACCACAGCCCTTGGGTACGGTCTTACTCACTTATCACATTGCTCAGCTGCAAGAACACTTGGTTCTGGGTTGTGTGCCTGGAGATGCTGATCAGCGCTGTATGTTGGGGACTTGCTGAGTGTTCCCTTTAGTCCATATCACACTGACCCACTCTGTCCCCTTTCCTGGGTGATGGTGAATCTACACACAGAATATTCCAAAACTGGGGGCTGGGGGTCAGTGTGGGTGGCTCATGTGAGACTGGGCCTCGATGAGGAGACCTCTACTTGGTGTCCCTATTCTTTGAGATGGTCCTCAGGCTGGAAACCTGAGGACAGGGAACACCTATGGGTCACACATACACTTGGCTCACACCATCACCCATTTCTGAGATGCGTGGGTCACCTGTTGCAGACACGAGACAGCAGGAGGAACAGGATACATGGAGGGGCCTCGTGTGTCTGCTCAGGTCAGCTCTCCCGGGGACCCAAACCCAGAGCCAGGGACACAGTGACACTTCACACTTGCCTGGATTTCTCCTTGAAGCTGGGTCAGTTTGCATGAGCAGAGGTGCAGGGACCCAAGCTAAGGGTGGTGTGGGCGGTCACTGCCTCCAGAGCTCTCCTAGGGAGGGGTTGGAAATGGCACCCCATCTGCTTGGTGCAGTGCCTGTGGACTGTGCTGCCTTCTATGGCCTGTGTGTGCTTCTCCTGGGATTTCCATAGAATATGAGAGAAACCGTGCTTGGTCTCTGAGAGTGTCCATAGGACAAACACAGCACATGGCAAACAAGGTGATTCCTCCCACAGCTCCCAAACCAGAGGGAAACCAAAGGTAAATATAATGAGCTCTGAACCATAGACCAGCAAAGCCAAGGTGGCTTCTTGTCTCCAATGACATGCAAATAATTGATATGTGTGTCTGCTTGGGAATGAATACTTGTACTGCTTTAAAATCCTCCCTGTCTTTGGAAGATGTATTAATAAGCAAAATGTGTCAATTGTACACTCCCCCAGGATGGCCGCTGACAGAAGATAATACTTTGCTGGTTTTCACGACAGGAGGGATGGAGATTGGGGTGAGGAAGGAGCTTTCCTGCAGCAACATCTCTGAGAGACTGCATGTGAGGAACAAAGGAGACATGCATGGGATTGCCAAGGTGCATCCCTGCATTAGAGCATCAGCCATCACAGACTTCAACAGGAGCTACACAACAACTTCGTCCTTGACATGAATCCAGTTCCAAATAAATTCAAGTCCCCAGTCTCGTATGAAACACCCCTTTCTCCCCGTTTGATGGAGTCCGGGGGACCACACCCTCTGCCATCATGCCATCTGAAGCTCCAACACTTTTCATTGGAACATTCTGCAAATGAGGAGCAAATTCAAGCAGAAGATGAAATAAAAAAGAACCAGCAGACAAACTGTATAAAAGGAATGGAAGTCCATCTACACCACTTGTGAGACATGGAATTTTATCATCAGAACTTGCTATATTCCACCCGGTTACAGGAAGAAACCTTGTCAAAAATAGCAGAACAGCACAAACCCCATAAAACCAATAATGTTTTGAAATAAAAAAAATAAGATAAGTACTCAAAAAAATAAGTACAATTTTTGTTGTGAAAAGCACCACATCAAGAATGAGAACACTGAGGGAAGAATTTCTATGACCTGGAAGATAAAACAGACACATTATCCAAGATGAAAGTTGGATTTATGAGGATGGAGAGAGATGGCTCTGAGGGTGCTGGGGACACTGAGGTTGTCTGCAGCGTTATCTGTGCAGCTGCTGAGAGAAGGAGCCACCAGCATCAGGGGCCAAGTCCCAGCCCAGGGGTGAGCTCTGCACAGCAGCTGCCTTCCAGGAAGAGGGTCAGGGCCCAGGAGCCATCCCTCCAATCATCAGGGCCTGAATCCTCCACGCTGACCTTCTCCTGCTCTCAGTCCTGTGGACACAGTAAATGCTGCTTCCTCTGGGGGAAGATCTGAGGGGTTCGCGGGGTAGGTGCCGGGCCTCTTCTCTGTGCTGGTGGAGGGTTTTGGTACCCACAGGACGTGGTTTCTCTCGTTGTGTCCCTTGCACAGTAATGCATGGCCGTGTCAGAGGCCTTCAGGCTGCTCCACTGCAGGTAGCTGGTGCTGATGGAGTTGTCCATGGAGATGGTGATGTGGCCTCAGAAGGACGGGCTGTATCTGGTATCCCCATCACCAGGCCAGGTCCATCCCATCCACTCCAGGCCCTTCCCTGGCATCTTGCACACCCAGTGGAACCAGCTTCAGTAGGTGAATCTGCAGCCAGTAGTCCTGCAGGAGATCCTCAGAGACTCCCCAGCTGTTCTCACCTAGCCCCCGACTACACCAGCTGCCACTGAGTGCAGATACCTGCATAGGAGAGCAGGACTCAGGGCGGGGCGCCTCCCAGCCTCCCTCCTCTGCAACCCCAACACCTGGTCTTAGACTCACCTGGGAGCGCAGCCAGGAGGATGGCCAGGGCGGTGGCACAGCCCTTGCTGGAGGTGGACAGTGAGGAAAGCTCTATGCACACCGCTGGGTTGTAGGGAGGGAATTCCTGGTTTAAAAGGGGGGTTTCCCAGGTAAGTTTGCATATTCCCAGCCCCGCCCTTTGGGGGAGATGTCCAAGGGTTCATAACCAAGAACTCCGAGGCCTGAGAAGAGGTGCATGTATGAGACCCTGGGAGAGAGCCAGATGGCCAGCCAAGACTGCAGGCCTGGCAGGGCACTCACATGAGAACTGCCACCTGGCAATGGGGGCATGGTCACAAGTCAACCAGAGGCCAGTGTGTGGCAGGCACTCCCTGGGCTGGGACTACTGACAGGCAGGGCTGTCGTGTGTCCTGATTGGCTCAGACCCTCAGTGGGTGGAGTGTTGAGGGAACACCTTCATCCTCACACATGTTAAGGAAGGAAGGGGAAGGCAGACTGAATCAGGGCAAGGGTCCAAAGGGGTTTCTAGTAGAAGAGAGAGAGATTATTCAAGTCTGAATGAAATAAGCACATGTTGGAGTTGAGGTGCAGGGAGAAGGTGGGGGTCAGTGGATGGATAGGTGCTAAGAGGGAACAGCAGGGCTGTGGGGGGAGCCTGGTGAGTTTCCCTGATAGCCTTCAACCTGGGGACCAGCCAGCATGACCAGACATCTACTGGAGGGGGGAGTGTTTGGTGGGGATCCTAATGGGGCCTTGGGAGCCAGCAAATACTGAGGGTGGGGGATTCTAGCCAAACCAGCTTGATAGGATTCTTGCTGATAGTGGGCTATGCAGAGATGGCCCTTCAAGTCTACAGATCACAACCTGGTTGGGAAGAGATTGGGAAGAGGCTGATTGAAGCTGGTCACGGAGAGGCCCTGGTCAGGAGCTGCTTCGG
This sequence comes from Myotis brandtii, assembly GCF_000412655.1. Classification (NCBI taxonomy): domain Eukaryota; kingdom Metazoa; phylum Chordata; class Mammalia; order Chiroptera; family Vespertilionidae; genus Myotis; species Myotis brandtii. The sequence continues at coordinate 148,600 of NW_005358516.1, read as the reverse complement.
CCTTGATGGGAGGTGCCCTGGTTGGCCGCCAAGGCCAGGGATGGGGATGCCCCGAGGTGGACACAGTGGACACAGCCACGTGCAGGGCGGCCATGGTTGTTCTAAAAACACCTGGTGTCCTGGAGGCTCTGACCCTGCTGAACCCAGAGGTGTTGACTCATTTCATGAGTTAATGCATCAGATTGTATTTTAGAGTGTAAACAGTCCGACCAGATTTTCACACAGATTATCAGAGTGATCCTAGGCATGTGGCACATTAAATGCCATGGAGGTATGGAGACACAGCCCAGGGTGTGCTGGGCCTGCTCCACAGACAAGCCTGATGACAGGGAACAGATATTCAGGGGATGGAGGGAGCCACCACAGGAAGGCTGCACCAAGGCTGTTCAGAGTGTGAGAAGAAGCTGACTGTTTGGATTGGCCAGGGCCGAGGGCTCCTGACCTAGGAGAGCAGCCCGTGGAGCTGCGTGTGGATCAGAAGCAGAGGAAGGAAAGGGAGAACATAACTGCAGCCTGAAGACAGGCTTGCAGGAAGCCTTCAGTGTCCAGAGAATAAAGAATGGGCACTACCTGAGAGCAGTGAGATAGTGAAAGAAGACTCCCTGCAGGCTGCTGCTGAGCCGCCACTCAGGAGACATCCATGTGGCCGCCTCTGGGGAGAACCTGAGGAACATAACCCTCCACAGCCCAGGCCTCTAGTGCCAGGTCCTCAGCTTGCATGTGGGAGGTGCTGTCACCCAGCCTGGTGTGCACTCAGAATCCTGGAGTGTCCACCATGTGGCACAGCAGTGCCTATTGAGCTCAAGAAGCATGTTTTCTGATATTTGTGGGGACCCTCCCTGATTGTTGGCAGTGAAATAGCACGGAGCAGTGAGCACAGGGCACAGACTCACCATGGATAGAGGGCAGTTCCCTATCCAGGAACTGGGCCCCTTAAATACAGCCCCTGAAACACCATGCCTGTGAAATCTAGGATTGTGCCCGTGATCATATGAGTAAGTCACAGTGGAGAGGATAGCACAGCCCTCCTTGCTCTTGGACATGAGGAAGTGGATCCACCTCTGCAGGGAGTGATTTTCATTCATTGGTTTTAGCATCTGAAAGGTCATTTCCTCCATTATTTCATGAAAAAAGTCTTGAATGAAAAGTCTTACCACCTGCTTGGTCAAAAATCTTGTTTGATGATTAAGTTTTAAACTCTAACCCCTGGAGGCAGGTCCTGGAAGTGCCCCAAAGAGCAGCTCAAGGGCCTTTGGTAAGAACCTGGACATGTGGGCTGACCTGGTTCAGGACCATGGAGGGGAGAGCACCTGCCATCCAGAGCAGGTGAGACCGTTCTCATCAGGGTCCTCGGTCCCTTGGTGTTTACAGATGTGCCTGGGTCTGACCTGGCAGAAGGAAGGTGTGTCTGGATGGATACTGGTACACACCATTTATCTCAGAGAAGAAAATGCACCAGGTTTGCCTTGAGTGTGTGGGTTTGCATGGGATACTCAGGTGCACTCATTCTCTGGTCAGGAGCTGACCAGGAAGGAAGGAGTTAGTCTATTGGGGAAATAAGCTGTGACACTTTGGAAATTAGCAACTGTGGAGGGACACTGATCACATTAAAGTGATAGGGGTAGGCCCTGTGGGAAAAGTCAGACATGGTCACATAAGAAACTAGAGGTAAAGATATAAATGAGATGCCTTTGACAGTCACCAGTAGTGAACACACCTAGTTGAACCAATCCTCACAACCAGTGTAAGAATTAAAAGTGCAGCAGGTTCATGTTCAGGAGATGGGAAATCCCATCTGACACTATTTCCCCTACAAATTGATCAGAGGACAGACTAAGATCTGAGTGTGAACCTAGAGCCAGTGGACCAAGTGTTGGAGGAGAGTGGAGCGTGTGTTTGCCTCATTGGGAACCAGAAGCATGAACTACAGGGACAGACAGAGCTCCAGGTCATTTTCCTTCAGAGGAATTTTCTGCTGGACATGTAGCAGCTTCATGACCTCCTTTGTAGACTCACTTGTCAGCCTTTTTGTATCATTGGTGATGTGGATGAAACTCAATCAAAACTAGGATGTTGTGGTGAAGATGCAGGTAAACATTAGGGAGTATTTAGGTTTAAATTATGAAAATCTTGTTATTGGAAACCTGATATCTGCGGGTGGTCCTTGGGAACACTGTCCCATGTCCCCACATGATGGAGTCAACTGGAACCTGCACCTGACCCAGTGCCACACTGGGGGGAAAGCTACCTGGGAACATTAGCCAACACAGAGGATACACACGTCCAGGATTCTTGTTTCATTATGTTTGATCTCCTTGTTTAGCCATATCACATTTTCTTTCCTCACTTTCCTTTGAAACAGTCCCACATATTTTCTAGAGTCTTGAAGACTCTAGAAAATATGATGAGAGTGGGCACAACCATTTGTGTGTTGTACCTTATGTCTTTCCTGAGTTCCCTTTCTAGTTATTCCGTTCTCTGGTGAAGTTTTCATGGTTTTCTGTATACAATATCATGTCATATGTATAGAAATAAAGAAAGATATTTTAATATGTTTTCTATCTGATTCATACATTTTGCATTTTTTTCATGCCTAAGTATTCTGACAAATACTTCTAATTTTGTACAATAGAAGTAGTCACAGGGGCGCCCTTGTCTTGGGCCTGATGCAAGAAGAATAGCTTTGAAATTTTCTCTGTGTAGCATGATGTCACTTGGTAGCTCCTCAAATGTGGCCTTTATTATATTGAAACCTATCACTTCGACACCTAATGTGTTTATAATTGTAATCATGAAGGGATTTTTAAATTTTTAAATGCTATATTCTATGTATATAAACAGATATGATGGTATACTTTATCTTACATTCTGTGGATGAGGTTAGCCCATTTACTGGTTTACAAACATTGAACTAACCTTGCATTATTGCACAATATCCCACTGGATCATGGTTAGTGATCCTTTCAAAGTGGTGTTAAGGATCCTTATATATTGATGAGGGCTTTTGCATTTATGTTCATCAGGGATATGGACCTGACATTTTTGTGTGTCCTTTCTTGACTTTGGTATCATTGCAATGGTCATATCAATAAATCTCTTGGGAAGTGTTGACTCTTTTTTTAATTATTAGAAGGATTCAGGAAGGATTGATTAAAAAGTTATGAACTCTTGTTTGAGTTTTTGGTGTAATTCACCCTAGATTCAATTTAGTTGTTGGCTTTTATTTGTTGGAAGATTTTCACTACGACATAAATTATTTTTTTAAAAAAATCATAGCAAGCGAGCCAATTTGGGATCCATTTCCTAATTTGAGCTTCTACTAAGTGGACTGAGAAATACAACTGTTGATCTTCACAGGCTGTGCTCAGTGTTGAAATAATATTTGGTTTCAGACCATCTGCTTATTTCATATGCCATCTGTACTGGGCTACATATCGGTGCACACTGTGCTGTCTGTTCCTGGAACAGACAGATAGGAAGGTACTGACATCAGGTCAGGCCTTGAGATATGGTCTCATGGTCCCTCCTCAATGTATACTGTGCTCTCTGTTCCCGGAAAACATAGATAGGAAGGTGATAATGCTGTGCTGTGTAGGGAACAAATTGCGTAAGCATGGCTTTGTAACTTTGTAGTTTTTGCAAATAAATTGCCATAACTCTTGCAGTCAGGTGCTGCAGTTCGAAGCAAAGGCCGAACTGCAGACAGCTGGCCAGCTTAATAAAGGTTCCTAAATTTAAATTCTGAGTCGGTGGTCTATCTCGCTGAGTCAACCCATAACATTTGGAGGCCCGCAGCGAGATTCCCGGCAGGGAGGAGAGGGACCCCTTGTTTAGGGCAGGAGGCTCTCCCCCGGAAGGGAGGAGAGGGACCCCCTATTCAAGGCAGGAGGCTCTCCCCCACTGGTCGCCGGGCACTCAGAGAGATACCCCACACCTGTGGAGAACAACTACCAAGGAGGCCTCCAGTCCACCCAAAACTTTCAATTCGGAAACCGAACCACCTGGACTCTCGAGAGAGGTAAGGACCGGTCGTTAAACAGGAATTGGGACGTCCCATGGAAGGACCTATACGGAGGGCTGGACGCAGCGGTACTCCTGGTCCTGACCCGCGGCCACGACGGTGGCCGGGGTCCCTGGTTCGTG